>NC_045676.1:10061533-10380839 GCF_003331165.1 Xiphophorus hellerii | reverse complement strand
AAGTTAAACTTGTAGAAATGCTCTGGTGTTCTAGAAGGCTTTTGAAGTATGATGGAAGATGAATCCAAGTTGTGCAAGAATGCAGATTTGTATGAAGAACAGCACACTGCAGATACTGTGCAGATGCTTAAAATGTATATTTTTAAAAAATTGCTCTGTTATGTATAAAAAGCAAGGGGAAAGCTAATTTTATCCACAAAAATCAAACTGCAGGAGTTGCTAAATTCAAATATGCATTTTGAATTACAAATAATGCTGAAAGAACACATATCACTCAACCTCAACTTTGTAACAGTCAAAACTGTATATAAACTTATGCAAAAATACAATTCAAAAACATAAGCTTGTCAAGGGACTGGGGAGGGGTGAAGACTTTTAAGATAAATGAAGAAGGTTATGACGCCATCCGGTGGTGAAAACGTAGCACTGCTTCGGTTACAGTGAAATGACCAACACTTCCTGTCATAATTACTTTAAATAAAACTTCACCCATTACAACCCCATTAAAGAAAGAGAGAAAAATCAAATAACATTTGTAAGTTATTTGATTTGTATAAATATATTTTAAATATTTCTACACCAGCATCTGTAAACATTAAATTTAATTCCTTTATTCTCACTTCCCCCACTGTTATTGTTTGGGATTTTATGGAAAATATAGTTGATAGGGCTAACAATGAAACGTATTTTTGGTAAATTTCTAAGAGCTTTTCGATGGTTAACGTAACCAGAAAGCTTACAGAATAGACACAAAACAGAATTATAAATCTGAAACGCCTTTCTTGCACAGATATCTAACAAACGGATGCTTCTTTTCTTATATTTATATTTTTGACGCTAAGTAGAAAATGTTATTAGTTACATTTGCTTATTTTCATCACTTGGGTTTTGTATTCATATTCTTGTTGTAGATATTTCCCTTGGCATTTTATTTTACCACCCTGGGTTTACACAACACTAATAACCATAATTTTCTATGGATTTCTTAATATTAAAGTAAACTAAACGCCCCTTTTTAAGCTGAGGGGCGTCTCCACAGATGTGATAAATCTTCGTTACGTCTGTGGGCGTCTCCTTTACTGACGTCAGTTTTACGTTTACGTGAGACCGCTGAGCACAACGCTTCCTACATCGGACCTCCATTTTTGTTCTTGTCACGGGATTACAGCATGCTCTTATCAAAGAGATAATAACATCGATTTCAGTGTTTTGTGACGTGCGGTTCAGTATTTCTACATAATGGGGCGAAAGAAGAAGAAGCAAATGAAGCCGTGGTGCTGGTATCCTTCTTTAAAGTGCGAAAAAAACGCTGCGGTACGCGGGCAGGCCACAGGCTACTTGTTAGCCTGACAAAGGAAGGCCTAAGGTAGCTTCTGTTAGCACTGTCAGCTAATGTTAGCGGGGCTAAAGGCTCAAAATCAGACAAAATGTTGGATCTATTCTTTTAGATCTGTTTAATATGATTAGAAAACCAAGCTTTGAGTGTTTCTACCTCATAAAATGTTGTTTTGCTTCATCTTTCATTGCTAATTTTGAAACAAGCTAGCCACGGATTAACATCCCGTGTGTCTGAATCTTTATGTAATCTTGTTACCAAACAAGTGCTGCTGTTTCGCTCTCAAGTAACGTCATCGGTTTGTCTGTGATTCTCAGTCGGTGATTAACAAAACACGGAAAACTCCTCAACTCTTACTTTAAGGTACTGTAATCGAGACTTTGACGATGAGAAAATTCTCATTCAGCATCAAAAGGCAAAACATTTTAAATGCCACATTTGCCACAAGAAGCTATATACCGGTCCCGGCTTGGCTATTCACTGCATGCAGGTACGAGTCTCTAATCGCAATTTCTTTGAATAAGTTGAACTGAATTGGAGGGGGCGGGTAGTCGAGTGAATGTTTGTACTTGCATGCCTTGCGGGCTCACTTACTTTGCATGTATTTCAGGTACACAAAGAGACGATTGACAGTGTACCGAACGCAATTCCAGGAAGGACAGACATCGAGTTGGAAATCTATGGCATGGAGGGAATTCCAGAGAAAGACATGCAGGAGAGAAGACGAACATTAGAACAGAAATCACAAGGTACCTTTTGCTGTTACAGATCAGAAGTGGAATTTGAAGAAATTGATAGGTTTTTTGTTTTTTTTTACACTTGTTTATAACAAGGAAAGGTAAACAAGTGCAGCATTTTTCCTTCTTGACTGTATGTTTACAGTTTGAAATCAGAGGTTTACATACATCGAATAAAAAAAAAAAGTGCATGTATCTTTTCTTCTCACTGCCTGAACTTCTTTCACACAAAACCTCTTTTGTTTTAGGTTAATTAAAATTAATCGAAACTTTTCTTTTTCTGTTTTCAGAGAGTCAGAAGAAGAAGTCAAACAATCAGGATGACTCTGATGACGACGACGATGATGATGAGGCTGGACCGTCTGTCCAGCATGTAGCTGCTGTCCAGCCCCAGGCCGGGTACGTTGCACCAATGACCCAACCTGGAATGCCCCCTGTGGCTGGCGTACCTGGGATGCCTCCTGCAGGATATCAAGGCAAGGCAGAAACGATATTCTCTGTTAATTTCAAGTGTGCATCTGTTAAATTTAACATGTTTTATGCTTTTGTCTTAAATCAGATGTTTAAAATCATGTGTTGAGTGATTACTTATGTTGAATTATTTTTAAAAGAAGTAAATCTTTTGTTTTAGGAATGCCTCCGATGATGCCAGGTGTTCCTCCCATGATGCACGGCATGCCTCCTGCCATGCCTGGAATGCCACCAGCGCGTGAGCAATAACTCTGTGCTTTTTTTTTAGCTTTCTCTTTAACAGTTAGGTAAAGTAGTCTAGGCAATAATTTAGTATATAAAGCTTATCCAACTTGTTTACAGCATGATGCAGATGGGAGGGATGATGCCTCCCATGATGCCAGGGATGCCTGGAATTCCTCCAGGTCAGTTGTGAAAGCGGTTTTATAAATACATGATGTAGCTTAAAGTTAAAATCTAGACCAGCGGCCTGCAACCTTTACAGCATAAAGAGTCATTTCTGCTCACAAACAGGCCAAGCCTTTTTTTCTGTAAGTTGTACTCCATCTTTATTTTGTTGTTGTTGTTGATGAAGTGATGTTTGTTATTTAGGAATCCCCCCTCACATGGCTCCAAGGCCGGGGATGCCCCACATCGCTCCGACCCCTGCAGCCGGACCAATCCCCAGCCGACCTGCAGCACCAGTGGTGCAGCCTGCTGTCACAAAGCCCCTCTTCCCCAGCGCAGCGCAGGTTGGAATCCTTCAACTTCTGGGGTGGGGGTTTAAAACACCTTTCCTCTATTATCCCCCATTGCTCACCTTTCTAACACCTTTTGATTCATGTTTAGCTCCCACCAAAGTTGTATTTGATTTCTGGTTAGCTTTTGTTGACCTGCTACGTGCCAATCCTGTGATTTCCTTCCCACCACGCTGCAGATGGGCTCTGGTGTTAACAGCAGCACTACAGGCGTTTCCTCTCCACCTGCAGACCATCAGTCTGCCTCCTCCCAGCCTCCCTTTTCTAACATGCCCCAAGTACGCTCACAGACTTTGACCAGGCCTGTGGCAGCTGCATGTTGCATAATCACGTTGCCTGCTGCGTGTCGAACGAGGCTGTTTACTAACAGCATTAGCTTGAAGGCTACTTTTAACACAAACTGTGACCTTTATCGCTGCATGTGCTTTAAATTAACATGGAAATGGCATAGACATTTGACAAGTTATAGCTTTAACAGCATGGGCTATTAAAATAAGCATTATTGTGCTTTTAAGTTAGTTGTTTTGTCACAGTACAAGATTCAGAACTCTCATTCACTTAAAACATTCTGGACTTTTTTATATTATGTTTACAGTTGATGTGAAGGGACAGAGCTCATTCTAAGCTAAATTTCTAGCACTGTTTAAATGAACTACTCTAAATGCAGGGTTTATTCCATTAGGTTGAATTATTAGTTATCTTAGAACTGATCGATACGGCTTAAAAACAGATTTCTGATAATAATTTACATTTTTTTTGCATGCTTTTCTAAAAAAGAAATTATAAATGACTGAAAACATTTTCAAAAAGTGGAATTTTTGCAATCCTTTCTGTGAGTTGTATGGAGTATTAGCACCAGGCTACGATAATTTCTTAAGAGTCTTAAAATTACAAGAAAAGACATTTTAGTAAGAAAAAAGTAATTTTTCTTAATTTTATAGTTGGAATTTTCATAAAATAACTAGATCTTTCTAACATTAACATTATAACTTTATTCTGATAACATTAAGACTTTATTCTTATATTATTTCAAGTGTAATCTTGTAGCATTATGACTTAATTTTTGTTAAAACAAAATCAGCCTGACCCCTACATTTTCTCGTGGAATTGATCTGAACTCATTGTCAAGATAAACAGAACCTGTTAAACAAAATGCCGTTTTTGGCTGCACTTAAATCTCTCTGAACTACCGAAACCCAAGGAGTGCATTGGTGCAAAAAAATTTCTGATTTTTCCAAAAGTTAAATCTAAATCCAAAAAAATTTGTTACAATCGATTTATCGCCCAGCCCTAAGTTATCCAAAGGCTGGTGCTGAATCCAGAAAAAAACCCATCCTGTTCGTCTTTTAACATATTGAGTCATTTTGCATGGTAGACTGGTCAAGAAAGCATAATTTTAAAATAATTTCCCAGTAAAATGATTTGTGTTGTCTTGTTACAGGCCCAGCAGAACCCTTCAGTCGCTGCAGCGTCAAACTCACTCAGCACTGCCACGTCCTCTGAGCCTCCCAAAGCAACTTTCCCCGCCTACACCCAGCCCTCTGTCTCCTCTTCCACTTCTTCTTCTTCTAATCCCTCTAGCAGCACTGTGGCTAAACCCCCGGCCACAGTGACCAGTAAGCCTGCCACCCTCACCACCACGAGTGCAACTAGTAAGTTGATCCACCCTGATGAGGATATCTCACTGGTAAGTCGCTTCAGCTTTCCGTTTTGCTCTTTTTCACAGTAAGTAATGACTGGTTTATATAGTATGCTTAGTGATATTGACTAGTAGCTACGTTTGATCAGGATGAAAACGTCAATCAATTTGGCTTGGATGCATACTGACAGCATGTTTTTATTTATTTTTTTTATGTAAAAGTGGGCCTTTAGGTTGGGTGGTAGAACTGAGTAGTTTTCTTTTTGTGGTTATGTTGAAGGATGATTCTGAACTTGAATATCCTCAGTGTGAATTCAGGGCTCGCCAACATTGGTACCCAATTCCTCAACCTTTGTGTGAGTGTCTCTTTGAGCTGAGCTGAAAGAGGCGTGCCACGGTTCCTGCAGTCTGAATGTCTGTGTTGTGTGTTTTTCTCTGTAACCAGGAGGAGATGAAGGCTCAGTTGCCGCGTTACCAGCGTCTCATACCCAGGGCTGGTCAGGCCCACGCTGCTGCTGCCCCTCCGGTGGCAGCTGGCATAATGCCCCCTCAGCAGGGTTTGCCACCACAGCAGCCTGGCATGAGGCATCCCATGCATGGTAATTCAGAAACAAACCTTTATAAATGTTAAATTATCTTTTAGAAGTAAGCCTAAAAAAATTATAATTTAAAAATAGGTAGAATCACTGTGTTATAGTAGTAGAGTTAGGCAATACATGTATTTTATTGTTTGGTCTAATTTTTGGTTTTTGAAGAAAGTCAAGAAAGTTCATTTTTGGTAAGTCGGATTATTTATTTTTTTAAACCAGTGTATATCAGAGTGATTCAAACACAGCCAAAAGCTGCCATCTTGTTTGGCAAACATGTCTTACAGTTTGTAGTTATTTGGATTCAGATACATTTCATTACAAAATACAAGGGTCAGGCTAAGATTTTTTTTTTCTTTTGATTATGGGAATAGTCATGTGTGTAGAATAAAGTGTAATATTAGGAGAAAGGAGTGATAATTTCATGAAAACTACAAGAAAAATAAATTAAAATGAGGATGTTGAGTATCTTGTGAAGTTATGCTCTAGTATCAGTTTTATAAATAAGGAACTACTTATCTTTTAACACATCAGGTTACCAGTAGCAGGACGTTGAAATGATTGTGCAAACAGATGTCTATTTTGAAAGAGCCGCAGACTGATGTTGACTTATTTTAAGCTTGCTTTTTTCTCACTAAAACCTTTTTTTCTGGTACAATTGCACCTTTAATCTGCTGATATTGTAACTAGGGGTGGGATTCTATCGTATCATTGATAATTTATCTTGATAAATTATCAAAGGAATTATTATAAATTCCTATACTAAGATTTCTTAATATAGGAATTCTGATTTATCGTCGTCACGATAAATTCCAATTGATGTTTAAAACCCCCAAAACTGTCCATATTGTCAGGGGTATTTTATTATTTCTTTTTCCACTGTTGAATGATTAAATGCAGTTTAGTGACACAAATCACACTTCATTTTGTGACTGGTGTCCTATTCATATTACAAAGAATGTTTTTCCAAGTGTAGTATTAGTTTTTGTGTTGCAATGACTGCTGTGTCATGCACTCCCAGCCATACAGTTACCTTAATCAATCAATCAATCAATCAAATTTTATTTGTATAGCACATTTCAGCAGCAAGACATTTCAAAGTGCTTTACATCATTACAGACACAGAATCACAATGCAATATAGAATCAATCAGTAAGTCAAGTTACATCAATAAATTTGTAATTGATTACATTTCAAATACAATTCTAAACAGGTGGGTTTTTAGTTGAGATTTAAAAGAAGTCAGTGTTTCAGCTGTTTTACAGTTTTCTGGAAGTTTGTTCCAAATTTGTGGTGCATAGATGCTGAAAGCTGCTTCTCCTCGTTTGGTTCTGGTTCTGGGGATCCAGAGCAGTACCAGAACCGGAAGACCTGAGAGGTCTGGAAGGTTGATACAACAACAGCAGATCTTTAATGTATTGTGGTGCTAAGCCGTTCAGTGATTTATAAACTAACAACAGTATTTTAAAGTCTATTCTTTGAGCTACAGGGAGCCAGTGGAGGGACTTTAAAATTGGTGTTATGTGCTCTATCTTCCTGGTTTTAGTGAGAACGCGAGCAGCAGCGTTCTGGATCAGCTGCAGCTGTTTGATTGATTTGTTGGACAGACCTGTGAAGACGCTGTTGCAATAATCAATACGACTGAAGATGAACGCATGGATGAGTTTCTCTAGATCTGGCTGAGACATTAGTCCTTTAATCCTGGAAATGTTCTTCAGGTGATAGAAGGCCGACTTTGTAACTGTCTTTATGTGGCTCTGGAGGTTCAGGTCAGAGTCCATCACTACTCCCAGGTTTCGGGCCTGATCGCTGGTTTTCAGTTGTAATAACTGAAGCTGTGCATTGACTCTAGATCGTTCCTCTTTAGGTCCAAAAATAATAACTTCAGTTTTGTTTCTGTTCAGCTGGAGAAAGTTTTGGCACATCCACACATTTATCTGTTCTAAGCATCTGTTCAGTGATTGGATGGGCTCTGAGTCACCTGGTGACATCGTAATGTAGAGCTGTGTGTCATCTGCATAGTTATGGTAGCTAATATTATTTCCTGTTATAACCTGAGCTAGTGGGAGCATATAAATATTGAATAAAAGGGGTCCTAGGATGGAACCTTGGGGTACCCCACATGTGACCTTTGACCTCTTTGATGAAAAGTTTTCAATTGAAACAAAGAAATCCCTGTTCTTTATGTAGGATTCAAACCAGTTAAGCACTGGACCGGAGAGTCCGACCCAACTCTCCAGTCGATTCAGTAATATGTCGTGGTCAACAGTGTCAAAAGCTGCACTGAGGTCCAACAGAACCAGCACTGTGGTTCTGCCACAGTCCGTATTTATATGGATGTCATTGAACACTTTTACAAGGGCGGTCTCCGTGCTGTGGTGAGCACGAAAACCAGACTGGAAGGAGTCAAAGAGGTTGGTTATAGTTAGGAAGCTAGTTAATTGTTTACACACAGCTTTTTCAATAACTTTGCTGATGAATGGGAGGTTGGAGATCGGCCTGTAATTCTGCATTAGCGATTTGTCCAGATTGTTCTTTTTTATAAGTGGTTTGATTACTGCTGTTTTCAAAGCCTGGGGGAAAACGCCTGATGAGAGCGATGAGTTTACTATCTGGATCAGATCAGCAGCAATAACAGGCAGGACTTTCTTAAAGAAATACTTAAGGAGAAGTAATAAATAGATCTTGTCACTTTTACAGTTATCACACTATTACTACAGCATAATGTGATCAAACTTTTAAGTCCATACTGCCTACCCTGTAATTATGACTACCTTCTCATAATTAGAACATTTTCGTAGCCTGGCCTTAATGCTCACCTGTACAAATCACAGAAGGGATGATTGAAATACAAAACCACTTTTTGAAAATAATTTGTCATTTGTAGTTCAATTTTAGAAAAGGAAGTGAAAAAGAAAAATATCTTAATGTATGGAAAAGAAATCTGATATTTTATTCTTAAACCGTATTACCCTGTCTTACCTTTATGACTCAATATAAACTGTTAATCTCTGACTGAGTTGGACCTAAATACCTACCACCTGTTGATTCTCTGAGGACTGAAGCTGTTGCTCTCCGTTGCAGGTCAGTACGGTGCTCCTCCTCAGGGCATGCCTGGCTACATGCCTGGAGGGATGCCTCCATATGGGCAAGGCCCTCCCATGGGTATGAGGCCGCCTGTCATGTCTCCAGCCGGACGCTACTAAAGCAAAGCACCCACCACATTAGGCTGCACTGTTAGGGTTAGTGTCACATCGGACGGTTTGGGTAATTGGCAGTAAAGTTCCGCCAGAAATGCACAATTTCACAACAAGTGGAAATTTGCACATCATTGTGCTCTCTCTATATAAATATTTATACTGTGTGTAAAGATGTATGCGACTGCTTATTTTGATCAAACTCTGCTTCCAGCTCTTTGTTTCATATAGTATTAATATTCTTAGGAGTTTGATAATTGCAGTTTCATTTAAACACACAGGAGGTAGAGCGAAATGTGTATTGATGTTACATAATTAGGCTGTTCTGTTCATGGCACCTCAGGAAGGTAGATGGAGTTTCAGTAAATTAGTGTAATGTTGACACTTCATAACTTTGAATAAATGGAGGCTCTGAAAGGCAAGCAGGTAAAAAAGACTCTAATTTTTCTAAGTACTTCTTACACTTTTTTCTGACATTGGAGGATTTGTCTTCCCAAAAAGAAAAACAGAACAACAAAATTAAGTCACGAAAAACTTTTCTTGCTTCCCTCAAATTTTATTATAATTCATGTAATATTTTTGTGACAGGAAAACTCAAAATAATGAATACTTGTGGTGTGAGAAGAGAAGACTAAATAGGTTTCAAAGGTTTTTGTTTTACAAATGAAAATCTGAACAGTGTGGTGTACCTTTGTAATTAAACCCCTTTTTCAATACAGAGTAAAACCATTCTTATCCTCTTGTTGTAGGTGTTTAATAGAAATATTTGCTTGTGGTCAGCCAGACTGGATGAAGAGCAATTTTTAGGTTTTGTCTCAGATTCTTAATTTGATTTACTATGACTAGGCCAGTCAAATTCATAAATATGCTTTTATCTAAGTCATTGCAGTATAGGTCTATGTTACGGCCCGGCTCGGATGGCCGCAACAAAAAGTAGGACACGGCAAACCCAACGGTTTTTAACCCCTTGCGAGGCATTTATTAAAAAAACACAAGGTGTCAGCGCCGCCTCTGAGTCCGGATCTTGTCTGCTTCTGTTGTCAGCCAGCCACACACACCGATTAATGGAACGGCGCTCCTTATATACCATCCAGGTCTGGGAGGCACCTCCCACAATCAAGGACCTAATGGAAAAGCAGCCTGCACTATACAGCACACACATAGGACAGCACCGCAGGGCCGTCACACCCCCCCGCCCATAAAAAAGCAGGTTCCTATATGGAACCCTGCGCCAACCTAAATTCACCACAAGTGCAACGCAAACCCAGCCACCATTAACATGTTCTTTCCCACATATTATACTTAGCCAAGTTGATGTTAATGTACAGGTTCTTTCCTCAGTTCACTCTCCAGACCAGCAACTGGTGCACTCAGAAGCTCTTTAACAAAAAAAGGGAACAGGAAGAAAAACAGGCACAAAAAGCAAACATGCTACAAAAGTGGAGCGCGTGATAACGCATCGGCCATGACATTGTCTTTTCCTTTAATGTAATGAATATCCAGGTTGTAGGACTGCAGGAACAATGACCAGCGAATCAAACGCTGATTTGGACATTTCAATGATGACAGGAACGTCAGCGGATTATGATTGTAAACACCACGATGTTAGCGCCACCACTTAAATAAACATCAAAATGTTTCAGGGCTAAGATCAAAGCAAACGTCTCCTTCTCAATCACAGAGTAGTTCAACTGATGCTTATTGAACTTTTTTGAAAAAAAGTCACCTGCCAATACCCTGCCAATACCCAGGTCATCAGTCTGTGTAAGGACAGCTCCAGCACCCACGTGACTGGCGTCCACGTAGAGCTGGAAAGGATGTTTAAGACGAGGTGCAGCCAATACAGGAGCAGCACAGAGGAGCCTTTTCACCTGCTCAAAAGCCTGTTGACAAAGGGCAGACCACTCAAACTTTACGTCTTTGCGCAGCAAATTTGTCAGCGGCACCACCACAGATGAGAAGTTCCGACAAAAACATCTGTAATATCCCACCAGCCCAAGAAAACGCATTAGCTCCGTCTTTGTAGCAGGAACAGGAAACTGCTCTGCCGCTTGAACCTTTGCTGCAACAGGGCGGACCTCACCTTGGCCAACCACACGACCTAAATAGGTAACAGTCGCCCTTCCAAACTCGCATTTGGCCAGGTTGACCGTTAACCTCGCCCCCGCCAAACGAGTGAAAAGCTCCCGGATGCGGTCCACGTGCTCTTCCCACGTGTTGGAGTACACCACCACGTCATCCAAGTAAACCGCACAACCAGTCATGTCACCAACCACTCTGTTCATTAGTCTTTGAAACGTCGCTGGCGCATTTCTCAGACCAAACGGCATTACAGTATAAGAATACAAGCCTGTAGGTGTAACAAACGCCGACACTTCACGTGCGCGCCTTGTCAATGGCACCTGCCAGTAACCTTTTAAGAGATCAAATTTACTGACAAAGTTAGCAGAACCCACCTGGTCGACACAATCATCCATTCTCGGTAACGGGAAACAATCTGGTTTTGTAACAGCGTTAAGCTTGCGAAAATCCGAGCAGAAACGCGGAGTGTTATCAGACTTGGGGACCAGAATACAAGGTGATGCCCAACTGGACATACTCGGTTCTGCAATCCCATTACGAAGCATGTAATCCACTTCAGCATCCAAGCGTTCGCGCTTCTCCAGATTCACCCTGTAAAATCGTTGCTTTATGGGTTTAGAGTCTCCCACATCCACATCGTGTTCAATCAAATGTGTACGACCAGGCGTGTCCGAAAATAGGCATGGAAATTCTCTTATCAGCTCTGCTAACTGTATAGCACGACCCGCAGGTAAGTGAGCCAACAACGTGTCCAACTTACTCAAGGTTTCGGAGTTTTTAAGACGCCCATGAATCAGGGAGCTGTCCAACCCATCCGTGTCACCGTCATCCCCCACAGGTGACAGTGCGCTGTCCGTGGTGCTGAAAGTCTCACTCCTCCCAGCAAGGTTGTCTACGGCACACGCAGGCGTGGCAACATTACTCTGTGGCTGAAATAAATCAACATCACGAGCATAATACGGTTTCAATATGTTGACATGACACAACTGGGTTTTCTTTCTCCGCTCTGGCATGGATATTAGATAGTTCTGATCGGAAACCCGCTCCAGAACTGTATACGGACCAGTGAATTTCGCCTGAAACGGAGAAGTCACGACTGGACACAAAGCCAACACTTGATCACCCGGCAGAAATGTGCGCGCCTCAGCACGCCGATCAAACAAGCTTTTCATTTTTTCCTGGCCACAGTCAATTTCTCCTTAACGAGTTCCCGTGCCAAATACAATCGTCTTCTGAAACCATTAACATAATCCACCAGGTTTTTCGGTGGAGCAGGCTCCTTCAGCCCGTCCGCCACCACAGCCAACGGACCCTTCACGGTGTGCGCAAAAACCAATTCATTTGGGCTAAACCCGGTGCTGTCCTGGGTTACCTCCCTGGCGGCCAGCATTAGCCAAGGCAATCCTTCCTCCCAGTCACCCGCCAGTTCTGTACAGTAAGCGCGCAGGAGAGACTTCAGAGACTGGTGGAAGCGCTCCAAGGCCCCCTGACTTTCTGGATGATACGCCGTCGCTTTACTGTCGCACCCGTAGCTGTTTCAGAACCTGACTGAACAAATGAGATGAAAAATTAGTTCCTTGGTCAGACTGTATTACTTTAGGGATGCCAAACACCGAAAAGAACTGAGTGAGTGCACGTACAACTGACCTAGCAGTAATTGTACGTAACGGATAAGCTGCTGGATAACGTGTAGTTTGACACATCACAGTGAGCAGATATGATGACCCAGCCTTTGAGCGGGGTAACGGGCCCACGCAGTCGATTATCAAATGCTCAAATGGTTCAGATGCGGCAATAATTGGGCTTAAAGGAAACGGTTTCAAAACCTGATTAGGCTTGGCAATGAGCTGACAGATATGACACATTTTAACATAAGACGAAACGTCCTTTTTAAGACGCGGCCAGAAAAAATGTCTCAGAACCCGGTCATACGTTTTGCGCACACCAGAATGGCCAGCCTCGTCATGAGCAACTTTTAACACTGCGGAGCGGAGTTTACTGGGAACCACTACCTGAAACACCGGCTCACCCACAATGTCAGCATGTGGTGACCATTTCCTCACCAACAACGCGTCCTGCAGGAAGTATCCACATGCACAGTCCGTTATTTCACTCAGCGGGCGCACCTGATCGAAAAGAGTCTTCAAAGAAACATCGGCTTGCTGCTCCGCCGTGAACTCGCTGCAAGACAGAGACATAGGAAAACTGGACAAAGGCAAATTAATTTTAGTCGCACATTTCTCCTCTTTCCCGCTCCGCGCGCGCGCCATGGCCCGAGTAACTGCGCATGCGGTAAATACTCCGAAGAATTCCCTGTGATTCTCATCAATCTGAGAAACGACTCGCTCAACTGGCCACCGAGGGTAACCAGCCCATCCCACGGCACAGTGTCCCGCCCACAAACGCGTTCCAGCTAAACCGTTACCCAAAATCACAGAGACTCCGTCAATTGGCAAAGCAGGGCGCACAGCTAATTGTGCGGACACCAGTAAATAGTTCGCACTCGAGAGACACCTCATGTAACGGAACAAACATTACGTTTAATCCCATTCCCCGAATCGGAACACAGGCACCTGTCTCAGACTCCGCCGAGAACGGTAACACGTCAGCTCTAATGAAAGAGGTCAAACGCCCCAGTGTCTCTCAGAATCTTAACTTGAACCCTTTCCCCCGCCGTTTGGCAGTAACACAAACCCCTCACGAATGAAAGGCAGATACGAGTCACCTACTTCAGAAGAGCGAGAGCTCCTGGTGGTCATCGAAGGACTCCGCACCGGCGCAGCCAAGCCAACTCCTTTAGGAGCAGTGTGAAACTTTTTCGTTTCAATCTTGAGCTGATGACAATTCGCTTTAATGTGTCCACGTCCGTGACCAGTAGTGACAAACCCGACTATCTTGGACCGGACCCTTTTAAAACTGTCTCGCCTCAAGTTGCGTAGCGACACCAACCCGATCAATGCGGTTCACGTTTCGCCCAAAAAATCGTCCCGAAACCCACATGATCTGAAAAATCCTTATGAGTCAGCACGTAATCGTCTGCCAACACTGCAGCCTCTGACACGTTCTTAACTTTCTGTTCATTAACGTAAGTGGCGATGTTTTCCGGGTAAGCCATTTTTAAATTCCTCCAACAAAATCAGGTCGCGGAGCTGATCAAAGTTCCTAACGTCCTGTGCAGCGCACCACCGATCAAATAAGGCTGTTTTAATACGGCCAAATTCAGTGTAACTTTGAATGTCGGCTTTCTTATAGTGGCGAAATTTTTGTCTATACGCCTCAGGCACGAGTTCATAGGCTTTTTCCACTACACTCTTCACTTTATTATAATTTAAACTGTCACCAGCTGACAGCGAGGCATAGGCTTCCTGTGCTTTACCGGTAAAAAACGCACTGCAAAAGCAACGGCCAAACCTCCTGAGGCCACTTCAGTGTCTTTGCCACACGTTCAAACAAGACGAAATATTTATCCACATCCAACTCTGTAAACGGTGGAATCAAGCGAATGCATTTGCTTACGTCAAACTCGGCCCGCGCAGAACTACCATCCTGATCAACAAAAACGCGCGCAGACTCGCGTTTCGCAGCTGCCTCCAATTCCAATCTGCGCATCTCCACTTGATGGTGCAGCTCTCTCTCACGGAGCTCCAAACGACGCATTTCCAACTCCAACTCCATTTTACGCACCTCAGCGTTAGACGCCCCAACTTCACCCAGGGTGGTGGGTCGGGAGTTGGCAAAATGTGTTGCTCAACCAACGCGGCATACAGTTGCCTTTTAATAACCCCCTTTTTCTCCTGTTTAACCACAGGTACTTCAAACTGAGCAGCAATAGCTATGAGATCGTTTTAGTAGCAACACCAAACTTCTCCAAAGAAGGCTCAGCTACAAAATCGTCCAGATCAAACTCCATCCTTAAGCAAAAACTGTAATCGCACACCACAGGAAGAGAAAAACAAGCGAAACCGCAAATACAGTGAAAAGTGAAAGGAAATTGAAACCAGTGCACAACGGGCCCAAAGTAATTATGTCCACCACTATACTTAACCTGCCTGCCACGACTCACCTGCCTAACTAATACCTGGCACTTTCACGTGGATCGGCGGCGGGTTTATTAAGCACTAACCCAGTAAGAAATTAATCTTACGGAATGCCCCCGAGATCACTGCTTGCACAGTGGAACGCTAACCGCAAACCCCCACGACACTACCAAGAAAACAAACAGGTGAAGTCTTAAAGCGACCAGCACCTCTTAGCCTAGCAGGAGACACAATCACTAGAGCAGAACCAACATTGATGCACAAGGCCCAAAACATTTCACTCACCTGTATACCGGACCAATCTACCAAACAGGCCACAGCTGCCCACAACAAACAAACCGGGTAAGAAAGCTCGCGTCCTACCTACAACGATGATGTCACCGCGTACTCCTACAAATAGGAAAAAGATCAATGAAACACGTCATGCCACTCAAACCAACAAATTTCCAAACTGTAGAAATTTGTTTTTGACGAGCCCCCATTTGTTACGGCCCGGCTCGGATGGCCGCAACAAAACGTAGGGAGGACACGGCAAACCCAACGGTTTTTAACCCCTTGCGAGGCATTTATTAAAAAAAACACAAGGTGTCAGCGCCGCCTCTGAGTCCGGATCTCGTCTGCTTCTGTTGTCAGCCAGCCACACACACCGATTAATGGAACGGCGCTCCTTATATACCATCCAGGTCTGGGAGGCACCTCCCACAATCAAGGACCTAATGGAAAAGCAGCCCTGCACTATACAGCACACACATAGGACAGCACCGCAGGGCCCGTCACAGTTCTAACTTTAGTTTTTCAATTGTGGTCCTGCTAGAAGATGAACTTCCATCCCGTCTCACATGCTTTTCAGCCTTTTTTACTTCCTTTTCTTATTTTATAACCTAACTTTAAGGTTAACCTTGTTCCTGACCCGTTTGGTCTGTTCCTTTGTCTTCATGATGGTGTTTATTCTTTTGTGTTCTCTAAAAAATACCTCTGAGATATTGAGATTTAATTACACAACAAATATATAACTTCTGAAGACATTGCTTGCTCTGGATTTTATTTAGCGGTATCATATTAAAGGAAGCTGAGATGAAATACATGCCACTTTTTTTTTAGATTATTATTTGTAAAACAACATAAACATGCACAACCATACACTAGTTTGTGTCTGCCAAACAAATAAAATACCATAAAATGACATATAAAAATAAATTGAATGGGTGTTAATTATTTCTTATATGACAGAGATCGTCATTGTAACTTTGCTGATTCATTTGTTTCATTTTTCAACTTCATAAAATATATTTGCTTCATTGTTAAACTTATGAAAGCCATTATTTTAAACTATAAACTGTTTATCTGTAAATAAAGCAAAGTAGTTTAGCCTCAATCCATTTGTAAACAAAATTGGGCTCAGCTGGTACCTACAAGAGGTCAAAGTTTGGTTCAGAGATCAAGTAATGATCTAGAGAAAGGTCACTGACCTTTTACACACAATTCACACTCTGACATCATCCTGGAAGTAGTAGACATTAATATAAAATCTCAATATGTTCTCTTTGGGACTGCTGGTGTGAACACAGCTGCCTGTCCGTGTGATAATGTATTCACACAAAGCCAAAGAGTCAGCTACTGTGGGCACTGAGGAGGCTCTGATGAAGGCTGGATTTGTAAAACTCTGACTGAATAAAAACCTAGCAGTGGATTTTGATCACTAGGAGTACTGCTGTACAATTTATTTAGAGGAGAAACGCAGTGGTGGATTTAAATAATGTTAATATCAACTTCTTTTTGATATCTTTTAAAATAATGTAGACGATATATATACGGTATATACTGTATATATACTGTATATATATATATATATATATAAATATATATATATATATATATACAGTACAGACCAAAACTTTGGACACAACTGTGTGTCCAAACTTTTGGTCTGTATTGAGTGCAGACCAAAAGTTTGGACACCAACAGTTGTGTCCAAACTTTTGGTCTGCACTGTATATATATATAAAAAACTGGAGCATCCCTAATTGTAATCCATAGGGGGGGCCAGAAAATCTTGGGAACCACTGGCTTAATTACTCAAACATCACATTAGCTTAACATACAGTATCCCTGGCTCATCTGGAAGTTAGCCAAGTCTCAAGACACAAATAAGAAAAGGGGTAAAATATGAAAACTTACACTAATTACCTATTTGAAGTCATTGAAAGGAGGAGGTCAGGTAACATTGACCTATGAAATATAACTCCAACTTCCTGCTTCTGGAGCTGCTTGCTCAGTGAAAACTAAATAGGCACGCAATATTTTGTGCTCTGTCTTCTTAAAAACAAGGGAACACAGCAGGAAATGTGGCCCAAAAGGTGCAATACAATGAATGATGCAGCTAAATGTTGTTACACACAGAGCTGGACAGATTTATTGACAGTCTGTGATAAAAATGCCGTGTTATGAGACACTGTGTAAAAAGGGCTTAATTTAATCTGTCTTTGCAGCAGCATAATCTCACAATGATTTTTTTTTTAGGAAAGTCAAGCTTCAATTTGAGGACATTTATTCAGTGGGGGAAGAAAATCCCATTTTATAAAATAGCTGTTTTTAACAAAATATTCCCTTTCCTCTTTTATTATTATTATTCCTGTTTTTTTCTTGGGTTGGGGCTAGAGAGACATTTCTGACCATTCCTGTTTGCACAATTTCAGGAGTCTCTCACTCCATGCCATCTTAGCTACTCCCCTGCAAACTTTTGATGCATCCAACCAATAGACCAGTGTTTACATTTGTAATAGTAGGAAAGACTTATTTCTGGTGTCCTCCCCAAATAACCAGTTGGCATATAAATGTTATCCAATACTTGTTATGGGACCTTGGGTCCCACTCTTTTCTGCGGTTCTCTGACAGAACCTTTTCTTTCCTTATTGTCCTGCTCACTTTGCTTGGCAGTAGAGCAACTTGACAAGACACATCCTCCAGTTACATTTATTTGAAAAGGACTGAATGTTTTAATTTTGCATGGTGTAATGGGGAATATGTGTATACATAGGGTTGTTACTTAAAGAATATTAATATTAATAATATGTGTGGCATCGTAGATGAAAAGAGAAAAATGTGACATCACTCAACAATTGATTCTTCTGCTCCCATTTTGTGTTGACCTAATGCTTGTTCAGTAATGTGCAGAATTTCAAGGCAAGCAGAGGAGAAAAACTTACAAACGGAATAAGAATGTGCTTCTAAACACAGTTAAGGATAAATTATCCCAATTGCTTTTTCTTTCTTTTCTTTTCTTTGCAGTCTTTTCTGTTTACTGTAACTTTTCAGTGCTTGATTGGATCTTTTATGCGTGTTATAAATGGGTATGAAGGAAAGCAGCAGCTCTCTTTAACTCTGGCACTCTGCAGGAGTTGCGCCAGTGTGAATTTATTTTTTCTTCGTTTTTATTTTTTCTACATAACGTTGCACTTTGCACTGGTGCAGTAAGAGAAAGCTTCTGTTTGTCAGGACACAGTACGCCTACATTCCCTAGTTAGCTGCCTTCATTCCATTCAATGTTGACATATCCATTAGACTAGAGGCCAAAGCTTTGCAAATTATTCAGTTAGTCATACTTTCTGTCAGTATGACTTTCTGAACTGGGAGACCCTAGAGTTGAGGTTGGCATTACAACGCCTACAGTTTTGTGAAAAAGGGCAAAATACTTGCTTTCACTTGATATTTTTATGTGTAGAGATACAAAGGAACATATGTGGTGTTCCCAACAATGTCTACAAATAAGGTTAATAAAATGTCAGCTTGAACAACAGATGACATTTGATGTGCAAGACCTTTAGATGGATGCAGACAAATTAAGTTTGCAAATCTTGATGGATAAAGTCAACTAAGTCATGGGGGAAAACTCAAGTTCACGCCAAGATTTGGTAGCTTGTAAAACCTGTTTTAGCCACAACAGTTATCACTTTCTGGACAAATTCTGGAGGATTTTTTTTTTCCTTTCAAGATTTAGTTCATTGAGGATTGCTGGCAAGGCCTCAAGTCACAGCCACCACAATATCTTATGAGGGAATACACTTTCTTCAAACAAGACATACGTATTTAGACTTTTCATTATTGTACATTAACCTTATGATTTAACATGCTAACTGATGGTTGTGGATTCTTGATATTAGCTCAACTGCTTTTTTTGCTATTTCTTTGAGCATTCCCCATCTTGATTTGGGTAACCCTATCTAACCAACAATTGCTTCTCTTAGATCTTTGTTGATGCATTCCTCATTGCCATTGTGTTTCTATTCACCTGTAAACACCAAAGCAGCAAATTGTCAAAGCTCTGGCTCCTATAGAGGAGATCATACTGGTAATCATAGTTAATCAAGTGCATTTCTACTTTCCTTCCTAAATCCAATGTGAACAGTAAGGGAAATTCTTAGGTTTTCTTTAATAGTTGTACTTTTCACTCATCTGACTTAACATTATTCTTTAAGGTCATCTAAATACAAGATGTTGCTTTCATTTGAGAAAAAGGAAAGGATATCCTTGAGCATTTCTAATTTTAGCAGAAGCCCTTTGACAGATTTGTGCCCTTCATCTTCACTGCAGGGTCTCTGGCGGTGTCGGTCACTGACATGACGGCTCCAGTGGTTGGATCGTCGGGAGGAGTGTACGCCCTTGTCTCGGCACATTTGGCCAATGTTGTAATGGTGAGCTTTTGTGTTTGCATGCATGGGTGTGTCTATGAAGATATCACTCATATTCCGTCTAATCCTGAGAGGAGCCTGTTTGAAACCCCAGCAGGTGCTTCTCCACCTCCAAATACCTTACATTCTTCACTGTCAGTTTTTCCCTGTTCTTCAAAGGTCACACAAGTGTGCCGGTGTGTGCACATGCTTATGTGACAGAGTGTGAATAAAATCCCATCAATGCACTCTCCTGTCCTTTATTGTAACTCCCACCCATCTAATATAGGTAATCAAACACACTATTGTTGTTCCTCAAAGTGAACCTCTGTATCTTATTTTGCCCATCATGGATTCCAGCAGGTCCCTCTCATCATTTTCAAGGTGAGGATGGAGGTATTTGTCTTTATTCTCCATTCTGAAATCATATTATCTCTTACAGCAAGACCACAGAGGGTCAGAGTGTCTTGAACATTTTCATAATTGACCTGAATTAAAACAAGGGCCACATACTAATGTTGTTTTGATGCCATGATGTGTATTTGTGAGCATGTGTGTGAATTCCAGAAGTGCCATCGGCACTTTATTGTTTTTTTTCCCAATATTTGAATCCTCTCTTTCGTTCTGTTTTTCTAGAACTGGTCGGGAATGAAGTGTCAGTTTAAGTTATTCCGAATGGCCATGGCCCTGGTTTGCAGTAAGTTGGAAATAATCTGCCTCTCCTCCATGCTCACCTCTGATATGCTATTTTTTTTTTTACCACAGTTGTTCTTCTTCTTTGTTCCTGAGACCCATGCCTGCATATTGATACTGAAGGCAATACTGAACTGTTTTAACTACTGAATGACTAAAATTGTGCTGTCTCTTCCAAACTTTATCATAATTTTTAAAACGCTATAAATCTTAGAAGATCAACTAAATGATCGGATTTCTTATGCAGTCTGGAAAAGCATGGAGAAGTACAGAATTTATTTCAGTATTTTCTGCGTCTGGTAATTGTAAAGTATGGAAAAATCTTTCTGTTTCCTGAAATTATTCCTTTTAAGTGTCATTTTTAGTCCTTCCTTCCCTTTGTCTTTCTTCTCTTCCCTATGTTCCTTCATTCCTTACTTGTTCTTTCTTTTCTGTTTTTGTGTCTACACTTCCTTGTGTTAACAAGGCCGGTATTTGAAACAAGGCATCAATGTACCACATCTACCCATCCATCCATCCGTCCATCCAATCTGACTGAGATTGAACTTTATGCAAGAATATGTTTGTCTGCCATCTTTCCATACTTAAAAGTGATTCCTAAAGATGTAAAAAGAGCCAGATTAATCACGGAGACTGCATCTTCCATCTGATATTAAGAGATATAGGGGAGACTCATTTAAAACATATTTTTTGTATTGTCACATGCTGACATCTTGTCTCTTTCTGTGTTCACAGTGAGCGTAGAGTTTGGTCGGGCTGTGTGGCTGCGGTTCTACCCTCCAGCTTTCCCTCCGTGCCCCAACCCCAGCTTTGTAGCTCACCTGGGGGGAGTCCTGGTGGGTCTCACCCTAGGCGTGGTGGTCCTGCAGAACTACGAGCAACGGCTTCAGGAGCAGTCGCTGTTTTGGATATTTTTCTGCGTTTACACCTTGTTTGTGCTCTGTGCTGTGTTCTGGAACGTTTTTGCCTACAGCCTGCTCGATGTGCGAATACCCCCGGCACCATGAACCTGCTTCCAGGGGGCCAGCTGGCAGGATGTATCACCTCAGCATTCACGTTCAGAGTCTCACCTGTCGGTGATCTAAGACGTCCCACAGCCTACTAGTTTCACTAACCCTAGCCTTATCATTCAAGCCGAACTCCTCCTGCGCTTTGTCTGTGTCTGCTGGTGGCTTGTGGAACTCCATGATAAAACATCAGCAAAGAAGAAGCCTCGGATTTAACACTACAGCATTGCTTTTTACCTCTTCTGCCTATTTCTTCTCAATCCAACGGTGCCTTCTCATGAAGACATCACCTGCTGAAAGTATTTCTGCACATCTGCCTCTTGGTTGGAGTTAAAGCGACAACACCTTACAGTGTTACACCATTTTTGAGTCATAACAGTTTCTCGTAATCCTCTTTAAGTGAAAAAAATATGTTTACTCTTACAGAACGTTGGTGTTTCTCTGTCCATACAAGCATCAGGTGCATCACATAGCACAACAGTTAGCTTTTCAATGAAAACAGATTCTTTAAGCTACACATCAGTCACCTTTACAGGTTAAGAATTTAAGTTTTGAAGAGGGTGAGTTACTGTTAAGTATTGCCTTCAGAATCAATATATAGGCATGGGCCGACTAGGTATAATAAGGATCTCAAACTACTACATTTTTCCAACATGCCATGGTTTCAGTTTGAAGTCCATGAGGCCCCCTACTACTAACCAATAGATATTATTTTTTTTAAGAAACATTGTTTTCTTCTGTTTTTGCAAAAAATCTCCATCTTCACAGTTTGTGGGATTTCAGTTCAAACAGCTGCACTGGCTTTGCTGCGCCAGCAGTTGACAATAGTCTTGACATTAACAATGTTGAACTTTACAAGAAGAAAATCCTAAATATGGCTAAAACAGAGCTAAGCTAGTCAAATGACTAATAATCTCATAGTGATTAAAAAACTGGAATAAACAGAGATAAGCTGATACATTTTTGTTTTAAATCTTTGTGTAAATGTCATGATATCAGTTTGCAGACTTCAAACTGTCTTACCAGGAGAAACACTTACTGGCCCATGCCTATAAAAACAACCGTGTCGAGCGCTTTTAAAAACCTCAGTCTCGTCTCCTTTCTGTGTACAGGGACTGTGTTTGTACTTATAAAAAACAAACAGAAGTGCCATTCTGACTTGAATCTTTCTGATGCCAAAACATTGCTGCAAGCACTGGCGAGAAGTGTGTCCCTAATGAGTGTTGCTAGGTTTTGTGACTAAGGAGTTTGTCAAATGTAAGAGAAAAACCTTTAGTGAAGAACATCCTCCTGGTACAAATAAATGCAGTGAAATTCTTTATCTTTCCTAACAAAGTGCTTCATTTATAGTAATTGTTGCAAAAAGTATAAATAAAACACAAAAGATAACTTTATTCATTCATGGTTGAGCCTCAGTGAATCATTTTCTCGTGAACATACATCCTTGACCTCAAGTCATTCAAGTTTAGGTTGTTTCATTTTCAGTTCAGAAGCCAGCTGGACAAAAAAAAATAAAATCAATATTTCCCTTTTAGTTCTTGTCTCAACTTGATTGGTTAATTGATTGGAGCTGAAATAGGAGGAAATCATCACCCAAAGCTTGAGGTCTCTAACTGTACTGTATTTTAAGACTCATGTTACACGCTTTAATGACTATTAATCTAATGAAGTCCAGATTAATGTTTTAACATGTTAGATTTTTTTATGTGGTGATACTGGTATGTTGCGTAATTGTTTGGACATCATATATGTTCGATATATTCTGTATGTATCCTATTTAAATGAAGGTTAATGATGGCCTGGGATTGTACATAATAAGGGCTACTACACCAAACAGAGTGAGGAGTAAAACTGCAGATAGTATTTTGATGTTGTGCATATTTTGTAGATTTGATATGTGCATAAAAGGGGTCCAATAAAATGTTTTATACAAATCTAAATATGATTTTAGTGTTTTCTTTTAGACATTTGTTTACTGTTGCAGTTTTTCCTCTGTGTAATTATTTCAAACATTATTCAGTAGTTAAGTTAAACTTGTAGAAATGCTCTGGTGTTCTAGAAGGCTTTTGAAGTATGATGGAAGATGAATCCAAGTTGTGCAAGAATGCAGATTTGTATGAAGAACAGCACACTGCAGATACTGTGCAGATGCTTAAAATGTATATTTTTAAAAAATTGCTCTGTTATGTATAAAAAGCAAGGGGAAAGCTAATTTTATCCACAAAAATCAAACTGCAGGAGTTGCTAAATTCAAATATGCATTTTGAATTACAAATAATGCTGAAAGAACACATATCACTCAACCTCAACTTTGTAACAGTCAAAACTGTATATAAACTTATGCAAAAATACAATTCAAAAACATAAGCTTGTCAAGGGACTGGGGAGGGGTGAAGACTTTTAAGATAAATGAAGAAGGTTATGACGCCATCCGGTGGTGAAAACGTAGCACTGCTTCGGTTACAGTGAAATGACCAACACTTCCTGTCATAATTACTTTAAATAAAACTTCACCCATTACAACCCCATTAAAGAAAGAGAGAAAAAATCAAATAACATTTGTAAGTTATTTGATTTGTATAAATATATTTTTAAATATTTCTACACCAGCATCTGTAAACATTAAATTTAATTCCTTTATTCTCACTTCCCCCACTGTTATTGTTTGGGATTTTATGGAAAATATAGTTGATAGGGCTAACAATGAAACGTATTTTTGGTAAATTTCTAAGAGCTTTTCGATGGTTAACGTAACCAGAAAGCTTACAGAATAGACACAAAACAGAATTATAAATCTGAAACGCCTTTCTTGCACAGATATCTAACAAACGGATGCTTCTTTTCTTATATTTATATTTTTGACGCTAAGTAGAAAATGTTATTAGTTACATTTGCTTATTTTCATCACTTGGGTTTTGTATTCATATTCTTGTTGTAGATATTTCCCTTGGCATTTTATTTTACCACCCTGGGTTTACACAACACTAATAACCATAATTTTCTATGGATTTCTTAATATTAAAGTAAACTAAACGCCCCTTTTTAAGCTGAGGGGCGTCTCCACAGATGTGATAAATCTTCGTTACGTCTGTGGGCGTCTCCTTTACTGACGTCAGTTTTACGTTTACGTGAGACCGCTGAGCACAACGCTTCCTACATCGGACCTCCATTTTTGTTCTTGTCACGGGATTACAGCATGCTCTTATCAAAGAGATAATAACATCGATTTCAGTGTTTTGTGACGTGCGGTTCAGTATTTCTACATAATGGGGCGAAAGAAGAAGAAGCAAATGAAGCCGTGGTGCTGGTATCCTTCTTTAAAGTGCGAAAAAAACGCTGCGGTACGCGGGCAGGCCACAGGCTACTTGTTAGCCTGACAAAGGAAGGCCTAAGGTAGCTTCTGTTAGCACTGTCAGCTAATGTTAGCGGGGCTAAAGGCTCAAAATCAGACAAAATGTTGGATCTATTCTTTTAGATCTGTTTAATATGATTAGAAAACCAAGCTTTGAGTGTTTCTACCTCATAAAATGTTGTTTTGCTTCATCTTTCATTGCTAATTTTGAAACAAGCTAGCCACGGATTAACATCCCGTGTGTCTGAATCTTTATGTAATCTTGTTACCAAACAAGTGCTGCTGTTTCGCTCTCAAGTAACGTCATCGGTTTGTCTGTGATTCTCAGTCGGTGATTAACAAAACACGGAAAACTCCTCAACTCTTACTTTAAGGTACTGTAATCGAGACTTTGACGATGAGAAAATTCTCATTCAGCATCAAAAGGCAAAACATTTTAAATGCCACATTTGCCACAAGAAGCTATATACCGGTCCCGGCTTGGCTATTCACTGCATGCAGGTACGAGTCTCTAATCGCAATTTCTTTGAATAAGTTGAACTGAATTGGAGGGGGCGGGTAGTCGAGTGAATGTTTGTACTTGCATGCCTTGCGGGCTCACTTACTTTGCATGTATTTCAGGTACACAAAGAGACGATTGACAGTGTACCGAACGCAATTCCAGGAAGGACAGACATCGAGTTGGAAATCTATGGCATGGAGGGAATTCCAGAGAAAGACATGCAGGAGAGAAGACGAACATTAGAACAGAAATCACAAGGTACCTTTTGCTGTTACAGATCAGAAGTGGAATTTGAAGAAATTGATAGGTTTTTTGTTTTTTTTTACACTTGTTTATAACAAGGAAAGGTAAACAAGTGCAGCATTTTTCCTTCTTGACTGTATGTTTACAGTTTGAAATCAGAGGTTTACATACATCGAATAAAAAAAAAAAGTGCATGTATCTTTTCTTCTCACTGCCTGAACTTCTTTCACACAAAACCTCTTTTGTTTTAGGTTAATTAAAATTAATCGAAACTTTTCTTTTTCTGTTTTCAGAGAGTCAGAAGAAGAAGTCAAACAATCAGGATGACTCTGATGACGACGACGATGATGATGAGGCTGGACCGTCTGTCCAGCATGTAGCTGCTGTCCAGCCCCAGGCCGGGTACGTTGCACCAATGACCCAACCTGGAATGCCCCCTGTGGCTGGCGTACCTGGGATGCCTCCTGCAGGATATCAAGGCAAGGCAGAAACGATATTCTCTGTTAATTTCAAGTGTGCATCTGTTAAATTTAACATGTTTTATGCTTTTGTCTTAAATCAGATGTTTAAAATCATGTGTTGAGTGATTACTTATGTTGAATTATTTTTAAAAGAAGTAAATCTTTTGTTTTAGGAATGCCTCCGATGATGCCAGGTGTTCCTCCCATGATGCACGGCATGCCTCCTGCCATGCCTGGAATGCCACCAGCGTGAGCAATAACTCTGTGCTTTTTTTTTAGCTTTCTCTTTAACAGTTAGGTAAAGTAGTCTAGGCAATAATTTAGTATATAAAGCTTATCCAACTTGTTTACAGCATGATGCAGATGGGAGGGATGATGCCTCCCATGATGCCAGGGATGCCTGGAATTCCTCCAGGTCAGTTGTGAAAGCGGTTTTATAAATACATGATGTAGCTTAAAGTTAAAATCTAGACCAGCGGCCTGCAACCTTTACAGCATAAAGAGTCATTTCTGCTCACAAACAGGCCAAGCCTTTTTTTCTGTAAGTTGTACTCCATCTTTATTTTGTTGTTGTTGTTGATGAAGTGATGTTTGTTATTTAGGAATCCCCCCTCACATGGCTCCAAGGCCGGGGATGCCCCACATCGCTCCGACCCCTGCAGCCGGACCAATCCCCAGCCGACCTGCAGCACCAGTGGTGCAGCCTGCTGTCACAAAGCCCCTCTTCCCCAGCGCAGCGCAGGTTGGAATCCTTCAACTTCTGGGGTGGGGGGTTTAAAACACCTTTCCTCTATTATCCCCCATTGCTCACCTTTCTAACACCTTTTGATTCATGTTTAGCTCCCACCAAAGTTGTATTTGATTTCTGGTTAGCTTTTGTTGACCTGCTACGTGCCAATCCTGTGATTTCCTTCCCACCACGCTGCAGATGGGCTCTGGTGTTAACAGCAGCACTACAGGCGTTTCCTCTCCACCTGCAGACCATCAGTCTGCCTCCTCCCAGCCTCCCTTTTCTAACATGCCCCAAGTACGCTCACAGACTTTGACCAGGCCTGTGGCAGCTGCATGTTGCATAATCACGTTGCCTGCTGCGTGTCGAACGAGGCTGTTTACTAACAGCATTAGCTTGAAGGCTACTTTTAACACAAACTGTGACCTTTATCGCTGCATGTGCTTTAAATTAACATGGAAATGGCATAGACATTTGACAAGTTATAGCTTTAACAGCATGGGCTATTAAAATAAGCATTATTGTGCTTTTAAGTTAGTTGTTTTGTCACAGTACAAGATTCAGAACTCTCATTCACTTAAAACATTCTGGACTTTTTTTATATTATGTTTACAGTTGATGTGAAGGGACAGAGCTCATTCTAAGCTAAATTTCTAGCACTGTTTAAATGAACTACTCTAAATGCAGGGTTTATTCCATTAGGTTGAATTATTAGTTATCTTAGAACTGATCGATACGGCTTAAAAACAGATTTCTGATAATAATTTACATTTTTTTTGCATGCTTTTCTAAAAAAGAAATTATAAATGACTGAAAACATTTTCAAAAAGTGGAATTTATTGCAATCCTTTCTGTGAGTTGTATGGAGTATTAGCACCAGGCTACGATAATTTCTTAAGAGTCTTAAAATTACAAGAAAAGACATTTTAGTAAGAAAAAAGTAATTTTTCTTAATTTTATAGTTGGAATTTTCATAAAATAACTAGATCTTTCTAACATTAACATTATAACTTTATTCTGATAACATTAAGACTTTATTCTTATATTATTTCAAGTGTAATCTTGTAGCATTATGACTTAATTTTTGTTAAAACAAAATCAGCCTGACCCCTACATTTTCTCGTGGAATTGATCTGAACTCATTGTCAAGATAAACAGAACCTGTTAAACAAAATGCCGTTTTTGGCTGCACTTAAATCTCTCTGAACTACCGAAACCCAAGGAGTGCATTGGTGCAAAAAAATTTCTGATTTTTCCAAAAGTTAAATCTTCAAAAGCCAAAAATTTGTTACAATCGATTTATCGCCCAGCCCTAAGTTATCCAAAGGCTGGTGCTGAATCCAGAAAAAAACCCATCCTGTTCGTCTTTTAACATATTGAGTCATTTTGCATGGTAGACTGGTCAAGAAAGCATAATTTTAAAATAATTTCCCAGTAAAATGATTTGTGTTGTCTTGTTACAGGCCCAGCAGAACCCTTCAGTCGCTGCAGCGTCAAACTCACTCAGCACTGCCACGTCCTCTGAGCCTCCCAAAGCAACTTTCCCCGCCTACACCCAGCCCTCTGTCTCCTCTTCCACTTCTTCTTCTTCTAATCCCTCTAGCAGCACTGTGGCTAAACCCCCGGCCACAGTGACCAGTAAGCCTGCCACCCTCACCACCACGAGTGCAACTAGTAAGTTGATCCACCCTGATGAGGATATCTCACTGGTAAGTCGCTTCAGCTTTCCGTTTTGCTCTTTTTCACAGTAAGTAATGACTGGTTTATATAGTATGCTTAGTGATATTGACTAGTAGCTACGTTTGATCAGGATGAAAACGTCAATCAATTTGGCTTGGATGCATACTGACAGCATGTTTTTATTTATTTTTTTTATGTAAAAGTGGGCCTTTAGGTTGGGTGGTAGAACTGAGTAGTTTTCTTTTTGTGGTTATGTTGAAGGATGATTCTGAACTTGAATATCCTCAGTGTGAATTCAGGGCTCGCCAACATTGGTACCCAATTCCTCAACCTTTGTGTGAGTGTCTCTTTGAGCTGAGCTGAAAGAGGCGTGCCACGGTTCCTGCAGTCTGAATGTCTGTGTTGTGTGTTTTTCTCTGTAACCAGGAGGAGATGAAGGCTCAGTTGCCGCGTTACCAGCGTCTCATACCCAGGGCTGGTCAGGCCCACGCTGCTGCTGCCCCTCCGGTGGCAGCTGGCATAATGCCCCCTCAGCAGGGTTTGCCACCACAGCAGCCTGGCATGAGGCATCCCATGCATGGTAATTCAGAAACAAACCTTTATAAATGTTAAATTATCTTTTAGAAGTAAGCCTAAAAAAATTATAATTTAAAAATAGGTAGAATCACTGTGTTATAGTAGTAGAGTTAGGCAATACATGTATTTTATTGTTTGGTCTAATTTTTGGTTTTTGAAGAAAGTCAAGAAAGTTCATTTTTGGTAAGTCGGATTATTTATTTTTTTAAACCAGTGTATATCAGAGTGATTCAAACACAGCCAAAAGCTGCCATCTTGTTTGGCAAACATGTCTTACAGTTTGTAGTTATTTGGATTCAGATACATTTCATTACAAAATACAAGGGTCAGGCTAAGATTTTTTTTTTCTTTTGATTATGGGAATAGTCATGTGTGTAGAATAAAGTGTAATATTAGGAGAAAGGAGTGATAATTTCATGAAAACTACAAGAAAAATAAATTAAAATGAGGATGTTGAGTATCTTGTGAAGTTATGCTCTAGTATCAGTTTTATAAATAAGGAACTACTTATCTTTTAACACATCAGGTTACCAGTAGCAGGACGTTGAAATGATTGTGCAAACAGATGTCTATTTTGAAAGAGCCGCAGACTGATGTTGACTTATTTTAAGCTTGCTTTTTTCTCACTAAAACCTTTTTTTCTGGTACAATTGCACCTTTAATCTGCTGATATTGTAACTAGGGGTGGGATTCTATCGTATCATTGATAATTTATCTTGATAAATTATCAAAGGAATTATTATAAATTCCTATACTAAGATTTCTTAATATAGGAATTCTGATTTATCGTCGTCACGATAAATTCCAATTGATGTTTAAAACCCCCAAAACTGTCCATATTGTCAGGGGTATTTTATTATTTCTTTTTCCACTGTTGAATGATTAAATGCAGTTTAGTGACACAAATCACACTTCATTTTGTGACTGGTGTCCTATTCATATTACAAAGAATGTTTTTCCAAGTGTAGTATTAGTTTTTGTGTTGCAATGACTGCTGTGTCATGCACTCCCAGCCATACAGTTACCTTAATCAATCAATCAATCAATCAAATTTTATTTGTATAGCACATTTCAGCAGCAAGACATTTCAAAGTGCTTTACATCATTACAGACACAGAATCACAATGCAATATAGAATCAATCAGTAAGTCAAGTTACATCAATAAATTTGTAATTGATTACATTTCAAATACAATTCTAAACAGGTGGGTTTTTAGTTGAGATTTAAAAGAAGTCAGTGTTTCAGCTGTTTTACAGTTTTCTGGAAGTTTGTTCCAAATTTGTGGTGCATAGATGCTGAAAGCTGCTTCTCCTCGTTTGGTTCTGGTTCTGGGGATCCAGAGCAGTACCAGAACCGGAAGACCTGAGAGGTCTGGAAGGTTGATACAACAACAGCAGATCTTTAATGTATTGTGGTGCTAAGCCGTTCAGTGATTTATAAACTAACAACAGTATTTTAAAGTCTATTCTTTGAGCTACAGGGAGCCAGTGGAGGGACTTTAAAATTGGTGTTATGTGCTCTATCTTCCTGGTTTTAGTGAGAACGCGAGCAGCAGCGTTCTGGATCAGCTGCAGCTGTTTGATTGATTTGTTGGACAGACCTGTGAAGACGCTGTTGCAATAATCAATACGACTGAAGATGAACGCATGGATGAGTTTCTCTAGATCTGGCTGAGACATTAGTCCTTTAATCCTGGAAATGTTCTTCAGGTGATAGAAGGCCGACTTTGTAACTGTCTTTATGTGGCTCTGGAGGTTCAGGTCAGAGTCCATCACTACTCCCAGGTTTCGGGCCTGATCGCTGGTTTTCAGTTGTAATAACTGAAGCTGTGCATTGACTCTAGATCGTTCCTCTTTAGGTCCAAAAATAATAACTTCAGTTTTGTTTCTGTTCAGCTGGAGAAAGTTTTGGCACATCCACACATTTATCTGTTCTAAGCATCTGTTCAGTGATTGGATGGGCTCTGAGTCACCTGGTGACATCGTAATGTAGAGCTGTGTGTCATCTGCATAGTTATGGTAGCTAATATTATTTCCTGTTATAACCTGAGCTAGTGGGAGCATATAAATATTGAATAAAAGGGGTCCTAGGATGGAACCTTGGGGTACCCCACATGTGACCTTTGACCTCTTTGATGAAAAGTTTTCAATTGAAACAAAGAAATCCCTGTTCTTTATGTAGGATTCAAACCAGTTAAGCACTGGACCGGAGAGTCCGACCCAACTCTCCAGTCGATTCAGTAATATGTCGTGGTCAACAGTGTCAAAAGCTGCACTGAGGTCCAACAGAACCAGCACTGTGGTTCTGCCACAGTCCGTATTTATATGGATGTCATTGAACACTTTTACAAGGGCGGTCTCCGTGCTGTGGTGAGCACGAAAACCAGACTGGAAGGAGTCAAAGAGGTTGGTTATAGTTAGGAAGCTAGTTAATTGTTTACACACAGCTTTTTCAATAACTTTGCTGATGAATGGGAGGTTGGAGATCGGCCTGTAATTCTGCATTAGCGATTTGTCCAGATTGTTCTTTTTTATAAGTGGTTTGATTACTGCTGTTTTCAAAGCCTGGGGGAAAACGCCTGATGAGAGCGATGAGTTTACTATCTGGATCAGATCAGCAGCAATAACAGGCAGGACTTTCTTAAAGAAATACTTAAGGAGAAGTAATAAATAGATCTTGTCACTTTTACAGTTATCACACTATTACTACAGCATAATGTGATCAAACTTTTAAGTCCATACTGCCTACCCTGTAATTATGACTACCTTCTCATAATTAGAACATTTTCGTAGCCTGGCCTTAATGCTCACCTGTACAAATCACAGAAGGGATGATTGAAATACAAAACCACTTTTTGAAAATAATTTGTCATTTGTAGTTCAATTTTAGAAAAGGAAGTGAAAAAGAAAAATATCTTAATGTATGGAAAAGAAATCTGATATTTTATTCTTAAACCGTATTACCCTGTCTTACCTTTATGACTCAATATAAACTGTTAATCTCTGACTGAGTTGGACCTAAATACCTACCACCTGTTGATTCTCTGAGGACTGAAGCTGTTGCTCTCCGTTGCAGGTCAGTACGGTGCTCCTCCTCAGGGCATGCCTGGCTACATGCCTGGAGGGATGCCTCCATATGGGCAAGGCCCTCCCATGGGTATGAGGCCGCCTGTCATGTCTCCAGCCGGACGCTACTAAAGCAAAGCACCCACCACATTAGGCTGCACTGTTAGGGTTAGTGTCACATCGGACGGTTTGGGTAATTGGCAGTAAAGTTCCGCCAGAAATGCACAATTTCACAACAAGTGGAAATTTGCACATCATTGTGCTCTCTCTATATAAATATTTATACTGTGTGTAAAGATGTATGCGACTGCTTATTTTGATCAAACTCTGCTTCCAGCTCTTTGTTTCATATAGTATTAATATTCTTAGGAGTTTGATAATTGCAGTTTCATTTAAACACACAGGAGGTAGAGCGAAATGTGTATTGATGTTACATAATTAGGCTGTTCTGTTCATGGCACCTCAGGAAGGTAGATGGAGTTTCAGTAAATTAGTGTAATGTTGACACTTCATAACTTTGAATAAATGGAGGCTCTGAAAGGCAAGCAGGTAAAAAAGACTCTAATTTTTCTAAGTACTTCTTACACTTTTTTCTGACATTGGAGGATTTGTCTTCCCAAAAAGAAAAACAGAACAACAAAATTAAGTCACGAAAAACTTTTCTTGCTTCCCTCAAATTTTATTATAATTCATGTAATATTTTTGTGACAGGAAAACTCAAAATAATGAATACTTGTGGTGTGAGAAGAGAAGACTAAATAGGTTTCAAAGGTTTTTGTTTTACAAATGAAAATCTGAACAGTGTGGTGTACCTTTGTAATTAAACCCCTTTTTCAATACAGAGTAAAACCATTCTTATCCTCTTGTTGTAGGTGTTTAATAGAAATATTTGCTTGTGGTCAGCCAGACTGGATGAAGAGCAATTTTTAGGTTTTGTCTCAGATTCTTAATTTGATTTACTATGACTAGGCCAGTCAAATTCATAAATATGCTTTTATCTAAGTCATTGCAGTATAGGTCTATGTTACGGCCCGGCTCGGATGGCCGCAACAAAAAGTAGGGAGGACACGGCAAACCCAACGGTTTTTAACCCCTTGCGAGGCATTTATTAAAAAAAACACAAGGTGTCAGCGCCGCCTCTGAGTCCGGATCTTGTCTGCTTCTGTTGTCAGCCAGCCACACACACCGATTAATGGAACGGCGCTCCTTATATACCATCCAGGTCTGGGAGGCACCTCCCACAATCAAGGACCTAATGGAAAAGCAGCCTGCACTATACAGCACACACATAGGACAGCACCGCAGGGCCGTCACACCCCCGCCCATAAAAAAAGCAGGTTCCTATATGGAACCCTGCGCCAACCTAAATTCACCACAAGTGCAACGCAAACCCAGCCACCATTAACATGTTGCTCTTTCCCACATATTATACTTAGCCAAGTTGATGTTTAATGTACAGGTTCTTTCCTCAGTTCACTCTCCAGACCAGCAACTGGTGCACTCAGAAGCTCTTTAACAAAAAAAGGGAACAGGAAGAAAAACAGGCACAAAAAGCAAACATGCTACAAAAGTGGAGCGCGTGATAACGCATCGGCCATGACATTGTCTTTTCCTTTAATGTAATGAATATCCAGGTTGTAGGACTGCAGGAACAATGACCAGCGAATCAAACGCTGATTTGGACATTTCAATGATGACAGGAACGTCAGCGGATTATGATTTGTAAACACCACGATGTTAGCGCCACCACTTAAATAAACATCAAAATGTTTCAGGGCTAAGATCAAAGCAAACGTCTCCTTCTCAATCACAGAGTAGTTCAACTGATGCTTATTGAACTTTTTTGAAAAATAAGTCACCTGCCAATACCCTGCCAATACCCAGGTCATCAGTCTGTGTAAGGACAGCTCCAGCACCCACGTGACTGGCGTCCACGTAGAGCTGGAAAGGATGTTTAAGACGAGGTGCAGCCAATACAGGAGCAGCACAGAGGAGCCTTTTCACCTGCTCAAAAGCCTGTTGACAAAGGGCAGACCACTCAAACTTTACGTCTTTGCGCAGCAAATTTGTCAGCGGCACCACCACAGATGAGAAGTTCCGACAAAAACATCTGTAATATCCCACCAGCCCAAGAAAACGCATTAGCTCCGTCTTTGTAGCAGGAACAGGAAACTGCTCTGCCGCTTGAACCTTTGCTGCAACAGGGCGGACCTCACCTTGGCCAACCACACGACCTAAATAGGTAACAGTCGCCCTTCCAAACTCGCATTTGGCCAGGTTGACCGTTAACCTCGCCCCCGCCAAACGAGTGAAAAGCTCCCGGATGCGGTCCACGTGCTCTTCCCACGTGTTGGAGTACACCACCACGTCATCCAAGTAAACCGCACAACCAGTCATGTCACCAACCACTCTGTTCATTAGTCTTTGAAACGTCGCTGGCGCATTTCTCAGACCAAACGGCATTACAGTATAAGAATACAAGCCTGTAGGTGTAACAAACGCCGACACTTCACGTGCGCGCCTTGTCAATGGCACCTGCCAGTAACCTTTTAAGAGATCAAATTTACTGACAAAGTTAGCAGAACCCACCTGGTCGACACAATCATCCATTCTCGGTAACGGGAAACAATCTGGTTTTGTAACAGCGTTAAGCTTGCGAAAATCCGAGCAGAAACGCGGAGTGTTATCAGACTTGGGGACCAGAATACAAGGTGATGCCCAACTGGACATACTCGGTTCTGCAATCCCATTACGAAGCATGTAATCCACTTCAGCATCCAAGCGTTCGCGCTTCTCCAGATTCACCCTGTAAAATCGTTGCTTTATGGGTTTAGAGTCTCCCACATCCACATCGTGTTCAATCAAATGTGTACGACCAGGCGTGTCCGAAAATAGGCATGGAAATTCTCTTATCAGCTCTGCTAACTGTATAGCACGACCCGCAGGTAAGTGAGCCAACAACGTGTCCAACTTACTCAAGGTTTCGGAGTTTTTAAGACGCCCATGAATCAGGGAGCTGTCCAACCCATCCGTGTCACCGTCATCCCCCACAGGTGACAGTGCGCTGTCCGTGGTGCTGAAAGTCTCACTCCTCCCAGCAAGGTTGTCTACGGCACACGCAGGCGTGGCAACATTACTCTGTGGCTGAAATAAATCAACATCACGAGCATAATACGGTTTCAATATGTTGACATGACACAACTGGGTTTTCTTTCTCCGCTCTGGCATGGATATTAGATAGTTCTGATCGGAAACCCGCTCCAGAACTGTATACGGACCAGTGAATTTCGCCTGAAACGGAGAAGTCACGACTGGACACAAAGCCAACACTTGATCACCCGGCAGAAATGTGCGCGCCTCAGCACGCCGATCAAACAAGCTTTTCATTTTTTCCTGGGCCACAGTCAATTTCTCCTTAACGAGTTCCCGTGCCAAATACAATCGTCTTCTGAAACCATTAACATAATCCACCAGGTTTTTCGGTGGAGCAGGCTCCTTCAGCCCGTCCGCCACCACAGCCAACGGACCCTTCACGGTGTGCGCAAAAACCAATTCATTTGGGCTAAACCCGGTGCTGTCCTGGGTTACCTCCCTGGCGGCCAGCATTAGCCAAGGCAATCCTTCCTCCCAGTCACCCGCCAGTTCTGTACAGTAAGCGCGCAGGAGAGACTTCAGAGACTGGTGGAAGCGCTCCAAGGCCCCCTGACTTTCTGGATGATACGCCGTCGCTTTACTGTGTCGCACCCGTAGCTGTTTCAGAACCTGACTGAACAAATGAGATGAAAAATTAGTTCCTTGGTCAGACTGTATTACTTTAGGGATGCCAAACACCGAAAAGAACTGAGTGAGTGCACGTACAACTGACCTAGCAGTAATTGTACGTAACGGATAAGCTGCTGGATAACGTGTAGTTTGACACATCACAGTGAGCAGATATGATGACCCAGCCTTTGAGCGGGGTAACGGGCCCACGCAGTCGATTATCAAATGCTCAAATGGTTCAGATGCGGCAATAATTGGGCTTAAAGGAAACGGTTTCAAAACCTGATTAGGCTTGGCAATGAGCTGACAGATATGACACATTTTAACATAAGACGAAACGTCCTTTTTAAGACGCGGCCAGAAAAAATGTCTCAGAACCCGGTCATACGTTTTGCGCACACCAGAATGGCCAGCCTCGTCATGAGCAACTTTTAACACTGCGGAGCGGAGTTTACTGGGAACCACTACCTGAAACACCGGCTCACCCACAATGTCAGCATGTGGTGACCATTTCCTCACCAACAACGCGTCCTGCAGGAAGTATCCACATGCACAGTCCGTTATTTCACTCAGCGGGCGCACCTGATCGAAAAGAGTCTTCAAAGAAACATCGGCTTGCTGCTCCGCCGTGAACTCGCTGCAAGACAGAGACATAGGAAAACTGGACAAAGGCAAATTAATTTTAGTCGCACATTTCTCCTCTTTCCCGCTCCGCGCGCGCGCCATGGCCCGAGTAACTGCGCATGCGGTAAATACATCCGAGAATTCCCTGTGATTCTCATCAATCTGAGAAACGACTCGCTCAACTGGCACCGAGGTAACCAGCCCATCCCACGGCACAGTGTCCGCCCACAAACGCGTTCCAGCTAAACCGTTACCCAAAATCACAGAGACTCCGTCAATTGGCAAAGCAGGGCGCACAGCTAATTGTGCGACACCAGTAAATAGTTCGCACTCGAGAGACACCTCATGTAACGGAACAAACATTACGTTTAATCCCATTCCCCGAATCGGAACACAGGCACCTGTCTCAGACTCCGCCGAGAACGGTAACACGTCAGCTCTAATGAAAGAGTCAAACGCCCCAGTGTCTCTCAGAATCTTAACTTGAACCCTTTCCCCGCCGTTTGGCAGTAACACAAACCCCTCACGAATGAAAGGCAGATACGAGTCACCTACTTCAGAAGAGCGAGAGCTCCTGGTGGTCATCGAAGGACTCCGCACCGGCGCAGCCAAGCCAACTCCTTTAGGAGCAGTGTGAAACTTTTTCGTTTCAATCTTGAGCTGATGACAATTCGCTTTAATGTGTCCACGTCCGTGACAGTAGTGACAAACCCGACTATCTTGGACCGGACCTTTAAACTGTCTCGCCTCAAGTTGCGTAGCGACACCAACCCGATCAATGCGGTTCACGTTTCGCCCAAAAAATCGTCCGAAACCCACATGATCTGAAAAATCCTTATGAGTCAGCACGTAATCGTCTGCCAACACTGCAGCCTCTGACACGTTCTTAACTTTCTGTTCATTAACGTAAGTGGCGATGTTTTCCGGTAAGCCATTTTTAAATTCCTCCAACAAAATCAGGTCGCGGAGCTGATCAAAGTTCCTAACGTCCTGTGCAGCGCACCACCGATCAAATAAGGCTGTTTTAATACGGCCAAATTCAGTGTAACTTTGAATGTCGGCTTTCTTATAGTGGCGAAATTTTTGTCTATACGCCTCAGGCACGAGTTCATAGGCTTTTTCCACTACACTCTTCACTTTATTATAATTTAAACTGTCACCAGCTGACAGCGAGGCATAGGCTTCCTGTGCTTTACCGGTAAAAACGCACTGCAAAAGCAACGGCCAAACCTCCTGAGGCCACTTCAGTGTCTTTGCCACACGTTCAAACAAGACGAAATATTTATCCACATCCAACTCTGTAAACGGTGGAATCAAGCGAATGCATTTGCTTACGTCAAACTCGGCCCGCGCAGAACTACCATCCTGATCAACAAAAACGCGCGCAGACTCGCGTTTCGCAGCTGCCTCCAATTCCAATCTGCGCATCTCCACTTGATGGTGCAGCTCTCTCTCACGGAGCTCCAAACGACGCATTTCCAACTCCAACTCCATTTTACGCACCTCAGCGTTAGACGCCCCAACTTCACCCAGGGTGGTGGGTTCGGGAGTTGGCAAAATGTGTTGCTCAACCAACGCGGCATACAGTTGCCTTTTAATAACCCCCTTTTTCTCCTGTTTAACCACAGGTACTTCAAACTGAGCAGCAATAGCTATGAGATCGTTTTTAGTAGCAACACCAAACTTCTCCAAAGAAGGCTCAGCTACAAAATCGTCCAGATCAAACTCCATCCTTAAGCAAAACTGTAATCGCACACCACAGGAAGAGAAAAAACAAGCGAAACCGCAAATACAGTGAAAAGTGAAAGGAAATTGAAACCAGTGCACAACGGGCCCAAAGTAATTATGTCCCCACTATACTTAACCTGCCTGCCACGACTCACCTGCCTAACTAATACCTGGCACTTCACGTGGATCGGCGGCGGGTTTATTAAGCACTAACCCAGTAAGAAATTAATCTTACGGAATGCCCCCGAGATCACTGCTTGCACAGTGAACGCTAACCGCAAACCCCCACGACACTACCAAGAAAACAAACAGGTGAAGTCTAAAGCGACAGCACCTCTTAGCCTAGCAGGAGACACAATCACTAGAGCAGAACCAACATTGATGCACAAGGCCCAAAACATTTCACTCACCTGTATACCGGACCAATCTACCAAACAGGCCACAGCTGCCCACAACAAACAAACCGGGTAAGAAAGCCGCGTCCTACCTACAACGATGATGTCACCGCGTACTCCTACAAATAGGAAAAAGATCAATGAAACACGTCATGCACTCAAACCAACAAATTTCCAAACTGTAGAAAATTTGTTTTTGACGAGCCCCCATTTGTTACGGCCCGGCTCGGATGGCCGCAACAAAAAGTAGGGAGGACACGGCAAACCCAACGGTTTTTAACCCCTTGCGAGGCATTTATTAAAAAAAACACAAGGTGTCAGCGCCGCCTCTGAGTCCGGATCTCGTCTGCTTCTGTTGTCAGCCAGCCACACACACCGATTAATGGAACGGCGCTCCTTATATACCATCCAGGTCTGGGAGGCACCTCCCACAATCAAGGACCTAATGGAAAAGCAGCCTGCACTATACAGCACACACATAGGACAGCACCGCAGGGCCGTCACAGTCTAACTTTAGTTTTTCAATTGTGGTCCTGCTAGAAGATGAACTTCCATCCCGTCTCACATGCTTTTCAGCCTTTTTTACTTCCTTTTCTTATTTTATAACCTAACTTTAAGGTTAACCTTGTTCCTGACCCGTTTGGTCTGTTCCTTTGTCTTCATGATGGTGTTTATTCTTTTGTGTTCTCTAAAAAATACCTCTGAGATATTTGAGATTTAATTACACAACAAATATATAACTTCTGAAGACATTGCTTGCTCTGGATTTTATTTAGCGGTATCATATTAAAGGAAGCTGAGATGAAATACATGCCACTTTTTTTTTAGATTATTATTTGTAAAACAACATAAACATGCACAACCATACACTAGTTTGTGTCTGCCAAACAAATAAAATACCATAAAATGACATATAAAAATAAATTGAATGGGTGTTAATTATTTCTTATATGACAGAGATCGTCATTGTAACTTTGCTGATTCATTTGTTTCATTTTTCAACTTCATAAAATATATTTGCTTCATTGTTAAACTTATGAAAGCCATTATTTTAAACTATAAACTGTTTATCTGTAAATAAAGCAAAGTAGTTTAGCCTCAATCCATTTGTAAACAAAATTGGGCTCAGCTGGTACCTACAAGAGGTCAAAGTTTGGTTCAGAGATCAAGTAATGATCTAGAGAAAGGTCACTGACCTTTTACACACAATTCACACTCTGACATCATCCTGGAAGTAGTAGACATTAATATAAAATCTCAATATGTTCTCTTTGGGACTGCTGGTGTGAACACAGCTGCCTGTCCGTGTGATAATGTATTCACACAAAGCCAAAGAGTCAGCTACTGTGGGCACTGAGGAGGCTCTGATGAAGGCTGGATTTGTAAAACTCTGACTGAATAAAACCTAGCAGTGGATTTTGATCACTAGGAGTACTGCTGTACAATTTATTTAGAGAGAAACGCAGTGGTGGATTTAAATAATGTTAATATCAACTTCTTTTTGATATCTTTTAAAATAATGTAGACGATATATATACGGTATATACTGTATATATACTGTATATATATATATATATATATAAATATATATATATATATATATACAGTACAGACCAAAACTTTGGACACAACTGTGTGTCCAAACTTTTGGTCTGTATTGAGTGCAGACCAAAAGTTTGGACACACAGTTGTGTCCAAACTTTTGGTCTGCACTGTATATATATATAAAAAACTTGGAGCATCCCTAATTGTAATCCATAGGGGGGGCCAGAAAATCTTTGGGAACCACTGGCTTAATTACTCAAACATCACATTAGCTTAACATACAGTATCCTGGCTCATCTGGAAGTTAGCCAAAGTCTCAAGACACAAATAAGAAAAGGGGTAAAATATGAAACTTACACTAATTACCTATTTGAAGTCATTGAAAGGAGGAGGTCAGGTAACATTGACCTATGAAATATAAACTCCAACTTCCTGCTTCTGGAGCTGCTTGCTCAGTGAAAAACTAAATAGGCAAGCAATATTTTGTGCTCGTCTTCTTAAAAACAAGGGAACACAGCAGGAAATGTGGCCAAAAGGTGCAATACAATGAATGATGCAGCTAAATGTTGTTACACACAGAGCTGGACAGATTTATTGACAGTCTGTGATAAAAATGCCGTGTTATGAGACACTGTGTAAAAAGGGCTTAATTTAATCTGTCTTTGCAGCAGCATAATCTCACAATGATTTTTTTTTTAGGAAAGTCAAGCTTCAATTTGAGGACATTTATTCAGTGGGGGAAGAAAATCCCATTTTATAAAATAGCTGTTTTTAACAAAATATCCCTTTCCTCTTTTATTATTATTATTCCTGTTTTTTTCTTGGGTTGGGGCTAGAGAGACATTTCTGACCATTCCTGTTTGCACAATTTCAGGAGTCTCTCACTCCATGCCATCTTAGCTACTCCCCTGCAAACTTTTGATGCATCCAACCAATAGACCAGTGTTTACATTTGTAATAGTAGGAAAGACTTATTTCTGGTGTCCTCCCCAAATAACCAGTTGGCATATAAATGTTATCCAATACTTGTTATGGGACCTTGGGTCCCACTCTTTTCTGCGGTTCTCTGACAGAACCTTTTCTTTCCTTATTGTCCTGCTCACTTTGCTTGGCAGTAGAGCAACTTGACAAGACACATCCTCCAGTTACATTTATTTGAAAAGGACTGAATGTTTTAATTTTGCATGGTGTAATGGGGAATATGTGTATACATAGGGTTGTTACTTAAAGAATATTAATATTAATAATATGTGTGGCATCGTAGATGAAAAGAGAAAAATGTGACATCACTCAACAATTGATTCTTCTGCTCCATTTTGTGTTGACCTAATGCTTGTTCAGTAATGTGCAGAATTTCAAGGCAAGCAGAGGAGAAAAACTTACAAACGGAATAAGAATGTGCTTCTAAACACAGTTAAGGATAAATTATCCCAATTGCTTTTTCTTTCTTTTCTTTTCTTTGCAGTCTTTTCTGTTTACTGTAACTTTTCAGTGCTTGATTGGATCTTTTATGCGTGTTATAAATGGGTATGAAGGAAAGCAGCAGCTCTCTTTAACTCTGGCACTCTGCAGGAGTTGCGCCAGTGTGAATTTATTTTTTCTTCGTTTTTATTTTTCTACATAACGTTGCACTTTGCACTGGTGCAGTAAGAGAAAGCTTCTGTTTGTCAGGACACAGTACGCCTACATTCCCTAGTTAGCTGCCTTCATTCCATTCAATGTTGACATATCCATTAGACTAGAGGCCAAAGCTTTGCAAATTATTCAGTTAGTCATACTTTCTGTCAGTATGACTTTCTGAACTGGGAGACCCTAGAGTTGAGGTTGGCATTACAACGCCTACAGTTTTGTGAAAAAGGGCAAAATACTTGCTTTCACTTGATATTTTTATGTGTAGAGATACAAAGGAACATATGTGGTGTTCCCAACAATGTCTACAAATAAGGTTAATAAAATGTCAGCTTGAACAACAGATGACATTTGATGTGCAAGACCTTTAGATGGATGCAGACAAATTAAGTTTGCAAATCTTGATGGATAAAGTCAACTAAGTCATGGGGGAAAACTCAAGTTCACGCCAAGATTTGGTAGCTTGTAAAACCTGTTTTAGCCACAACAGTTATCACTTTCTGGACAAATTCTGGAGGATTTTTTTTTTCCTTTCAAGATTTAGTTCATTGAGGATTGCTGGCAAGGCCTCAAGTCACAGCCACCACAATATCTTATGAGGGAATACACTTTCTTCAAACAAGACATACGTATTTAGACTTTTCATTATTGTACATTAACCTTATGATTTAACATGCTAACTGATGGTTGTGGATTCTTGATATTGACTCAACTGCTTTTTTTGCTATTTCTATGAGCATTCCCCATCTTGATTTGGGTAACCCTATGTAACCAACAATTGCTTCTCTTAGATCTTTGTTGATGCATTTCCTCATTGCCATTGTGTTTCTATTCACCTGTAAACACCAAAGCAGCAAATTGTCAAAGCTCTGGCTCCTATAGAGGAGATCATACTGGTAATCATCAGTTAATCAAGTGCATTTTCTACTTTCCTTCCTAAATCCAATGTGAACAGTAAGGAAATTCTTAGGTTTTCTTTAATAGTTGTACTTTTCACTCCATCTGACTTAACATTATTCTTTAAGGTCATCTAAATACAAGATGTTGCTTTCATTTTGAGAAAAAGGAAAGGATATCCTTGAGCATTTCTAATTTTAGCAGAAGCCCTTTGACAGATTTGTGCCCTTCATCTTCACTGCAGGGTCTCTGGCGGTGTCGGTCACTGACATGACGGCTCCGGTGGTTGGATCGTCGGGAGGAGTGTACGCCCTTGTCTCGGCACATTTGGCCAATGTTGTAATGGTGAGCTTTTGTGTTTGTATGCATGGGTGTGTCTATGAAGATATCACTCATATTCCGTCTAATCCTGAGAGGAGCCTGTTTGAAACCCCAGCAGGTGCTTCTCCACCTCCAAATACCTTACATTCTTCACTGTCAGTTTTTCCCTGTTCTTCTAAGATCACACAAGTGTGCCGGTGTGTGCACATGCTTATGTGACAGAGTGTGAATAAAATCCCATCAATACACTCTCCTGTCCTTTATAGTAACTCCCACCCATCTAATATAGGTAATCAAACACACTTTTGTTGTTCCTCAAAGTGAACCTCTGTATCTTATTTTGCCCATCATGGATTCCAGCAGGTCCCTCTCATCATTTTCAAGGTGAGGATGGAGGTATTTGTCTTTATTCTCCATTCTGAAATCATATTATCTCTTACAGCAAGACCACAGAGGGTCAGAGTGTCTTGAACATTTTCATAATTGACCTGAATTAAAACAAGGGCCACATACTAATGTTGTTTTGATGCCATGATGTGTATTTGTGAGCATGTGTGTGAATTCCAGAAGTGCCATTGGCACTTTATGTGTTTTTTTCCCAATATTTGAATCCTCTCTTTCGTTCTGTTTTTCTAGAACTGGTCGGGAATGAAGTGTCAGTTTAAGTTATTCCGAATGGCCATGGCCCTGGTTTGCAGTAAGTTGGAAATAATCTGCCTCTCCTCCATCCTCACCTCTGATATGCTATTTTTTTTTTACCACAGTTGTTCTTCTTCTTTGTTCCTGAGACCCATGCCTGCATATTGATACTGAAGGCAATACTGAACTGTTTTAACTACTGAATGACTAAAATTGTGCTGTCTCTTCCAAACTTTATCATAATTTTTAAAACGCTATAAATCTTAGAAGATCAACTAAATGATCGGATTTCTTATGCAGTCTGGAAAAGCATGGAGAAGTACAGAATTTATTTCAGTATTTTCTGCGTCTGGTAATTGTAAAGTATGGAAAAATCTTTCTGTTTCCTGAAATTATTCCTTTTAAGTGTCATTTTTAGTCCTTCCTTCCCTTTGTCTTTCTTCTCTTCCCTATGTTCCTTCATTCCTTACTTGTTCTTTCTTTTCTGTTTTTGTGTCTACACTTCCTTGTGTTAACAAGGCCGGTATTTGAAACAAGGCATCAATGTACCACATCTATCCATCCATCCATCCGTCCATCCAATCTGACTGAGATTGAACTTTATGCAAGAATATGTTTGTCTGCCATCTTTCCATACTTAAAAGTGATTCCTAAAGATGTAAAAAGAGCCAGATTAATCACGGAGACTGCATCTTCCATCTGATATTAAGAGATATAGGGGTGACTCATTTAAAACATATTTTTTGTATTGTCACATGCTGACATCTTGTCTCTTTCTGTGTTCACAGTGAGCGTAGAGTTTGGTCGGGCTGTGTGGCTGCGGTTCTACCCTCCAGCTTTCCCTCCGTGCCCCAACCCCAGCTTTGTAGCTCACCTGGGGGGAGTCCTGGTGGGTCTCACCCTAGGCGTGGTGGTCCTGCAGAACTACGAGCAACGGCTTCAGGAGCAGTCGCTGTTTTGGATATTTTTCTGCGTTTACACCTTGTTTGTGCTCTGTGCTGTGTTCTGGAACATTTTTGCCTACAGCCAGCTCGATGTGCGAATACCCCCGGCACCATGAACCTGCTTCCAGGGGGCCAGCTGGCAGGATGTATTACCTCAGCATTCACGTTCAGAGTCTCACCTGTCGGTGATCTAAGACGTCCCACAGCCTACTAGTCTCACTAACCCTAACCTTATCATTCAAGCTGAACTCCTCCTGCGCTTTGTCTGTGTCTGATGGTGGCTTGTGGAACTCCATGATAAAACATCAGCAAAGAAGAAGCCTCGGATTTAACACTACAGCATTGCTTTTACCTCTTCTGCCTATTTCTTCTCAATCCAACGGTGCCTTCTCATGAAGATATCACCTGCTGAAAGTATTTCTGCACATCTGCCTCTTGGTTGGAGTTAAAGCGACAACACCTTACAGTGTTACACCATTTTTGAGTCATAACAGTTTCTCGTAATCCTCTTTAAGTGAAAAAAATATGTTTACTCTTACAGAACGTTGGTGTTTCTCTGTCCATACAAGCATCAGGTGCATCACATAGCACAACAGTTAGCTTTTCAATGAAAACAGATTCTTTAAGCTACACATCAGTCACCTTTACAGGTTAAGAATTTAAGTTTTGAAGAGGGTGAGTTACTGTTAAGTATTGCCTTCAGAATCAATATATAGGCATGGGCCGACTTGGTATAATAAGGATCTCAAACTACTACATTTTTCCAACATGCCATGGTTTCAGTTTGAAGTCCATGAGGCCCCCTACTACTAACCAATAGATATTATTTTTTTAAGAAACATTGTTTTCTTCTGTTTTTGCAAAAAATCTCCATCTTCACAGTTTGTGGGATTTCAGTTCAAACAGCTGCACTGGCTTTGCTGCGCCAGCAGTTGACAATAGTCTTGACATTAACTATGTTGAACTTTACAAGAAGAAAATCCTAAATATGGCTAAAACAGAGCTAAGCTAGTCAAATGACTAATAATCTCATAGTGATTAAAAAACTGGAATAAACAGAGATAAGCTGATACATTTATGTTTTAAATCTTTGTGTAAATGTCATGATATCAGTTTGCAGACTTCAAACTGTCTTACCAGGAGAAACACTTACTGGCCCATGCCTATAAAAACAACCGTGTCGAGCGCTTTTAAAAACTTCAGTCTTGTCTCCTTTCTGTGTACAGGGACTGTGTTTGTACTTATAAAAAACAAACAGAAGTGCCATTCTGACTTGAATCTTTCTGATGCCAAAACATTGCTGCAAGCACTGGCGAGAAGTGTGTCCCTAACGAGTGTTGCTAGGTTTTGTGACTAAGGAGTTTGTCAAATGTAAGAGAAAAACCTTTAGTGAAGAACATCCTCCTGATACAAATAAATGCAGTGAAATTCTTTATCTTTCCTAACAAAGTGCTTCATTTATAGTAATTGTTGCAAAAAGTATAAATAAAACACAAAAGATAACTTTATTCATTCATGGTTGAGCCTCAGTGAATCATTTTCTCGTTTGAACATACATCCTTGACCTCAAGTCATTCAAGTTTAGGTTGTTTCATTTTCAGTTCAGAAGCCAGCTGGACAAAAAAAAATAAAATCAATATTTGCCTGTTAGTTCTTGTCTCAACTTGATTGGTTAATTGATTGGAGCTGAAATAGGAGGAAATCATCACCCAAAGCTTGAGGTCTCTAACTGTACTGTATTTTAAGACTCATGTTACACGCTTTAATGACTATTAATCTAATGAAGTCCAGATGTTAGATTTTTTTATGTGGTGATACTGATATGTTGCGTAATTGTTTGGACATCATATATGTTCGATATATTCTGTATGTATCCTATTTAAATGAAGGTTAATGATGGCCTGGGATTGTACATAATAAGGGCTACTACACCAAACAGAGTGAGGAGTAAAACTGCAGATAGTATTTTGATGTTGTGCATATTTTGTAGATTTGATATGTGCATAAAAGGGGTCCAATAAAATGTTTTATACAAATCTAAATATGATTTTAGTGGTTTTTTTTAGACATTTGTTTACTGTTGCAGTTTTTCCTCTGTGTAATTATTTCAAACATTATTCAGTAGTTAAGTTAAACTTGTAGAAATGCTCTGGTGTTCTAGAAGGCTTTTGAAGTATGATGGGAGCTGAATCCAAGTTGTGCAAGAATGCAGATTTGTATGAAGAACAGCACACTGCAGATACTGTGCAGATGCTTAAAATGTATATTTTTAAAAAATTGCTCTGTTATGTATAAAAAGCAAGGGGAAAGCTAATTTTATCCACGAAAATCAAACTGCAGGAGTTGCTAAATTCAAATATGCATTTTGAATTGCAAATAATGCTGAAAGAACACATATCACTCAACCTCAACTTTGTAACAGTCAAAACTGTATATAAACTTATGCAAAAATACAATTCAAAGACATAAGATTGTCAAGGGACTGGGGAGGGGTGAAGACTTTTAAGATAAATGAAGAAGGTTATGACGCCATCCGGTGGTGAAAACGTAGCACTGCTTCGGCTACAGTGAAATGACCAACACTTCCTGTCATAATTACTTTAAATAAAACTTCACCCATTACAACCCCATTAAAGAAAGAGAGAAAAATCAAATAACATTTGTAAGTTATTTGATTTGTATAAATATATTTTTAAATATTTCTACACCAGCATCTGTAAACATTAAATTTAATTCCTTTATTCTCACTTCCCCCACTGTTATTGTTTGGGATTCTATGGAAAATATAGTTGATAGAGCTAACAATGAAACGTATTTTTGGTAAATTTCTAAGAGCTTTTCGATGGTTAACGTAACCAGAAAGCTTACAGAATAGACACAAAACAGAATTATAAATCTGAAACGCCTTTCTTGCATAGATATCTAACAAACTGATGCTTCTTTTCTTATATTTATATTTTTGACGCTAAGTAGAAAATGTTATTAGTTACATTTGCTTATTTTCATCACTTGGGTTTTGTATTCATATTCTTGTTGTAGATATTTCCCTTGGCATTTTATTTTACCACCCTGGGTTTACACAACACTAATAACCATAATTTTCTATGGATTTCTTAATATTAAAGTAAACTAAACGCCCCTTTTTAAACTGAGGGGCGTTTCCACAGACGTGATAAATCTTCGTTACGTCTGTGGGCGTCTCCTTTACTGACGTCAGTTTTACGTTTACGTGAGACCGCTGAGCACAACGCTTCCTACATCGGACCTCCATTTTTGTTCTTGTCACGGGATTACAGCATGCTCTTATCAAAGAGATAATAACATCGATTTCAGTGTTTTGTGACGTGCAGTTCAGTATTTCTACATAATGGGGCGAAAGAAGAAGAAGCAAATGAAGCCGTGGTGCTGGTATCCTTTTTTAAAGTGCGAAAAAAACGCTGCGGTACGCGGGCAGGCCACAGGCTACTTGTTAGCCTGACAAAGGAAGGCCTAAGGTAGCTTCTGTTAGCACTGTCAGCTAATGTTAGCGGGGCTAAAGGCTCAAAATCAGACAAAAGGTTGGATATATGATTAGAAAACCAAGCTTTGAGTGTTTCTACCTCATAAAATGTTGTTTTACTTCATCTTTCATTGCTAATTTTGAAACAAGCTAGCCACGGATTAACATCCCGTGTGTCTGAATCTTTATGTAATCTTGTTACCAAACAAGTGCTGCTGTTTCGCTCTCAAGTAACGTCATCGGTTTGTCTGTGAGTCTCAGTCGGTGATTAACAAAACACGGAAAACTCCTCAACTCTTACTTTAAGGTACTGTAATCGAGACTTTGACGATGAGAAAATTCTCATTCAGCATCAAAAGGCAAAACATTTTAAATGCCACATTTGCCACAAGAAGCTATATACCGGTCCCGGCTTGGCTATTCACTGCATGCAGGTACGAGTCTCTAATCGCAATTTCTTTGAATAAGTTGAACTGAATTGGAGGGGGCGGGTAGTCGAGTGAATGTTTGTACTTGCATGCCTTGCGGGCTCACTTGCTTTGCATGTATTTCAGGTACACAAAGAGACGATTGACAGTGTACCGAACGCAATTCCAGGAAGGACAGACATCGAGTTGGAAATCTATGGCATGGAGGGAATTCCAGAGAAAGACATGCAGGAGAGAAGACGAACATTAGAACAGAAATCACAAGGTACCTTTTGCTGTTACAGATCAGAAGTGGAATTTGAAGAAATTGATAGGTTTTTTGTTTTTTTTACACTTGTTTATAACAAGGAAAGGTAAACAAGTGCAGCATTTTTCCTTCTTGACTGTATGTTTACAGTTTGAAATCAGAGGTTTACATACATCGAATAAAAAAAAAAAAGTGCATGTATCTTTTCTTCTCACTGCCTGAACTTCTTTCACACAAAACTTCTTTTGTTTTAGGTTAATTAAAATTAATCGAAACTTTTCTTTTTCTGTTTTCAGAGAGTCAGAAGAAGAAGTCAAACAATCAGGATGACTCTGATGACGACGACGATGATGATGAGGCGGGACCGTCTGTCCAGCATGTAGCTGCTGTCCAGCCCCAGGCCGGGTACGTTGCACCAATGACCCAACCTGGAATGCCCCCTGTGGCTGGCGTACCTGGGATGCCTCCTGCAGGATATCAAGGCAAGGCAGAAACGATATTCTCTGTTAATTTCAAGTTTGCATCTATTAAATTTAACATGTTTTATGCTTTTGTCTTAAATCAGATGTTTAAAATCATGTGTTGAGTGATTACTTATGTTGAATTATTTTTAAAAGAAGTAAATCTTTTGTTTTAGGAATGCCTCCGATGATGCCAGGTGTTCCTCCCATGATGCACGGCATGCCTCCTGCCATGCCTGGAATGCCACCAGCGTGAGCAATAACTCTGTGCTTTTTTTTTTAGCTTTCTCTTTAACAGTTAGGTAAAGTAGTCTAGACAATAATTTAGTATATAAAGCTTATCCAACTTGTTTACAGCATGATGCAGATGGGAGGGATGATGCCTCCCATGATGCCAGGGATGCCTGGAATTCCTCCAGGTCAGTTGTGAAAGCGGTTTTATAAATACATGATGTAGCTTAAAGTTAAAATCTAGACCAGGGGTCTGCAACCTTTACAGCATAAAGAGTCATTTCTGCTCACAAACAGGCCAAGCCTTTTTTTCTGTAAGTTGTACTCCATCTTTATTTTGTTGTTGTTGTTGATGAAGTGATGTTTGTTATTTAGGAATCCCCCCTCACATGGCTCCAAGGCCGGGGATGCCCCACATCGCTCCGACCCCTGCAGCCGGACCAATACCCAGCCGACCTGCAGCACCAGTGGTGCAGCCTGCTGTCACAAAGCCCCTCTTCCCCAGCGCAGCGCAGGTTGGAATCCTTCAACTTCTGGGGTGGGGGGTTTAAAACACCTTTCCTCTATTATCCCCCATTGCTCACCTTTCTAACACCTTTTGATTCATGTTTAGCTCCCACCAAAGTTGTATTTGATTTCTGGTTAGCTTTTGTTGACCTGCTACGTGCCAATCCTGTGATTTCCTTCCCACCACGCTGCAGATGGGCTCTGGTGTTAACAGCAGCACTACAGGCGTTTCCTCTCCACCTGCAGACCATCAGTCTGCCTCCTCCCAGCCTCCCTTTTCTAACATGCCCCAAGTACGCTCACAGACTTTGACCAGGCCTGTGGCAGCTGCATGTTGCATAATCACGTTGCCTGCTGCGTGTCGAACGAGGCTGTTTACTAACAGCATTAGCTTGAAGGCAACTTTTAACACAAACTGTGACCTTTATCGCTGCATGTGCTTTAAATTAACATGGAAATGGCATAGACACTTGACAAGTTATAGCTTTAACAGCATGGGCTATTAAAATAAGCATTATTGTGCTTTTAAGTTAGTTGTTTTGTCACAGTACAAGATTCAGAACTCTCATTCACTTTTTTTATATTATGTTTACAGTTGATGTGAAGGGACAGAGCTCATTCTAAGCTAAATTTCTAGCACTGTTTAAATGAACTACTCTAAATGCAGGGTTTATTCCATTAGGTTGAATTATTAGTTATCTTAGAACTGATCGATACGGCTTAAAAACAGATTTCTGATAATAATTTACCTTTTTTTTGCATGCTTTTCTAAAAAAGAAATTATAAATGACTGAAAACATTTTCAAAAAGTGGAATTTATTGCAATCCTTTCTGTGAGTTGTATGGAGTATTAGCGCCAGGCTATGATAATTTCTTAAGAGTCTTAAAATTACAAGAGAAGACATTTTAGTAAGAAAAAAGTAGTTTTTCTTAATTTTATAGTTGGAATTTTCATAAAATAACTAGATCTTTCTAACATAACTTTATTCTGATAACATTAAGACTTTATTCTCATATTATTTCAAGTGTAATCTTGTAGCATTATGACTTAATTTTTGTTAAAACAAAATCAGCCTGACCCCTACATTTTCTCGTGGAATTGATCTGAACTCATTGTCAAGATAAACAGAACCTGTTAAACAAAATGCCGTTTTTGGCTCCACTTAAATCTCTCTGAACTACCGAAACCCAAGGAGTGCATTGGTGCAAAAAAATTTCTGATTTTTCCAAAAGTTAAATCTTCAAAAGCCAAAAATTTGTTACAATCGATTTATCGCCCAGCCCTAAGTTATCCAAAGGCTGGTGCTGAATCCAGAAAAAAACCCATCCTGTTCGTCTTTTAACATATTGAGTCATTTTGCATGGTAGACTGGTCAAGAAAGCATAATTTTAAAATAATTTCCCAGTAAAATGATTTGTGTTGTCTTGTTACAGGCCCAGCAGAACCCTTCAGTCGCTGCAGCGTCAAACTCACTCAGCACTGCCACGTCCTCTGAGCCTCCCAAAGCAACTTTCCCCGCCTACACCCAGCCCTCTGTCTCCTCTTCCACTTCTTCTTCTTCTAATCCCTCTAGCAGCACTGTGGCTAAACCCCCGGCCACAGTGACCAGTAAGCCTGCCACCCTCACCACCACGAGTGCAACTAGTAAGTTGATCCACCCTGATGAGGATATCTCACTGGTAAGTCGCTTCAGCTTTCCGTTTTGCTCTTTTTCACAGTAAGTAATGACTGGTTTATATAGTATGCTTAGTAATATTGACTAGTAGCTACGTTTGATCAGGATGAAAACGTCAATCAATTTGGCTTGGATGCATACTGACAGCATGTTTTTATTTATTTTTTTTATGTAAAAGCGGGCCTTTAGGTTGGGTGGTAGAACTGAGTAGTTTTCTTTTTGTGGTTATGTTGAAGGATGATTCTGAACTTGAATATCCTCAGTGTGAATTCAGGGCTCGCCAACATTGGTACCCAATTCCTCAACCTTTGTGTGAGTGTCTCTTTGAGCTGAGCTGAAAGAGGCGTGCCACGGTTCCTGCAGTCTGAATGTCTGTGTTGTGTGTTTTTCTCTGTAACCAGGAGGAGATGAAGGCTCAGTTGCCGCGTTACCAGCGTCTCATACCCAGGGCTGGTCAGGCCCACGCTGCTGCTGCCCCTCCGGTGGCAGCTGGCATAATGCCCCCTCAGCAGGGTTTGCCACCACAGCAGCCTGGCATGAGGCATCCCATGCATGGTAATTCAGAAATAAACCTTTATAAATGTTAAATTATCTTTTAGAAGTAAGCCTAAAAAAATTATAATTTAAAAATGGGTAGAATAACTGTGTTATAGTAGTAGAGTTAGGCAATACATGTATTTTATTGTTTGGTCTAATTTTTGGTTTTTGAAGAAAGTCAAGAAAGTTAATTTTTGGTAAGTCGGATAATTTATTTTTTTAAACCAGTGTATATCAGAGTGATTCAAACACAGCCAAAAGCTGCCATCTTGTTTGGCAAACATGTCTTACAGTTTGTAGTTATTTGGATTCAGATACATTTCATTACAAAATACAAGGGTCAGGCTAAGATTTTTTTTTTCTTATGATTATGGGAATAGTCATGTGTGTAGAATAAAGTTGTAATATTAGGAGAAAGGAGTGATAATTTCATGAAAACTACAAGAAAAATAAATTAAAATGAGGATGTTGAGTATCTTGTGAAGTTATGCTCTAGTATCAGTTTTATAAATAAGGAACTACTTATCTTTTAACACATCAGGTTACCAGTAGCAGGACGTTGAAATGATTGTGCAAACAGATGTCTATTTTGAAAGAGCCGCAGACTGATGTTGACTTATTTTAAGCTTGCTTTTTTCTCACTAAAACCTTTTTTTCTGGTACAATTGCACCTTTAATCTGCTGATATTGTAACTAGGGGTGGGATTCTATCGTATCATTGATAATTTATCTTGATAAATTATCAAAGGAATTATTATAAATTCCTATACTAAGATTTCTTAATATAGGAATTCTGATTTATCGTCGTCACGATAAATTCCAATTGATGTTTAAAACCCCCAAAACTGTCCATTTTGTCAGGGGTATTTTATTATTTCTTTTTCCACTGTTGAATGATTAAATGCAGTTTAGTGACACAAATCACACTTCATTTTGTGACTGGTGTCCTATTCATATTACAAAGAATGTTTTTCCAAGTGTAGTATTAGTTTTTGTGTTGCAATGACTGCTGTGTCATGCACTCCCAGCCATACAGTTACCTTAATCAATCAATCAATCAATCAAATTTTATTTGTATAGCACATTTCAGCAGCAAGACATTTCAAAGTGCTTTACATCATTACAAACACAGAATCACAATGCAATATAGAATCAATCAGTAAGTCAAGTTACATCAATAAATTTGTAATTGATTACATTTCAAATACAATTCTAAACAGGTGGGTTTTTAGTTGAGATTTAAAAGAAGTCAGTGTTTCAGCTGTTTTACAGTTTTCTGGAAGTTTGTTCCAAATTTGTGGTGCATAGATGCTGAAAGCTGCTTCTCCTCGTTTGGTTCTGGTTCTGGGGATCCAGAGCAGACCAGAACCGGAAGACCTGAGAGGTCTGGAAGGTTGATACCACAACAGCAGATCTTTAATGTATTGTGGTGCTAAGCCGTTCAGTGATTTATAAACTAACAACAGTATTTTAAAGTCTATTCTTTGAGCTACAGGGACCCAGTGGAGGGACTTTAAAATTGGTGTTATGTGATCTATCTTCCTGGTTTTAGTGAGAACGCGAGCAGCAGCGTTCTGGATCAGCTGCAGCTGTTTGATTGATTTGTTGGACAGACCTGTGAAGACGCTGTTGCAATAATCAATACGACTGAAGATGAACGCATGGATGAGTTTCTCTAGATCTGGCTGAGACATTAGTCCTTTAATCCTGGAAATGTTCTTCAGGTGATAGAAGGCCGACTTTGTAACTGTCTTTATGTGACTCTGGAGGTTCAGGTCAGAGTCCATCACTACTCCCAGGTTTCGGGCCTGATCGCTGGTTTTCAGTTGTAATAACTGAAGCTGTGCATTGACTCTAGATCGTTCCTCTTTAGGTCCAAAAATAATAACTTCAGTTTTGTTTCTGTTCAGCTGGAGAAAGTTTTGGCACATCCACACATTTATCTGTTCTAAGCATCTGTTCAGTGATTGGATGGGCTCTGAGTCACCTGGTGACATCGTAATGTAGAGCTGTGTGTCATCTGCATAGTTATGGTAGCTAATATTATTTCCTGTTATAACCTGAGCTAGTGGGAGCATATAAATATTGAATAAAAGGGGTCCTAGGATGGAACCTTGGGGTACCCCACATGTGACCTTTGACCTCTTTGATGAAAAGTTTTCAATTGAAACAAAGAAATCCCTGTTCTTTATGTAGGATTCAAACCAGTTAAGCACTGGACCGGAGAGTCCGACCCAACTCTCCAGTCGATTCAGTAATATGTCGTGGTCAACAGTGTCAAAAGCTGCACTGAGGTCCAACAGAACCAGCACTGTGGTTCTGCCACAGTCCGTATTTATATGGATGTCATTGAACACTTTTACGAGGGCGGTCTCTGTGCTGTGGTGAGCACGAAAACCAGACTGGAAGGAGTCAAAGAGGTTGGTTATAGTTAGGAAGCTAGTTAATTGTTTGCACACAGCTTTTTCAATAACTTTGCTGATGAATGGGAGGTTGGAGATCAGCCTGTAATTCTGCATTAGCGATTTGTCCAGATTGTTCTTTTTTATAAGTGGTTTGATTACTGCTGTTTTCAAAGCCTGGGGGAAAACGCCTGATGAGAGCGATGAGTTTACTATCTGGATCAGATCAGCAGCAATAACAGGCAGGACTTTCTTAAAGAAATACTTAAGGAGAAGTAATAAATAGATCTTGTCACTTTTACAGTTATCACACTATTACTACAGCATAATGTGATCAAACTTTTAAGTCCATACTGCCTACCCTGTAATTATGACTACCTTCTCATAATTAGAACATTTTCGTAGCCTGGCCTTAATGCTCACCTGTACAAATCACAGAAGGGATGATTGAAATACAAAACCACTTTTTGAAAATAATTTGTCATTTGTAGTTCAATTTTAGAAAAGGAAGTGAAAAAGAAAAATATCTTAATGTATGGGGAAAAAATCTGATATTTTATTCTTAAACCGTATTACCCTGTCTTACCTTTATGACTCAATATAAACTGTTAATCTCTGACTGAGTTAAACCTAAATAGCTACCACCTGTTGATTCTCTGAGGACTGAAGCTGTTGCTCTCCGTTGCAGGTCAGTACGGTGCTCCTCCTCAGGGCATGCCTGGCTACATGCCTGGAGGGATGCCTCCATATGGGCAAGGTCCTCCTATGGTCCCCCCTTACCAAGGAGGCCCTCCCATGGGTATGAGGCCGCCTGTCATGTCTCCAGCCGGACGCTACTGAAGAAGCAAAGCACCCACCACATTAGGTTTGAGGTTAATACCTTTCTCTCATCCTTGTGCTTTTTCAAACCTAGCTGCCAAGAGCAGTAAGCCTACAGTGGTGGCGAAGACAAACATGGTCTGTTTAAACAAACAAACAAACAAACAAACAAAAAAACAACAAACAAACGCATGGACATTTTATTGTAATATGTTTATTAGAAAACAGCCAAACACCATGAATATCTAACAGCTTTTTTGGTGTTACTTGATCACATGTGAGGATATTTTTTCCCATAGGTTTCACTCAGGTTCATAAAGGTGAAGTGTGTAAAAATGATTCGTATTTCTTTTGAAGCTGCTGGAGTTACATGAACATACCAACCCCTTACAAAGGCAAGTTTCTTTTTAGAACATTCGATTTTTATTTCTTCAGCAAATTAGCTGGGGCCCTCACAGCATGCACAGGTGCTGTTGGACATTCGTCCCCAACCGTGGTTGGTGAGGGTCTCATTGATTTAAGATGATTCCAACAAAGTAATGTTAAAAGTTCATGACTCATCAGTCTCTAGCTTTATTCTTTTTTTCAGGTTTGTTTTATTATTATTTCATGGTCATATGCCTACTTGTATGCATCCTTTGTAATGTTTTATCAATCTGTTGTAATAAAATCCATCTTGAAATCTAATGCTGGTTTGTCCTGACGTACGTGGAGGTGAGTCACCAAGGTTTGTACTGGTGTTGTATTTCTGCACATCTAATGGCTCTGCTGAACTGTAGGATCTTATCCAAGCAACAAAGTTTTCCATTTTTTCATCGTTTTATGTTTGCTTTTAATTTGGTTGTTTTCACCTCATCCACCTCCCATTGTTTTAAATAGGATGTTTACATACAGCATTGTCCAAAAGTGCTTTTTTTTTCATGTTTTGTGAATTTTTCTGCATTTTGTCACATTACGACATACTTCATCGAATTTAATAAGATGGACCAACACAAAGTAACACCTAATAGTAAAGTGGAAAGAAAGTTATACATAATTTTTCAGCTTTTTAAAAAAAAAAAAATTCTTTGGAAATGTCTTTTACATTTGGAGACTAACATTTTTGCCTTTTGTTGGAAATCTAGCTAAATGTCAAAGTGGATGAAGAGGATCTGAAAAGTTTTTTGAAAAGTTTCGCCACAGATCCTCTATTAGATTTGTCCAAATTTTGGATTATTTAAACATGGGTGCTATGCGTTGCTGCATAACACTGTAAGAAGATCCTGGGTTTGAATCTTGTCCAAGGGTTTTGTTGCATGGGGTTTGCACCTTATCCCATGGATTTCTGGGTTCTTATACGGCACTGTGTTTAAAACATGAATGTTCAGGTAACTGATTACTCGAAATTGCCCATAGGTATGAATTTGTGTGACTCTAACCAGAGTTTACCTCGACTTTTGTCATACAACTACAGAAACTGGTCACTGGGCCTTTTTTTTTTGTTTTTAACCCCATGTGACCACAGCACTTTGTTCATGTTTGCTGTGTAATCTCCCCAAAGCTTCGTTTTGACGATGCCTTTCGTCTTGCTGCTTTTAGAAAAGTCAGTTTCCAGGAGAAAACAACTAGTAATTCTCTTGAGAGATGATTTCCCACCAGAGCTTTGAATTGCTGCAGCTCCTCCTGAGTTACCCTGGGCCTCTTGGCTGCTTTTCTGATTAATGATTTTCCGCTTGCCCGACCTGTCAGCTTCTGAGGAAAGCCTCTCAGGTGATGGATTGCACAGAGATCTGGCAGATGTTAAAAGCTTGGGATGTTTCATAAACAGTCCGACTTTATCTTAGTTGATGAGTTAACATTCGTTAACAAACGTCTGAGACTTTCAGTGAATAGCTGGATTTTTATTGAGATTGAATTACCCAAAAGTGTAATCCAGTTACATTTTAGATTAACTTTTGAAAGTGATTGGTTGTACTAATACAATAGCATCTACAATAACTGAATAATTTTGATCAAGTTACAACATTTAATTTCCCTTTGGAATCAAAAGTATTTTTAAAATTTAAATTTAAACTGTATTTTGATTATCACAGTAAAGAAGACTAAAGATAATTGAGAAGACCATAGGCCCTATCCCCTTTTCTCTATAAATATGTGCTACTTTGTGTTGGTTCATTGCACAAGGGCTCAGATCCGGTCCTCCAGATCTACCTTCCTTGAATTTTTAGCTGCCTTTCTCCTCCAACACACCTGACTGTGTTGGAGATTTGATTTGATTCAGCTGTTTAAAAGCAGTGATTCATTTAAAAGTAGGCCTTGAGGATTGGACTTAGGCCCTTGGTTTATTGCCTAATATTTTAGTTAAAATACACTAAAATTTGTGGTAATGTGGAAAAGTTCAAGTAGTGTGAATACTTTTGGAAGGCTTTGTAAAATAGAGTTATGATTTAATGCACCCAGATCATTTGGACATGGAGCCCACCAAGGAGGCTGGGTAATTTGGTTCCAAATACAATACATGATCTAATGGAAAGTAGTTTAATTTTAATCTACTAACTGAATTTGCACACCAGCACTCAAGCATGCATGATTGCTACAGTGGTAGCAATATAAAACACACCCAACAATACAGTAGGTCTGAGTTAAAGTTCATTATAAAAATGTGGCATAGACTTTTAGAATACAAAAATGCTGTTTTAATGTTAATTCTATGTTCAGTTTTCATTAGTTCTGTGGTCCTTCATATATTCACTAGATGGCTTATTTGAATATCGTCAGCAAAAGTTGCTTCGGCAGAAGGTCAATTTCACAAGATTATCGCAGCAGATGATGTTAATAACTCAGAGATCACAATAAATGCCACCACACATCTATAGAAGCGTCTCCCAGACTGATCTTTGCCACAGTGCCTGTCTTTATTGTTGGGTGGTTTTGTGTTTCAGCGCCTTTCAGTGTCTCAAAGTCGCCCGCTGTGTGCCATTTTATCCTGTGTTAACATTATTCTACAGAAAACGGCGAAGAACAACTAAGGCAACAGGAACGCCAGTTTGAGTAATTCAATATTTTGAGGCATTTTAGTGTTGAGCACATTTTCCTCTGGCCAGATCACTTACTGCTTTGTATTTGTTTTTGTCTAGCCCATCCATATGAGCTTTTCAGCCTTAAAACCCAGTCAGCTGGCATGACAGGTCAGTTAAATCCTGTAAGTACCTGATGTTGATTATAGTGTGAGACGTTCCCATACAGCTAGATGCAAGGCTCTGTTTCATCAAAGTGATTTGTGATAATATAAAGACGTCAACATTTTTATTTGATGTATTAAAATCATGAAGAATGACACGGAAGTACACGCTTGCCCTCTGCTCTGATGACAACTGGCACGGTAAGTAGGAAGAACAGCTGGGTACTTACTGAAACTACAAAACAGCTTCTCTTAAATTCTCAAGTGGTGTCATAAGTTAATGGTTACGTGGCTTTCTATGCTTTACTGAAGTCATGCAAATTCCACAATCTCTTGCTGTAACAGGATTTATGTAAAGCCAAGTTGCCAAATGTTTTCTTGCATCAAAGTACATTTAGAAATTCCCCCCAATCCTCTGAGAACTGTACATTATTCAGGTTAAAGTCTAAAATGAAATGGAAAAAATGGATTTCTCCCTCTGTTACGTTTTGGAGTCTCTTGTATGACCTGTGCGTCCTGTTTTTTTATTATTATTACAATTGTCCTTTCTCTTGATTGCACGACAATGGCTTTATTGAAGAATAAGTTTGACATATAGTGGATAAAATAAAACTTTTTAGTGTTTAGATTAATATTCAATTTTTAATTTCATTTTAAGAAAATTGGCTTTCAGTACAACCAGTACTGCTGACGGAAATGAGAAGTGCTTCAATGCCGTGCCAAGACACCACTAGACAAAGATCGTTGTTTTATTAATATATTTGAGGATGATGAGGTCATAAGTTCAACATTTTTCATTTATTTTCTTCAGTGTTCATCTGTTTTTCTTTATTGTGTTTTTTTTTTCTTTGTAAATATATTTTCCCTACATGTATAAACTATCTTCTTGTCTGTTAAAATAGAATTTCATTCTGTCCTGTATAGATCAGTTCTCTTTTTGGAACTACCTGTGGTGTTTAAATGAAATGTGACATAATTGTGTAGTATTATGATGCTCAATAAATGAAAATACTTGCATTGCTTTCCTGCCATTTGTCATTCTTAATTTACAGGAATGCAGCTGAGAGCGAAAATCCACTGGGATTCCCGTCATAGTTTCACGCTTGGCCTTTATACAAACTAGTGCACCACCTAGCGGCCAGCGGAGATTTTACAGTGTTAGAAGAAATTTGGTGCTCAACACCTAAGAGCTTTATTACATAAATAACTGAGGCATAGAAGGACAACTCTTGAAATACAAAACAAATCTAAAAGCATGTTAATCAAATAAATAAGGTGTGCTGAAGCAGGGAGATGTATAAAACAATTCAGAGGAGTATGGATTGATTAGGGGAAAAAAACTAGATTGTAGTACTAATTGTTTTTTTTTGCTATCCATGGATGGACATAAATGTGTGCATTCATAGGTAGTGTTAAATATAAAATGCTTGATCTATTTTATTTTAAGGATAAAAGGATCGTCACTGCTCCACGTTTTCCTTTGTGACAAATGAACCTCGCTGTGGTTCACTGTCCTTAGAAATGGCTCTGCAGCCGTTTCCAGGAAGATGGAGGTCTGTGACTTTTCTTTCTCACCTGTTCTGAAATTTTCGATCAGGACATGTTTCATTTCTCAGGTCTTTTAGGCTATTTCAGACAGCTTCTGCTTAAGTAACTCCTTTATTCTAGTAGCCTGGGAGTATTTATAGCTGGGTGTTGTCACAGTTAATTCAACATTTTAAAAGTAGGCAAGTCACTTGGTTCAAAATGTTAGATGACTCTTTATTAACAGCAAATGTGAATAAAATTGTGAGTTTGGTTGTAGCCTTGGTGAACTGAATTTAGATGCAGATCTTGAGAGTGAACTTGCACAACACAGAATCTGATGTGTTGTGCAATACCAGAGCTTGAGCTTTGTCCCCATTCTTGAAGGGAAAATGCTGTACTAAACTTTTACTGTGAAACTGTTACTTTGCATGAAAACTTTCAAACTGGCTCTGGGGTTTGTTACCTTTTTGAAGTCCTTTCCATTTATCTATGCAAGCAACACTGCTAAGATAAGTTGATTCAGAGAATAATGCCTTACATTATGATCAGTAAACACATAAATACTGTGTTTACTGCCATCAATGTAAACTAATGTGTGGATCTTTATCATAATTAAGCTTTTTATTTCTCATTCCATAGAAGCAAGTCAGTCAAGTGAAGCAGCCACAGCGGTTACTGATGTAATGAGTGTGTTCTAGTTGGACAACACCATCAGTGCCAGAACAGTGAGCTGTTTCCCCTAACAACTCTGTGACCTGAAGGAATTGCTCAACAAGAGAGACAGGAAAATATTGAGTAGTATATGAAAACAACTTCAAGACAAAATTAGATTGTTGTGGAAGACATCCTGCCTGGTTTTGGGACCCACCAACATCTGGAAAAAGCAGGCAACACTTGTTCTTTGATTTCTTCTATGCATTCAACAAAATTCAGCTTGGTTTATTAAGTCAAAGACTCCTGAAGACACAGGTGGAGGCCTGTCTGTACTCTAACTACTCCTGTTCACTCTGTACACCTCAGACTTTCAGTATAAGACAGAGCCCTTCATCAACAGAAATAACTCAGAAGACATCAGGTGTATCAGAAATAAAAAAAAAACTGCATACAGAGATGATGGAAACAATCATCTTGACTTCAATAGAAACAAAATAAAGGAAATGATTGCAGATTTCAGGTGAAAACAACTGTCAAGTACTAGTTATTTTTAGTTGTCAAGTGCTAGTGTGTTCACCTAACACACTGGACTGACAATGCAACAGTGAAGCCAACAAGAAGGGACAGAGAAGAATGTACTTCTACATATTTGGATGTTTGTGTGAGTGTAAAAGTCTTCATGTTTTGACAGATATGGGGTGAATGCACCATGATGCAACTTATCACTGAGAAACAGCTGAAAACATCCTGTTCACAGATGGGCAGTCAGCATTGTTTCCTCTGGAATATTCAAATAATTAACACAATGGTTTTGGAAGAAGTTGATGCAAATTTTAAAGAATTGTGCACAAATTTATGGGAAGATAAGTGAAATCACTTTAAACAATAAGGCCTGATCATGTCCGGTATCCCTTAATATTTTTCTTTCCAATTTCTGACAGTCACTGGATTATTGTTAAGATATTTGGTTTGACAGAAGCTATATTGTGTGTGTTAGTGTGTGCTTCCTCTTGCACAGGCCTTGAGGTTAGAAGGTGGAGCTACATTGGGTTCTTCTTGGTTTCATTTACGGTTACCCAAACTTTTGTCATATCAGTCTGAATCGTCGGCATGTAGCCTGTGTTGTAATGGTTTGCATCATTGTCTTTCTTCAGCATCGATTTTAGTATCAGTGGCATTGAAAATGACTGGGATCCGGTACCTGGCTTGTCTGTGGACTGCGGTCATCACTCTTACTGGTTTTGGTAAGTTTGGTTCTGCTTTTCAAGTTCAAGGTGTACTCATTCAAGAAACTTTCTTTTTAATGTGAAATAACATAATGTCGGGAGATTGAATATGGACGTGGTGGGAAATGAGAAAAACACAACGAGGGGTTAATTTTTCTTTCTGACCTTTAAAATTGATTCAAAGTTCTTTTGATATAAAATAACAAAATGTAAGTGCATTTTGGTAACTCCTCTAATACGCCAACAAAGCACAAACCTTAGTTGTAAATTCAAAAACACCATCCAATGTTTTTAAATTAATTGCTGAACCTTCAGCTATAATGCACATTATTTAATATAAAAATGTATGAAATTTGGCAAGTGTGTGGAAGTAATGGGGGGGAACAAAACTAGAAAAACACATGCAGATACGTATAAGTTGGAGGAAAAACAAACCAGTGCTTCAGCTCCCATTTCAGATGTTGGGTTAGAGTTGTGGGTTTACATCCCTGGCTTTCCCTAACAGACTAACGTGAGCAAGAACACAGAAAAGGTTTTTCGCTTTGATCAAACATTTACTTTACTACTGCCTCTCTGCGCTTTGAGGGCTCACTGACCCAGAAAAAGACACAGTTGAACAGAGAATACAATGACAGCATGATCAGCTTTAACATTTTGTTTTTATCTAGTAGATAGCTTTTCATGTCTTATTATGTATGTATGTATGTAAATACTCCAATACTAACCATTTCAATCAATATTTGTGCAATGATGTTTTTTTTAATTCTCGCAAATAATGGATCAACGACGAGAACTTACTTATTTACTCATTTGGACATGAAAAATGGAATTTAAATTTTTTATGTCCACTGAAAAAAACCTAGACACAAAAAAACAATAATTTCCTTGAAATTGAACTTTGGTAAAAAAAATTTTATATTACATTTTGATTATTTTTTTTTTTTTCAATTAAACTTGAGACACGCATACTGTTCAGGGTCAAATTGACCCGCTGATTAAAATCATGACAAATGAGTCATGCAGAGAGTATTTATGTTTTCCTCCACTTCTGCTGAGTGTCACTCAGTGTGGGTGGAGTTTGCCCACGGGAACAGAAAAAATTCCCGTCAAAAGTTGTAAGAACACCTGCTTTCTCGCAGTTTCCTAGTGAAGTAAAGAGAATAGTGAGAAAGTGGGTTCGTGTGCGTACACATGCGCATGTATGGGTGCGGTGGGGTGTGTGTGGTGAAATATGGTTCATAGCTGCAAGGAAACATACAGAATTGGACTTTTTTTTTTAAAAAAAAAATCTTTTTTACCCTTCAACTTGACTGCCGGGTCAAATTGACCCGAACCGTATCCATGTAAAAAGTAGACGCAAGGGGGGGTTGCAAATGTGTAAAATGAATAAATTTTCAATTTATATGTAGAGTGCACCTATTAAGCCAAATAGAAAAAGTTTCATGCAAAAAAAATTTAAAAATACTTCCAAGTATTTTTTTTTTAAAATGTAACATTAAAACGGGTCAATTTGACCCGCAACATAACATTGTGGCGCTTTATGGGATTTTTCAGTTTTTTGCGGTGATGTTTCGTTCGTGGAGCGGCTGGAGGGAGAGTCGGTGGTCGTCCACTGCCACATGAAGCCGAGGGGCCAGCCACCCTTCGGCCTCTACCTGAAGCGCAGCTGGCTCCGTCCCGTAGACGTCTTCTTCAAGTACACCAAGAACGACGCCTCCGTCAACGAGTCCTTCAAAGGCCGAGTGAGCGTCAGCGGGGACCCGAGCAGTTACTCCGCCAACGTGACCATCTCCCAGCTCAGGGCCGCCGACACAGACCGCTACACCTGCGAGTTCATGGTGGAGAGAATGGGCGCAGAGGATGAAAAGATCCAAGGCAACACCGAAATCTTCCTCCAAGTCAGCCCTGGTGAGTCTCTTTTCTCTTTCTCTCTCTCTCGCGTTTCTTCGCACACAGCTTGGGGACAGGAAGTAGTGGGGAAGTGAAACCTCCAGAGAAACCACCCGGCTTTCCTCTTCTCCCAGATGGACAGTCGCAGGGGTGTACACAGGCCTTTGAAGGGGCAAGGGCTCCTGGAGTTTTTATGTCGGACAATTAAACTATTCTGATCCATGAAATATAAAATAACATGGAGTCAAACACTAAGATAAAATAGTTCATTTTATATATTTTCTTATCTGTTTTAACAAGAGATTTTTCCAAACAAAAACAGCAAAACCCAAGAGATTTTCAAGTTTTTTTAAATGTTATCATAAATGATTACAAACATGTCCAACCTCCAAATACCTGACTCAAACTGCTGAACTTTGCTGTTGTTACTGCAAGAGGTACATTTCTTCTTAGTCATTTTTATTTGAATAAGGGAAGAAAAAGCTTTGAATATTTGTACAACTACTAAGGTAAGAGCTGTGAAAACGATCCTTGACCACCAGTGTGCATGTTGGTGCCGTGCCAGTTGTGCAAAAATGTCTTTGACACACATAGGAGCTTGTATCAGGTTTTAAGTGGTTGGTGACTGTTTAAAGTATAGATGATATTAAAACAAAACTCTGGGTTTTATATAAATCTAAACAAACTAATAATATTTAGGGACATATGATGTGAGTTTTCATTTTTCTAGTTTCATTTCCTCACATCAGAGACCACACAAGCTCTGAAAGTGACTGATCAGTATTATTATTATTAAGACATAAGTAAAGACAGTCTTCTCTTCCTCTTCAGAAACAATTAGATAGCTGATCATATTGATAACATCATTACCTTTCGAATGTTACTTAGTCATGCCTCTTATTGTTTTAGGGTTATCTCATGTAAAATGACGCCATCACATTCTGAACCAAATTCTCACATGAACGAGTTCTTGTTCATTCACCAATCGTTTTAAAAAAGAAACTTCTGAAAAACATACAGATGACAAAGTGGATATAATGGAGTATTAAATATGTCATCATAGCTTTTGGGTCAAAGTATCTGTTTAATTGGACACCTTGGTCTTGGTATAAAACCATCCAGCTTTGCTCTACATCAGTTAAATGGCCACATGTCAGCGGAGCGACAAACATGATAAAGATCTAGTAATCAACAGCAAACGGTCTGATCTTTAACGTATCAGAAAAATATACTAAGACTAAAATGTCTCCAGCCTATAAGAGATCTGGGATAATGACCAAAGGTAGGAACATACAGACAAACATAAATATTTAATCACCTTTTTAATAATATTTCTGATGTGCCAAAAGTGCAAACTTCCCCAACATGACTATGATTGTAAAAGAAATAGAAACAGAAATAGAAATATTCTTCATTGTCCTGCAGTTGTACCAGCAGCAAGGTGAAAGGTTAATGGAAGTATGCAGATTCACACAAAGGTAAGCAGGTTTAACAAAACTATGCATCTATGTAGGGTGATTTAAAAAATTTACCAAATATGAACTCGCACTTTACTCAAGTTCTGCTCTACTGGCCTCCAGTCATTCCTGTCTTTGTAAAAAAAAAAATTTAAATGTCTCAATCTGGTGGTTTCAGTTTCTGTCTGACACATGTTATTAGCTAATACTTGTGTACTTAGAGCCAAAGTCATCTTAAAAGTGGACTTGTTTTGGTCTAAGTGTCAAAGAGACAGTTTCTGTATTTCTGTATAGAAACACTGCTCACTGGAGAGCGGTGTGCAAACTGGGACCGTTTCAGTTTTCGCTGGTCAAATGCAGCATTGTTTTAAACCTGGACACATGCAGAACGTCTACATGTGGAACTAACGTGCAAAACTCTAAACTCCACCACCACAGTGGACCATAGTGTCAGAGTAAGAGGACTCCACATTTTCACTAACTTCTGCTAATTGGAAAAATTATAGTTTCTCATTCAGTTACTGTGACAAATAGGTTAAATAGGTTAGCGTTCAACCAACCCCAAAATGTCGTGGGAGTCTAGTCACACAATAACATCACAGTCTTACTCAAGTATGCATAAACAACACTGACCATTTCCAAGTGGGTTTAACAAAACCAAAATCTCCCTTAAGTTATTTACTTTCCACTTCCTGTAATGCCTGAACACATCAACAAAATCCAACTATTTTCTGAAAATGTTAACGTCTCATGTTCACCTTTGACTGAAGTATGTTTCCCGAAAATGTAATGAACCGTGTTTTTGTGTACTCCCCCCCTATAAATCATTATGAGAGACATTAGACTCCATATGATCATCTTCTTTAAGTGACCACGTCCCCGATGTTGCATCCATTTAATTCCCTTTTCTCCCTGGAGATGCTCCGAGCTCCGGGGACCTGGACCTGATCCAGACCTGCACCGGAGACTCCGCTGTGCTTCCGTGTTTCACCCCAAATAGCGAAGGCTTGGCTGTGGAAGGCGTGGTTCTGAACAGGCAAAGGGGCCGAGCCCCCGTGGAGGTGGCCTACCACTCTCAAAGGCGCCACACTTCCCTGTTCCCCACTGAGAGAGTCCAGCTGTCGTCTGCGCCCGGACCGGGCGGCATCACCTTCAATGTGACGCTGCTGCAGCTCCAGTCTGAGGACAGCGCCCTCTACAGCTGCCAGCTGCTCCTGCGCGGCAGGCCCGACAGCAGCACCAGTCTTAAGGGTCAAGTGTTCTTTATTTCCGTCCAAGGTGGGTGACATCACCGACTGAGCCGGTTACCGTCTAAACGGGCTGCAAAATGTGACCGAATGTCCGCAGGCTCCGATCTCAACATGTCAGGATGCTTCTGGCTTCAACTAACACACCTGTTGATTTACCAAATGCTCTCCAAGTGTATCCACTGCCTCAACTCAGCTCCTTTCACTTGTTTCATTTGTGCAGCCTTGCTGAAAATATGTGAAATCAAGAACACAAATTGGAAACAAACACATCATTCATCAGCTTCGCGCTTAACCTTGGTTAAGGAAGCGCCCCTGCAAAATTACAGCAACTCAGTCACAAAAAAACATGAATTAACATGTATATGCATATATTTTTTTATATCTGTTCTTTTTTTCCCCAGGAATGCAACAGAAACTCTACAGCAACAAAATTAGTTTTATTTTCTTTGTTCTCTTTATGCTTCCAATTTGTTCTTGACAAGGAATTCCTAAAACTATTTCTGGTGTTAGGATTTTGGCTGTGGAAATGTTGAGGAAAACTGTGGTTCTATCATCTCCATCTGGATGTTTGCACATCAAAAATAAAGAACTAATTTTGCTCAGTGAGCCCAGTTTATCAGCAGGGGCCACGTGGAGACACAGCAGGACCGCAAGTTTCATTACCACTTATAATTTTTCTAATTTTTCAACAAACTAACAGAAACCTTGACATTTTATCTGTTGGTATGAAACCACTCAGTTTGAAGTTTCTAACCAGGTGAACTTCTACCTGTTCAGGTGCGATATTTTAGCTATGCGTCTCTCGCATGTGAGGCCAGTAAGCTAACTGGACCTTTACTTTGGAGGTACATTTTAGTTGCCAAGACAAGAAGACGTCTGTTGTAAAAAAAAAACATTCGTAAAGTTGTTCCTCTTGTGTTGTTTTTTTTATCTGCGAATTAGGATGATTAAGTAATTTCGGCTGGACTTTTGTGTTCTGTTTTCTTATTAAGCTGATTATTTAGTTCCCTAAAAAAAAAAAAAAAAAAAAAACAAGTAAGAAGGATTTTTGTCAACAACATCTTTTAAGCTAATAAGGCTCTTTGTGACCTTTCATGTGTAAACCCTGGATATTAATCTAAAAAAACCCCTGGACTTATTCTAAAAAAAAACAACTGTTTGAGTTTGAGTGAGGTTTCAAACCACAATGTCTATCTCATGAAAACATTTGACCATGACTAAAAAAAAAACCTGAAAATAATGCCTCAATTGCTCAACAGGAAATATGCCCACAATGACACTTCAGCCAGGCTAACAGTTTATCTACATATTTCATAAGTTATTTAATGCAGATCACTAAATACAGGGGTGGTTGTAAATACAGGTAAATTGAATTGTGTCAGAATAATAATATTTAATAAAAACAATCAATGTACAATTTCAGTTTTTGCATTAAGATAATGAAATGGAATAGCTAAAATGAATTTTCAGAGAGTATCAGTTCTTCAGATTCATTAGATCTATTTTTCTTATTAGTTTAGAAACCATTCACTTTCTTTACATCAGTTCCCATCAATAGCAACATTCGATTGTAGTGATTCATGTTTTTTTTGTTTTGTTTTGTTTTTTGTTATTTAAAAACCCAAAAACAGAAATTAAATTGTGGTTCATTGAAAGATTTTCTTGAGTAGATGTTTGGCAAAATTACATAAATAATCTTTTAAAAATTTTTTTACAAGGTTGTGTAAGATTTGTGGCTCTAAACGAGTCTAATTTACCTGGACTGAGGGAAAACATGTCTCTTTGCAGATGACAGATATTTCACGTAATGTTTTCATGCAACTTCCACCTCGTAGTCCTAAAAGGCTGAAATGTGCAAAAGCTTGGGAGTGTGAATACTTTTACAAGGTGCTGTAAATGTTTTCAGTGTTGCTTCTTTTTTTGGGACAAAGAATAAATGTGCAGAAATCGTCCATTACATTTTCACTCAACCAGCTGACAGGTATTAGAATCTGGTTGTAAAAAAAAAAACATTCGTAAAGTTGTTCCTCTTGTGTTGTTTTTTTTATCTCCTAACAGATGAACATCTCTTGATTATATCTGGGTTTCTAAGAACGGTTTTGCTCTTAATCTTTTCATCTTTAATACTTCTGCTCTTAACAATGGCTGCTTTCCCCTCCATCAGAAATGACAACACATTCAAACTGCAGCCCGTGCAGGAAGGAAATCTGCGGTTTCTGCTTCTTGGCCGTCATAGATGGGCTGTTATTGCACTCCTTTTGTTATCACGTGTTATCTCAAACTATCAATTGTATTTATCGTCTGTGTGCGTGTTTCTGCAGGTGATAGGTGTGGCTGCTCCAGCTACCCCACGCTGCTCTACGCCTTGTCAGGAGCTGCTGGCATCCTCTTCCTCCTCCTGCTCCTCGTTGGATGTGTGGTGGCGCGTAAAGTGAGTGGTCTTGTAGGTTTTGTTCCGCTTCTTTGACGCTGCGCTCAAATGGGGAGGGGGGCCTACAATCAGCACCTGCAAGCCGAGAGCGTGCCAGAGGAGTTCCTCTCCAGCTCGCCACAAAAACCGCAGCAGTTTCATATGTTTTGCTGCAAGTTGTCAGCATGTTTTTCTTAAAGTTGAGCACCAACAGAAATTGGACTGCAGTCATTATATTTGTTGATTCTTAGGGTTACTAAAAAAACACAAAAAAAGTGTCTGTTTCCCACCTTTTGCTGTGGGATTTAAGGGAGTTTCGGGGCTAACAGCAACAGACGCTGTCTGGGTTGAGGAATGACAAACTTTGATTTTAACACAGGAAATCGAGCTTTCGTATTTACGTCGTTTGCTCAGCTCACTGATTTTGTTTTTTTCCTGTCTCGTCTCGATGGTATTTCAGGGTAAAACCCGCCAGGATATCAAGACACACTCTCAGGCGCCCATCTACGAGGAGATGATCGGGATGCAGTCTCCCAGCCGAAAGCTGACCGAGTCCTCCGAGTACAAAAACTGCCCGGTGAAGAGGGCCAGCCCTGGAAACCATTATGAAAGCCCGAGTGGGGCTCTCTTTCCCCGGAGGGATTCTGAGAAATGACGTGTTAGATCAGAATAGGATGACCCAAAACTTTCTGAGATTCGCAGAACTCTTTCACATCTGTTTATTGACTATCAGAAAATATATTTTTGTGGCCTTTCAAACAAGAAAAAAAAAAGCACATTCCCCTTTTGCCAAATGTGGCAAATGTTTTAGAAATAGAAAAATATTATGTGGGCCAAAGAGACAAAACTGTTTTTCTTGTAACATTTGGAATAAAACCAATGCACTATTTCAGGAAATAAACCCAAGAACATCACTCACTCACTGAGTGTGCTGTGGTGGCGCGGTGGTAAAGCACCTCCCACGTATGAAGGCCTTGGTCCTCAATGCGGTCGTCGCAGGTTCGAGTTGCAGCCTGATGACTTTTGCCTCATCACTATCCACCTTCATGTCTAATAAAGGCTGTTTAAAAAAAACATAACTCCCTCAAACAAACACAGTGTTAGTCTAGAGATGATTTCTTCTTTAGGAGCTGGATGACCCAGTGCAGTTGATGGAAGAATAAATTCAGCTTCTTATCCGATGATCCCGAGGAAGAACTGCAACTCTTTTAGCTGATCCTGTTTGGGTCAGCCAAGAGACCAGTTCAGCACTGAATGCCTAAAAAAAAACAACCCAAAACTTGAAAGGTGTTGGAGTGGCCTAGTCAAAGTCTACTCTTGAATCTAATTGGGATGATAGGGAATGATCCATAATAGGCTGTTTCTGTGGCTGAATTATAATATCACTCCTAAGAACAGCTGGCAGAGTGATGTAAAAGATTCTTTGCCAGTTATTGCAAACATTTCATGTTTATGTCGACACAGTCAAGTTTTATATTTAGGGGATATTTACTTTTCCCCTCTTAATATTGAATGAAATTACTGTTAGACAACTATATGTATATATATATATATTATCTAGTCAGTTTATCTTTTGATGATGTGAAACATTTACAGGTAAAATAAATATTTTAATCTAAATACTTTTTATTGGACTGTATATATATAAAACAACTCAATGTCATTCCTTCATAGTTTGTTTTTCTTGTATTTCATTAAAATTGTTTAAACTAAAAGTTCAAACTTGTGGGATTTCATTTTCATTTGTTGTCACACCTCCCCACCAGGACCCACCACACCTAGAAACGCTTGATGACACGAGGTGGAAAAACGGGTGTCCACCCAGATCAGGCTGCAGGGTCAGTTTAGTTCAGTTCATAGTATTTATGCATAACCCGTATCGAATTGCAAAAATTTTGGAACTGCACTTTTATTTCCAATAAAAACCAATCTTATCTCAACAGAAAATATTAGGTACAACACAAAGTATTTGTTTGTTTATTAAGTTTTTTAAAGCAAATATGACCACATCTATCTAAAACGTGACTTTAACTCAAAAGTTGACTGGTGTAAGAAAATCTCTGAATCTGCTTAATTATTTATTAAAAGTATTTAAATATGACAAGTGCTTTTAAAGAAAGAGTGACTCAAATCCTGTTATTGCTGAAAATGGACAAATTTTTATATCTTTTCTTGTAGATCCAAAACTTAAGGCTTTGGCATGTTTGCTTTATTAAAAGTAAAGCATTCAACAAATTACACATACAGTTCCTAAAATATAATATTTTGGTCCACATGACAGAAAATGTGGAACACCACTGACTGGAGACATTTCACAATAAAACCAGAACAAACTTGAAAATGGTCAAAAACCTTTCCACAGCACTGTGATATATAAAATAATTTTTAAAATACTGCTCACAGTTTTTTAAGAAAAGGACAAGACAACGAGTAACAGACGAGAAAATGTGTATTTTATTAATATAGTCTGAAAGAAGCTCCATAATTCATGGAAACATTGTTTTTTTTTCCAATGCATGTTTTTTTAACAATCACATTCTATGAGGAGAGAAAAAAAGAACAACATTAAAAGCCACAACTTTGCATTAAATGTACAGACATTTTTCCGTAATGCTTTTTTTTTTTCCCCCAAAGTGAAGAGAAAGGCAAAGGCAAAGTCCCCACAGCCCACCCTGACCCTCCCACCTCTCCCTAAAAAACAGACAGCCTTAAAAGTCATGGGCTTTTTTTCAGTACAACCCACAGTGCTTTAGCAGAAAGATAAGCGCTCATTGGTTAAGGATTACACAGCATGATGACGCAATGTAACGTTTTGCTTAAACATTAGGTAAAGATGGGGCTTTGGGGGGGCAGGAGATGAAAGACACGAGAAAAAAATAAACAAACAAACAAAAACCCCAAAATATCAAACCCCGAAGCCCAGAGTCTTGGTTGACCATCACCTGCAGTACATCTGCCGGTGATTGGACGAGTCCCTCCCACTTGTGCATAGATCAGAATCCTTTTACAACCAGCTTCATCCCTCCACTTAAAAACCACCTGTTACATGGGAGGAAACGCCATCTTAGTCACAGGAACAAACATGTTCTACAATAGACAGGAAATTATTAAAAGAAGAAGAAAAAAAATGGCTTGCACGATGCTCCCGAAAAAACTGAATGGAAAATAAAAAGACATGAAAGAAAAAAAAAAAAAATCCATTTTGTAAATTTTTTTTTTAAACAAACAACTGATCATTGTTCCAATGTAAAGCAATTTCTACTTGGATTTCACGTGTAAAGCGCTCCACTTTTCGCAAAGGAAAAAAAAAAACAACTGATTCTCAGTCTTATTTGGTAAACATGTAACTTCTAAAAAACTTTTTTTTTTTTTCTTTTGTGGTTTGAACTAATAAAACTTTAGTGATTGCTTGGAGTAGAATAGTTGTCAGTTCCTTTAGTTTTTCACCACACTACCATTAAAACGCAGAACTGATGAGGTTTGGATCTGGAACCCTGGCCTTCCTGAGACAAAAAAAATCCACATCTTTTCTTTTTTTTTTTTTTTGTTTGTTTTTTTTCTAACAAGTGTGCAAGAAAGTGAGCGAACCGCGTCGCGGTATTACAGGAAACATCAAATCACAACTCAATACACGTACAGAGAGATAGTCACCAAAAAGAGAACTTAACTATTTTCTTTTTTAAATACGACACAAACACTGATCGATCCCAGAGTTTTGAAGTAGCGTCAAACCTTCGTTCCGCAAGATTTTCATGTCCGTATTTGATGGAAGATTAGCTTCGTCCTTTTGAAGAACATTCCTGTTGTAGAGTCCTGTTTTCTTGAGCTTCAGACAAATGACATGCTTGTAAACGACAGGTGGCTTTTTGCAAAAACAAAGAAAAGATAGGCACCTCTGAAATGAGTCGTAACAAACTCGCCTCCCATGCTTTATCCCTTTACATTTCTCTGACAAGTTCACTTCTGGATTACTAGTCCTACAGCTATCTATGGCCACAATTAACTTGTTTCCTTCTTCCTTTTTTTTTTTAATCTCCATTTTTTTTTAAAAGGTTTTATAATTTTTTTTTTAAACATTTTCCTTTTTGTGTTTTTTGCTACATTTTTTTTACGTAACTGAAACGAAATGGTGCAATACTCCACGATAATCCTCAGATGGGATTATCTCACAATAAAAGCCACTATAAGGTAGATAATTTTTACAGATAGAACGGGGGAGGAGCAAAAGAGAAAAAAAATAAAAGTCCTTGAGTAAACATGTACACGTGAATTGTCACCATCGCCCCTTTGCCCTTAGACGCGTTTACCTACGATTAGCTGAGCAAGGGGTAGAAGACACTCAGTGCAACATTAGAAGATAATCAGAATGAATTAGACCAAAAAAAAAAAAAACACAAAACATAACAGAGTTGAACATAACAGCAGGCCATGTGCCGAGTACACAGTTTTTAGAGCACACATTCATACGAACATCTGAGATGAGTTTTCTTTTCCAAATCTGTAACCTAATGCAATACATATCTGATATTCTCTAAAAAAAAAAAAAAAAAGCCCATATATGTACCTGTCAGCTGGACAGAAAAAAAAAATTAAAATGACTGACTTCACATTGTTATTGGCGCTCCATGATTCAAGTATTTAGTTAAATAACTTTTTTTGTGGTTTTGATATGTCTGCGATTTAACAACAGGGTAAAATATGCAACTTAGCAGGTGCTTCGGGTCGGGCTTTTTAAAAAATAGGCAAATCGTACACACACACACACACAAACACAAAGCGTGCTGTGGTACGCCTCCGAAACCAGAACGTGCATATCTAACTCCATAGAAGAAAGACATCGCTTTCAATCAATCAAGTATCAACTTCCACTCCAAACCCTTTCCTTTCTATCCCTTATTTGCGGGGAAAATACATATTGCTCTTTATCGGCTTTAATAAACCAGGACCACAAAAGACTCGGAGTTTACGATCCAAGAAGTTTGAAGAGGTGATACCGCATGTTGGAATATATATTTATAAATATATGTGTGTGTGTGTGTATGCATACAGTTGCGGTTCTTGCATCTATGGTCTCGCCCCTCCATCTGTTGCCTCCCGACCAATTAAAATGCAGGAAATGATCCGAGTCTTGCCTGTCCTCAGCACCAACAGGGAATGCCTGCTCAACACATAATGGTCCACGCAGAAAACCTGCCAAGGTGACAACTGATAGATTTAGACGACTTAATCTGGTCCTCAGATTCCCCGTTTCTATTGCCGCCCTGGGCAGCTGCCCATACCTAAAACCGCCACCGTGTACATAATTGGGAATACATTAGCTGTGGTATCTAGAGAGCTGTGGAGAGGAGAGGCTCTCGGTGCTGGTGCAGCATGGGAAAGCCCCGTCGCTGTCGGGGTTCTCCGGTCAGTACAGAACGCTGGGAGCTCCTCGGCTGTCTGAGCTTAGATCAAGGCAGTTACAGAAACAGGCAATAGTGATTTTTGCTTGTGTGCTGCAGGACTCCAAGTCCTGAAAGGTAGCCTTTTCTTATTTCTTAATTTCAAATCATTTTTAAGAGATTTTTTTTTGTTATTTTCTTAAGACTGTACCTCTTGAAGGGTGCCTCCCTCTTCCTGTAGCTGCAGAGGAAGAGACAGCGAGGCTGAGGCCTGAAGCCATCTGTGTGTGTGTGTGTGTGAGTGTGTCGGCATGTGTGTGGAAATGTACAGTTCAGTGGGGGCCCCGCTTTGAGCGGGACACAAACACGAGATAAATACAGCATCCACAAAACGGCGCCCCGGCCGATGCGTCCACCCCTTCAGGATGGCGGCGGTGGAGGCTGGCGACCCGGATACGTTTCAGCTAGAAGTGCAGAGCTTTAACATATCATAGATTTTCTTCTCTTTTTTTTTAAACCATTTAGATTTTTTAAGCATTTTTTTAAAGATTTTTATGTCAAACTTCATAAAAATGACGTTAAAATGCAATTTTTTCATTTTTGGTTTTTAAAAAAATATGTACCCGGGATTACCCATCATCAACTGTGCACTGTAGCAAACTGGAGCCCCTAAACTGAGTAAAGATTTTTCTCCTTAGCATGAGGCCTTCCCCGAAAATAAAACAAACATAAAAAAAAAAAGACACATTTAAAAACAAATGTCTCAGAGGATGAAGGGAGGGGATGCTGCCACTCTTGTGCTGCTCCTGCCTTCTGCACCCTCTGCAAAAGCTCCTCCAATACAGGTTAGAGATACAGTATGACACAGCTAATTCATATTGGCACAAAACATTGGCAACTTTCATGTGCACTAATAGCATTACTGGAGGCGTCAGCTCTAGGTTTTATATATATATATATATATATATATATATATATATATATATATATATATATATATATATATATATATATATATATATGTATGTATGTATGTACATATATATACGGAGAGCTGCGTCTCATACTTGCAAACATCAACTCCCCTACCCTGAGTTTCGGCTGGACGGACGTCTCCAGCACGGAGAGAGAAGATCGACGGAGGCGGCAGCCAGTTTGACGTGTCGACAGGGAGCTCAACGGGGGGAGAAAGAAAAAATACTTTTGGCTCCCCTTCCCCCCCTCCGCCTCTTTTCTAGTATTCTTTTTGCATAGAAATGTATAGGAGGGTCAGTTGGTCAGGGGAGAGCTACTGGGTCTGGTTGAGGATGAGGATGAGGAGGAGGTTACAGGGTAGCAGCCGGGCAGAGGGTGAGAGGCAGCAGCTCGGAGCGGCACACACCTGCATCCCCCGCGTCTGAGATTACCTTAACTTTTACACGTCGAGATTACTACCTGGAAGTACTAACGAATACTGTTGAAAACAAAAAGCACGAGCAGTTCAACACAATCATTAACGGTCTGTAGTATTGATCCTCGTTTTGCATTCAATACACAGGATGAGCGTACAGAGGCACCTCTGACCAAAGTGTTTCTGCATTTGAACAGTGAAGGGCTAGTTCAGCAGCCAGGTATCGTGTAGACCACTGCATGTAGACTAATCATAAAACAAACACACACACATTAAACAAAAACAAAGGTCTTCTCCAAACGATACAAAGTACACTGGCAAAAAATTCCAGGAATATGACTCTTACATCTTCCAGCTAAAGTGATCTTTGTGTAAAAGGACTGAGAGGCAGAGGAGACGGCGGGACGACCCCCGCTTCCTGCTCCCAGTTGGAGATGTGTGGCAGAGAGAGAGAAAGAGAGAGAGAGAGCGAGAGCCGTGATTGGCCAGTCTTTGAGGAGCCCAGGAGGAGGTTAGGGTTAGGCACTCAGTGGACACACACCCCACACACCCCCTGTATCCCGGATCCACTCCGCTCCTTCCCGAATGACAGCTGGAGTCTCGTGCCTCCGGACCAGAACAAGGCTAATGATTTTGGAGTAACAGTGATATTCACTTTAAAAAAAGTTCAGTTTTTCTTGTCCCCCCCCTCCCCCCACTACCATTTCTTCGCCTCAGAGTCAGTCGCGCTTCCCTTCATCCTGCTACCGGAGGAACGGCGGCCGCCACGTTTCTATGGAATCAATACAGTACGCGGAGGAGCAGGAGGTTTGCAAAGTTTCTGCTGCTCTCTCTCAGTTTTTTTTTCTTCTTGATTTATTGGATTGCAGTTGAAGTGATTTGCTCTTCATAAGTGCTATGCTCAAACCCTTTGAATTTATAAAAGTCTTAAGTCTCTTCTGTTTGTACAGTACCAAACGCAAGGAACACTCGTAGGTCTACTGCATTAGGAACCGCCACCCCCTCCACCTCTAATTTGGTATTGTGCCAAGACAACCAGAAGCGTCCAATCCCGCTGCGGTTTCAGTCTGTGTTGGGTGTGGCTGTGGCGAGCAGAGAGGAAGTGTGCATCATTCTACAGTTCTTTCAGTACAGTTTGCAGCTCTTCCTCCTCCTTCCTCTTTGCTTTAGAGTTTTTTTTTCTTTTATACCCCCAACAGCTTTGCAGGGATTGGAGGCCTGGAAAGGAATCAATTGTTTTGTTTCTCAAAAAGTAGGGGGTGGGAGGGTTTTGAAGTTCCAAAGTCTTTTGCTGAAATCAGCAACAATCATAAAAGAAAACAAAAACAAACAAAAAAACCCCGACTCTGTATGGAGCATGGACGGAAGAAAGGTTGATGGTGTATATTGCACAATGTAACTGTCACATCGAAGTAAAACTGAGGAGTTTTTTTTTTTGTTTGTCCTCTGAAAAAGAAAAAGAAAAAAAAAAAAAATCGGCAGATCGGCGACAAACAGAGCAAATAAAAGATTCGACAAAAGCACCAGTAAGCGACTGGAGTCCAGGCTTCAGGTGATGATTAGATCCAACCGGACGTCACGCGTGCAGCAAGGTTCACGGCTTTAATCTTCTCGCAGCTTATATCTTGTGATAAATGACAACAAGAGAGGAAAATAAGAATCGGCGGGGTTTGACACGTAAAAAGTCTACAGCTTGTGCAAACCCTACGTTTGAGACGAGTTCAAGGATCTGAGCAGATGATTGGTAGTGCCAGTCAGGCGGTCCGGAGCTCTTCGCCGCCTCCTGGACCGCTCATTGGCTCAGAGGTGAACTGTGCAAGATTTCAGCTAATTCTTCACTTACAAAAAAAAAAAACACAAAAATAAGAATAAAATCAGGTGGCTTGGGAAGGTCCTGGGCCAGAGAGCACTTAAGGCTAATATTAGTGCTGAGAAACAAAACAAGTAAAGGTCTTTGAACAACATCATTGGCCATGGATACGCTGGGAATGGTTGGTTTCAGTGTTATTTTGGGAGGATTTTCATTTGTTTGTTCATAAAAAAAAAGTCTCAGGTGGCAGCTTTGATTGCTTCTTCTAAAAACACTTTGCGCAAAATGTTGTGTATACTTCTGGAAAAACTGGAGGGGGGGGGAGGGGAACACCTACAAGGGTTTTTTGTTGTGACCAATTCCAGTTTTAGATGCTGAAACTGAAATCCAGTTTGTTTCTGGAAAATACTAAACGGAGACAAAAAAATAAAAATAGATTAATGAAACAGAAAGAGGACCGGGGTAAAGCAGAGGCATCGGGGGTCTGCAGTCTTTGTCAGGGACCCTCAGCTTTCTGATTTACAATTCACAGTTTGAAACAGTTTCACTTGATACTGATTATCGCCACATGATTTGCTTGGGTTTTGCTCTTGCTCATTTCAACCATTTTTTTTTTTTTGTTTTTTCTGTTTTGGACTTTTCTTTCGCTTCTGATCCGATCCCCCGCCAGCAGCTGACACAAGAGGGCGCTGATTGGGTATCGTTGCGTCGCCCACTACATGGACTCTCCACTCAGCAGATCTCCAGGCAGCAGGGTGTTAATGGGGGTGGGGCTCCCGATCACGCGGGCGTCCTCTCCGTTGGGCGGCCCCCACAGGCTGGAGTACTGGGGGACTCCGCCCCACAGCAGGTCGCTCCCGCTGGCCTTGCTCCCACCGCCGCCGCCACTGCTCCACTGGCCAATCGAGTGGGACTGGGAGTTCCCGCCCATCCGATTTTGATTGCTTCCTGGGTTGGCGTGCCAGCTCGTGGTGGTTGCCCCCAGCGACTGGCCTTGTGCAAAGAAGCGGTTGACGTCCTCCTCCCCGGCGAACTCTGCCAGGATGGTGGTGTTTCCAAGCACACACCTTCCAGCACAAAAACATCAAATTACTAGTCGACATAGAAACATTAAAAAGTACGATGGAGTATTAGTGACGCTAAGAAAATTAGAAAGATAAAATTCAGAGAATAATGTCATAACATTACCAGAATAAAGTTGAAATAATATGAGAATTGTAGTCATAATATAACGTCTTTATTCTCATGTCATTTCAACTTGATTCCTGATTGATTTTGCAGTAATAGTTGTTTAATTTCCTGGACAACTACAAATAGAATGATTTTTCTTGAGAACTAAACAACTAGAGTGGGTCTTTTCTTTAATTTCCAAAGTGTGGGCTGTTACAAAATTCACTTGTATGAAAGTGCACCTGATAGCAGCATGACTTCCCTCCTGCTCCTCTTTCATGTGACTGTCACTAACAGAAATATTAATGCCTGGTCAGAATCGAAAAGATGAAGTGCTTCAAACATGGGAAAACACCAAGATGACAGCAACAACATGAGGTTTCCCTCAAGTCTTCCCTATTTTCTTTTCTCTGTTCCAGCAGCTTGACTCATTCAGAAAACATGCAGTGGGAATAGTGAGGCGAGTGAATTTCCCCGTTTTACAGAAGTTTTCCAAAAACCATATACAGCCACTGAACTGTTTCACATTTTGTCACATTACAACCACATGCTTTAATGTATTTAATTGGGTTTGTTTGACAGAATAACACAACGCAACACACAATTCTGAACTGTTTTCAAACACACTAAAAATATATTCATATCCTCCTGAGTGAATATTTTGTCAAATCACTCTGTATCTTTTGGGAGTTATTCCTCTACCAGCTTCCTAAACATAAGGATATATATTTTTGCAAATTCTTTGAAAAACTATCTCAACCTCATCAGATTGGGTGGAAAGCATCTATGAAGATAATTTTCACATCTTGCCAAATGTTCTCAATGGGATCTAAGTTTGGACTTTGACTGAGCCACTCTAACGTAAATATTCTTAGATGTGTGTATGTTTATGGTGATTATCCTAAACATGTCAGCCTTTAACTGGTTTTCTGTCAGGGAAGAGTTGTATTTAGCTTCCCAGCAACTCACAGCTGCTGCCACTACCACATTTCGCTGTGAGGATGATGCTTTAATGTCAGAAAGCATTCTGCCTGCAAAAAAGTTGGATTTTAATTCTATCTGACCAGAGAATCTTTGCTGTGTCCCCTATAGAAACTGTGGATTTTTTTCCAAAGCAGTAGAGCTTTTATTAAGGCTAGATTTATTGAGTGTTGACAGATTCTTCAACCTGACCAGAGGATCTGCAGCTCCTCCAGAGTTACCATGGAGGTCTTGAACAACTTTCTGATTTATGCTCTCTGAACTCTGAAGGGTGCAAGAGTAAATGGGCCACAACTATGCACTGTTATATGTTCATCTGTAACATAAAATCCCCCAAAACGCATCGAATTTCAAAGTTGTGACAAAAAAAATGTTAAAGTACTTTAAATTGAGGAAATGTACATCCTCTCTCCCGTCCCTGTTCTATCTGCCTTCCTGCTATCTGAGACAGGAAGTTGTAACAGAGTGGCTCTCAGTGACCTCCAATGCTATCGCTGCAGACTGAAGGAAGCTTACATGTGCAGGGATTTCTGGGCCTTGGCGGCCTCGTCCTTGGAGCTGTAGCGCACCACAGCGTTCCCCTGAGTCAGGTTGAGATGGAATGTGATCAGGGGACCGTGCTGCATGCACAGGGTCCTCAGGGTTGAACCATCGATCTGACACACACAAGAAAACAAAACAACAAAAAAAAGAGGATTTCATTCCAGATATTTCAGTTAGTTTACAGCTCTACCTAAGATGAATCATTTTAGGATGTAAGAACAGAAACGTACCTGTGGGGTGAGATTTCTCAACACCAGCCAGCTGCTGGTCCTGCTGGCGCTGTCTGTGCTCCACGTGGTTCCCTCTGCGACAGAAACACTCAGTTCTTCAACTGCAGCTACTCGGAGAGCATTTTAGTAGAAATTAATTGGTTTCAACATTAAGCATATGTGCAGATTTTTCGTGAAGGCTGCTTAAGGTCAAATAAACTGTGATATACTTCACTGCGCAGCTCCTGTCTGCGCTACAAAAACACAAAAAATAAAAATAAAAGCAGGTTTTTCTATTTCCTGCATGACACTAGATGTTTTGTGTCACAGCAAGGTCACACATACGGAGGTGGTAAACCCCAAAATGTCAGTTTAACAGGGTGTGTTCTGCTGACATTTTGAAAGCGAGTGATGTGAGAACTGCACCTGTGAACACAGCCTCCACCTCCTCAGTGGAGGATGAGCTGGATGGGTGTGAAACAGATCAAACAGAACATGATTTATGCTGATATCTCTGCTGACGAGTTTGAAGGAAATCTGCTGAAACTGAGCTGACTTCTCTTCAGAAGTTGAAGAAAAACACAACCATGAAGCACTTATAATTGCGTACAACAATGAGATAAACACCGAGATTTAACAGCATTATTATTGTTGTGTACAAATTCACCACAGTTCTTTCACTAATTGTAGTAGTAATATGTAGTAACTCCAACCAACACATACAAAATGCTTCTGTATCATATTTTATCTGTCGGGGAAAGTAACGGATCACACGGTGTGTTTTTATAGCTGGAAAGGATTCAGTGAGTGTTTGATTAATTTTTCCACAGTAAAGTATATTTGCTTAAAGCTCTTATTGTGAAGGTCTGAATGGAGGGGCCATCTCAGTTCATTTGTTAAGTAAAAGATAGAAATTAGACCAATAGCTTTACTCCCCCCATTATTCTGGCTTTTTTTAAAACAATTTTTTTTTACCAAATATAAGCAGACTAAAATGCCCCTACAGTATTAGGCAAATAATAATACAATATATCACTATGGTAACCATTAAAAACAGTAACAGCAAAGGTAGTTTGTGAAGCTAAAATTATTAGTATCATTATATTTGACAGGTATCAATGTAACACAATTTAGAGCTGTAGACTGCATGAAAAAACATCAGAAAATGAATAAAAAAGAAAGGAAGACCTCTGCTAGCAAACATTTCAAAGTTTAGTTTAATTTATATGCTGATCGATGCATGCATGTGATGGGAGTTTAGTGTAAATGACACTTTGAGCTCACCAGAGGCGTAAGTGGCACTCCAGCCTTGAGCCAGTCCCAACGAGCTGCCACCCCACGTGGAGGAGGGCTTGGTGTTGGTGAGACCAGGTGGGGGCCGGGACGGGGCCGTGGTGTTGCGCGGGCCCTGAGGAACCTTCCACAACTCATGGGACAGAGAGGCTTGGCTCTGAGCAATGGGCCCCGGGGACCAGGTAGACTTCATTTCAGTCAGTTTACCTTTACATTCACATAAAAAAACATGAAGAAAAGGAGAATAGAGTTAAGCATAGAGGGAAAACCAAGCCAGGTTAGCTGCTACATGTTATGCTTGATATTTAGAACTGGAACTCAAAAAGCAAAATAAACCTCCTCTAATGAAATATTAAATAGCAAAAATGTGTTTGTATTCTTCTAAAATTTTGAAAAAAAAAAACCTCTGATTTTTAGAAAGGTTCATGCAATATAAAATGCAAGCATGTGCTGCTTCACTTAAAAACACTCAAACTTCTACAACAAAGATACTGTAATCTCACAGGGGGAACTTGCACTTGGTTTCACAGACAGAAAATTTAAAAACAGGTAAGCAAAAATAAAAGTGAAGAGAGAAACCCACAAATTGTTTTCACACACAGAACACACTAGATAGGGGTGCGGTCCTGATGCAGGGACTGGATGGGTGAGGCCTGTTTTGTGGTTTTTGGTCTGCAGCACAGATTGTTCACAATCACATCAAGGATGTTGTCTGACTTTTTTTTTTTTTTTACTGGTATAAGTAAGAAGAAACACACAAGTTAGGTTTTGGGAAAGGCTTAGATGTCTACTGGATGAATACCTGAGCTCTCTCCATCACTGGACAACAGACTGAAAGAGCTAGATAAGTCACTGATTGGCCAATCACTGCTGGTCGGAGGCAGAGAGCCATTTCCCAGTGGAGAAACTGGGGAAGTGGCTACGTTATTGTGGAGACCGTGGTGTTGTGAGCAAAGACAGACAACAGAAACAAGATTTTAAAGAAAGTTAAAACAAAAGAAAATAATTCATGATGCACATGATATGGAGGTCTGAGATGTAATGGAGGTAACAGAAGGACAGAGTCACTGATGATTGTGGCTTTGCTCTATACCTCCGTTTCTGTCCCGCAGCAGGTAGCGGTTGACATCATGGATGTTTGTGTTGATGGTGGGACCGCTGGGGACGCTACCAGGGGTCATGTTGGGGTCATTCTCAGGGTCAATATTCTGAAGGCCCTTCCATGGCACACCTGGGCAGAACTCTGAGGAATAACAATCATTGATGAGGATAAATAAAGAGTTTACATAAACAATTATATATTTTTTGATAACACTGACTGCTCTAATGGCTTTTTACAACAAGCTAAAGAAGTCTAAAGATGTCAACTCTGTAATAATTTTAAATTAAAATCCATCATTGCTTTCTCACAAACATACCCTGTTTTCAATATTAATAATGTATAACTGTAATGTATCACTCATTGCTGAAGGATAGAAAAACATGTTTTTCAACTTTTTGAAAAAGCTCTTTTAGTTTCAAGAATAATAGTTCTTAAAAACAAATCAAAATCAGAATCTTTCCAGTTGGTCACATCTATTTTTTTTTTTTCAATCATAATTATAAAGTAAATAAAAATACTATTTTGGTAACCAGGGCAAAAAGAACAAAAAAAACAAACACTGACACAGGAGGCTGAATTCTGGTTACATCACTATTTAGCTTTTAAAGAAATGATTTGAAGAAACATCGGTGGAAAGTTCAACAGTTTTTTTCTTTGGCTAATGTCACTGGAGTATTTTCTGTGAGGTCTGACCTGGTGATTCTTTTGCATTCTTATAGAGCTAGTAGCATTTATTTACACTAATATTTACAGCCTGACTAAAGTAGAAATCTTTCATTTTTATCAGATTTTCAGGTTTTGACCTGGCAACCGGGTCAACGATCAGAGAAGATCAAAGCAAAAACGGCTGGTTTTTGTTTGCTTGTCGAGTGACTGTTGCAACATTATGTTCAGTCACGTAAACAAGCTTCCTTTCCTGTGTGCGTGTCAGTGGTGGTTGGGGTTGCTGAGGTTTTGCTACAGAAGTCCAACCTGTTGAAGGCCCTCCTCACCACTTTGTATTTCCCTGCCTCCGAAGAGTTGTGGTTTTGACTGAGGGGCTTAAGCGTTGCTCACAGTTTGCAGTTCTACTCTGCAGCTGCAGGTTCCACTGAGGACATTTGCCATGTCATGAACTAAACTGCATATTGTTAAAGGATCCGGATATGATTAGTTTCGCTTTCGCCAACAGTCACATAATTGATGATCAGCTTTTGTTTCAGAAGCAACTCAAAAATGTAACTGAAAAAAAAAAAATCTAAGTAATCATCACAAAGTTTTAAATGTGTGTGCACTCCTCACCTGGAGGCCAGTTAATGTTGGCCCCATTTGAGATCTTTTCATTGGGGCTCTTGCCTTGGCCCCAGTTGTCAGGAGGCACCAGGGGGCTGCTGGGGGACTCTGAGTTAGAGATTAGATTGTAAGGGCTGTACGAGTCCTCCAGCTGGGGGGGCTTCCCTGGAGGTCCAAGGGTAGAGGCAGCAGATATGGCACCTGAAAGGAAAGTAAGTACAGAGGAAGATAAGTTTTCATACCACTAAATTAAAATTTGAGCTTCACGAAAGGAATTCACAAAACTCAGTCAAATGACCACATCTAAAAGTAAAAATTCTAATTTCTTTTAATCTACATATCTTTTGTATCAGATAGATGCACAATAATGTACACATATTGCCCTGCAAAGCTGTTATACAACTGATGCATTAAGAGTGCAAAACAATCTCAGATTGGAAATTCCTTAAAATAATTGAAATTTTCAGTAATTTGTTGCTCTAAATTGCAGAAGACTGTGCAGCAAACTAGGCAAGCATTTAAATATGTCTGAATATAATCGGAAAATAACCAGAAATCCATACCCATTAAACATTTTCACATTTTGCCACATAAAATCATCAATGCATTTAATTAGGATTTTAACTGACTCTAGATTTACATCAGAAAGGCTGAGTCAAAGTCCAGAGCAACATCCAATCAAGGCCCTGAAGAAAGACTTGAAAAGAAATATTCATAGATTTGTACAATCTTATGTTTGTATTTCATATCACAATTCTGTCCTACATTGTGTTGGTCTTTCATGTATTTAAAGCGGTAAATAACTTGCTTTTCCCATCTTTTTGAAACATACCATGCTTATTATTAAAGTTATTCTCCAAATTTGAAGAGTTGCCAGAGAGGTTGTCCATAGAGTTAGTGTGTGTCCACTGGGACAAGCGAGACTGGGGCTGGGGGGGCTCCTTCAGGGACAGACCCCCAACGTCCATGCCATTTACATTCATGTTTGGATTCAGTCCAGCTGCAGAGAAAACACAAGTGACTTTAAAATTATATTATTATACATAATAGCATGACTCTTTACACAAACATCTGTGCATAAAACTGTTTTAGCTCAAAGCAAGATGACAGCAGCTTGTTCTTGTTTTTTTTTCTTAATAGGTTTATTAGTCATTCATTTATTGAACTTTAAATTTTTATTGTAAAAAATAAAGGTTTTTTTAGTTAGTTAAAAAAAAACTAAAATCTGACTTCAACATTGCGTTGTTTTCCATAAGAACTCACAAAGAGGGTAGGTGCTGTAGGCATTGGGCGAAGATGGAGGCTCTTTGGTGTGCAGTGTGTCAGCGAGGCCCGGAGCCTGGTGTGGGCCTGTGAAAGGGTCCAAGGTTGATTTTCCGGAGCCAGGAACTCCAGCAGGGCCACCAGGGGGGTGCAGTCCGGCGGATGAAGAGGACGAGGAGGAATGCGAGGGAAGCTGCTGCTGCTTCATCAGCAGCGCCTGGTACAGCTGACGCTGGTGCTGCTGGATCTGCTGCTGCATGTTGGTGATTGTACGTGCAACCTGGAGAAAGAGAGAACGATGGACAAAATAATATATTATAAAAATAAAATATTGAACTATACATAAGAACTCAAGTGTTTGCTGCAGAAAGAGTACAAAAGAAATGCCAAGTCAGGGTGTTTTGTGTATATGGAAATAATTTTAGGGAGACGTTACAATTTAAGACCCACGCTATAAAAAAATAGTTAAAAACTATTGAGCAGTTTCTTTGAGCAGTAAAGAAGCTTCAGTAGTTGGTATTTAATAGATTGTGTTGTGACAAAGGATCTTTCCTTTTTGCCAGTAGAGCAACATGTGACATTTGAAGTTGTGTCATAGCCATGGGAGACAGAACCTTCATACAGTCACACAACATAATGAATTATGAAATATTGTATTTCTGTGAGAATGCACATGTTGACTCACTTGCTGCTCCTGTTGCCTAATGGGGCCGGACACATTGCGCTGCGCCTGCATCATCTGCTGCTGGATTTGTAAACGCTGGTATGCCTGAATGGAAAGAAAAAAATAAATAAAAGAAAATAAAATAATGCAAGGAAGGCTCAAATCATGCATGAATAATCAAATCTTTGTTCTTAACACTATAATTTATCTAGTTATTGTTTTTTTAAAAGGTTAATGGAATGAATGGAACCTAATGCTGCTGTCATATATTCTGGAGTCCCACAGGGATGCAGTTTGAGGCCAGTTTGATTTCATTAAAGTCGTATGTCTTATGCATGCAACCATGTTGGGAAAAAAATATTACAAAATACATTTTACCGAACAGAGTTTCTGTCATTTAGTTCTATATTCAGACGTTTTCAACTTCTCTCTTTGTCACTTTTTAGTCACTGCTTTAGTAAAAACGTGATATTTAAATCAGCTTAATTTAGTGTTTTTCTTACAACCATTTTCTTCCTCTTTCCTTGTCAATACTTTGATTCAACCACAGATATTCTGTGGGTTTAGATTATAAATGCCGTAGAAAGAATTTTCAGAGTTTACTCTCAAAAGGACTATTCATTGTACTTTTACTGTTAATAAATGGCAGGTTCATGCTCTCTGCTTTCTTTGCTCGTTTACTGCCACCAGCAAAGTGCCTTATTTAGTATCAATTATAGAACTTGTAATTAATTAATCACAATGATTATGTTAAAGTCTTAACTACAAATATTGCAACACATACAAGTTTCCTGTGTATTGTGATAGGTAACAATATAGACGAGTCATATTTGGTTTGTTTCAAGTAAAATATCTGAAAGGATTATTTGTGAATACAAAATGTAGCTCATTAGATGTGCTTAATATCTGTTCACTGTAGTTTGCTCATCAATAACTTATAAATTGCAACTGTGCATAGGCCATCATATATTCTCTTTTCAGTTGTTATATATAAAATTCTTTACATAAGGGAGGTCTGATAGACAGGAAATGTCTTGTTTGTTATCTGTGTCTAGTTCTTTGCAATGAGTTCTTTCCAAATATACATTTTGAATGTAATATATTGCATTACATTCAGCTTCCCTATTTTAAGTGGGCATTGCGTATGTTCACATGCATTTTTTTCCTCTGTGTATTTTTAATATGGTAATGGTATTAGTGGTTTTAGCAACCACTAGCGTTTCATTTTAACTTCAACAGTATTTTTTTCATTCTTATAAATTGCAATAAATAGATTTTGTGCATTTGTGTACCAGCTGTGCTTTAAATGCAATGAATGAAATGAAACAGAAGCCTTACCATTTGCAGTTGCTGAAGTTGGTACAACAGGGTCATTTGTTGAGGGTTTATTGGTGAGGTTAAAAGTGCAGGGTTAAGACCAATGTTTTTTGCTGCAAACTGCAAGAGTTGTGCTTGGACCTGACAGGAGCAGAGGGGTGAGGAAGAAGGACAGAAAAAGAGCTTTAAAAATGGCAACAGAAAAAAACACAACAGCTCCATCTAGTGGGAGATTCAAACTAATACATCAGTTTTTATTATCATGGGAATGCAACAGTCTGTACTTCCAGAACAAAATCATTATATATAATATATATCTATTTATACATATGTTAAATGTCATGTGTCTACCTGAGGGGAGAGAAACTGAGGCACTTGAGCACGTAGACTAGGCTGGGAGGAGCTGAGAGGTGGCACTGGTGGCTGAGGAGGCTGCTGCTGCATGGCCCGGGTTTGTGCTGCTCCATTACCGCCAAACATTCCATTGGGTATCTGAAAGTACAGCAGATAACAACCCAGAAACATTTGGTTAAATTTCACTTGCACAAGTATTTAATAAAGCACAAACAAAAGCAACAGAAATTGACTAAAATGCTGAATGGGTCAACAAATCCCTTTAACAATAATTTTAAAAGCATTGAAAGTAAGAAGGACGAGAAAAAACGACTGACGATAAAGGTGCTGCCAATGTTGTTAACAACATACTTTTAAAAATATTTGAATCAAAGAATAAAATAAATACAGAAAAATAAAATATATCAAAAAACAAAGATGGTAAGCTGTAATGAAATCTGAGTATATTTGACCATTTCGAGCAAACAAAAAAACAGAAAATGGTCAGTGAAACTGGTCTTTATAGGACTGATTAGATCATTCAATGAATTGAGTGAAGGCATTTAAAGTCAATGAAGAGTTCATGAAACACACTCAAAAGCTTGGAAAACTAATATTTATAATTTATATGCAAATATAAAGACTAAAGATCTGTATTTTTTGCATTTAACTACAAAATGCTTAGGCAAACTACTGGTAACCTTTAACTTGATTCACAAGAGTATGCAGTTTTTCCACTATTCTAATCCAACACAAAATAAATATCCCTTTTTTTGTTCTGATACAACACTGATATCTGATTATACTGTAGTGCATAAAAGCATTAAGTACAACTTGTGAAATACAGGTGTTTTATTTTCTCTTGTTTATTTGAAAACAGTACTCTACATTGTATATTGAAACAGAAAATGCTTCTTCTAATGTACCTGTCTGTTGTTCAAGTTTTGCATGGCCAGCCCCGGATTGCCCTGTCCCAAACCCTGCCCAGCAAGGCTACCGTTGGCCAGGGGGAGTTTCAGGCTGGGGGAAGGCAAAAATGGTGATGGGGGAGCGTCATCTGACAGGACGTTATCCTGGAGGACAAACAAACCCACGACCAATCAGAAAGGAGAAACTGAGAAGAACAAAATAAAACTTTCTTATTATTTCTGTGTATAGACTGCTCCGGTAATTGTTTTCTCACCTTGTCAAGAAATGTGTTGCGGTCAGAGGGGTCTTTGGAGAGAGCGGAGGGCCGACACACTAGGGTCTTGTTCATCCCGTTGCTGTAGTCAGACATCCCCAAACCCCGCTTGTCCAGATCTGTCTTCTTCTCCAAGAGAGCAGCTGCAAGGAGACAGAAGAATGGTGGGAGACAGTTAGGGTTAAAATCAGTTTCTCAACATAAATCATTGGCAGTATTTAGCAGTTTATAATTTACCTAAAATGAAGAAAGTGTATAATTTTGACACAATAAAGAGAAATATTCTAAACTTACTCATGGCTTGGTCAAGGTTCATGTTGTTGCTCTTCAAAGCCTCCTCAGCAGGGTCTCTCTGTAATACGAGAAGAATATATGATGTATTTTCTAATCAAAAACCTGTTTTTCACAACTAATTCAAAGCAAAATAACTAAAAAAAAAACTGCATAGAAAGGCAGCGATGCAACTGCATGTACTTCTTTTTGGGGGGGAATCAAAATAACTACTTCTACCTCAGAATTTGCAATATATTTTGTTTACTTAAACAATGCATTCATACCGGAAAGCCCATGTCAGTGAGCTGTTTAATCAGTCGGTTCATGATCCAAGCCTCATCTTGCTTGCTGCCGATCTTCCCCTGTGAAATACCAGCAAAATACCAGTCAATGCATTTCCACTAACACTTCCATCAGTAGAACAACAAGCATAACACAGAAGTGTTTCTGTGCTTCACACAGAAGTGAAGGTTGTTCTCTGACCTTGCTTGGACACTTTTTGGGTCCGTTGCCCCAGGAATTACAGGAGGAACTGCTGTCCTGCGATGTGGGACTGTTCCATACATCCCCATCCTCAGTGTCCCATTGGCTGGTAGACATGCTCATTTCTTCTCCATTTCCCCAGCCATCTTGCATAGGTTTGGGGCCTAAAAACATGTATTGAATGTATAAATTAACTATAGTAACAACAACAGCAACAACAACAAAAAACCCCCCATAAGATTCTCATTTTTCATTAATCTCATATTAACCTGATTCATTCTGTTTTCAAAAGGTGTCAAGCAGGTTATTCTTAGTCGGACCACTAGGTGCCACTGTTGCCATTTGCCATCTTTACCTTAACCAGCAACCCTTCTATAATTTAAAACAGTTTCACCCAGCAGTAAAAACAACCACAACCTACTGATACGTGGAATTGCTTTAATCGTAGCAACACACCACTCAAGGAACATCGACAAACACCTTCTGACTACAATTTGAAATCCCTGCAGTAAAAAACAGATGCATAAACATTTTGAGTGTCATCCTGAAGACTAAATCTCCAGCAAATTCCCAGGTTACATATACAGCAAAGTTTAGAATATGTAACTTTAGCCAAAAGCAAAATGTTTGTCAATTAGTTTACCTGATTTGCAAGGTGCAGAACCCGTGTGTCCATTTGACCTCACGTAAGGGCCAGGTGGCTCATGGCCACCGTCTCCCCATCCTCCAACACCACCTGGGGGTTTCCCCCAAGCAGATGTACCATTGTCAACAGCTGAAGTTGGAGCTGCTGGCTCTCCCCACGCAGGCTCCGGCTTGGGCTGGACACTGGGAAGCTCTCCCCAACCTGGAAGAAATGTACATTAATTTAGAAAAAGAAAACAGAGCTAAAAAGAGAAGTCTTGGCTCACATCTTGTCTCATCATATCTCATTACTGTACATAAGATCTTACTTCTGGTAACCAAAACCAGGCTTCTACTTCTCTACCTTATCTGTGTATTCATTGCACAGGCTTACTGGAACTGACTTTTTAAATTATAAATGGGCTACCACAAGGTCTTATGAAGACCCATATTTTTATTGCCATCCAGCCCAGGACAGAGGATGATAAAGAAGGAAAAAATAAACTTCAACTGAGAATAAAGGCTAATTTTCTAGGTCTTAAGCATTAGCCAGAAAAAAACTATTATAAATATTTTCAAAATTTTTATAATTTTTAATATCAAACTATAATCAAATGATTCGTTTGAGGTGTTTAAAACTGTTTTTAGTACCTGGATTTGCAAGGGGCGGTCTACCCTGGGGTCCCCCAGCCGGATGAGAGGCAGCATTATTTGGTGACCCATTGTTGTTTCCTTGGTGCAGCATGTGACTTGGGGGCTGGCCATGGTGAGAATGATGGTGCATGTGGTGAGAGTGATTGTTGTTATTACTGATCATTGCTACTGCACCATTCTTGCTGGGTGGTGGGCCGCTGTTGCCTGGGTTGTTATTTGGATTGTTGCGATCCCACATGTTGACGGTCTTGCTGTAGGCATTGGGATCACCCCAAGTTGATGTTCCGTCATCGATCTCCATCTTCCGGCGGATGGAGGGAGGAGAGGGCTCCTCCCAACCAGTGGGCTCCGTGCCCGGCTCCTGCTTGCTAGCATTTCCCCAGCCAGGGTTGCTTTGCTTCACCGAGCCAGGACCACCCCAGGAACCAATGCTGACACATCCTCCACTACCAGTGCTGCTGCCACTGCTGCTGCTTTCTTGGGGCTTTGTAGAGCCCCAGCCTCCCTGCACTGGGCCACTGCCACGTGGGGTCTCTCCCCAGTTGCTGTTGCTCACAGCAGGAGAAGGTTTCCCCCAGCTCCCACCTCCTCTGGTTCCTCCTCTCGGGTTTTCATTCCATCCACTGCTTTCTCCATTACTTCCTTCTCCTTCCCACATGCTGCTGGAGGAACCATTTTTCTTCATGTCTGGGGCCCCCCACTCACCTGTGGTAGAACCACTGGAACCCACATTACTGTTGCCCCAGCTATGGGAGTTTTTGGGGCCTTCTCCCCAGCTGCTAGGCTTGTTTTTCATCATGCCATCATCCCAGCTAGATGACTTCTCATCAGAACCCCAGGATGAGCAGTCTTCATTTTTAGGACCGCTGGTAGGTAAAGGGTCTCCCCAGCCACATGCTGTCCCATTTGGGGCTTTGGCTGCTGAAAGTGGGGGGTCCCCCCATCCTGATCCAGTTTGAATTGGCTGCGGTGGAGGAGCGCTCCAACCAGAGGAGGATGATCCTTCACTGTCCATTTTTCCGCCAGATCCAGGCCTCTGGCTGGGCCCAATGTTAGGGTTAATAGCACCTCCATTGGTTGATGAGGGTCCACCATTAGAGCTGGAGCATCCCATGGTGTCTGAGCTGCTAGTGCTCTTCCCATCATCAGAATTGGCTACTTCCATCTCCCACACAGTGTGCTGCCGGATGGGGGTCTGTCCCCAACCCGAGTTACTCAGCACTCGGGGGTCTAGGTCCTGCCGTGGGAGCAGAGGGGCAAATTCCATGCTGGAGGATCTGTCTCTGCATCGGGATCGCCCTTCACTGCTGTCTCCGCTATCCTCACTTGCTGGAGCTGTTCCTGATTGTTTGCCCCATGAACTCATTTGGTGATCCTGGCCTGGACCAGAATTACCAGCATCCACCGAGTCCCAGCCTTTGGATATATCCCCACCTCCAGAGGACTTCCCCCAGTCTCCCCAGCCACCACTGCCACTACTTCCACCGCCACTGCCTTGGCGGCCCCAAGCAGAAAGCCCTCCAGAGGGAGATGAGTCCCAGCCCGAGTCTTTCGGAGACTCTGTCATCTTGTTTTCTCCTCCACCCCACACAGAGCTGCCTGTTGTGTCCCCACTGAGCTGGGAAGACTCAGTGGGTGAATGACCACCCCATCCAGTAAGACCGTGGATGGGGCTCATAGGCTCCTGAGCTTGTTGTTGTTTAGTATAGTTTGGTCCATCAGTGTTAAGGTTAGCAGGCTCCATATTGAAAGATAAGTTTTTGTTGGTTGAAAGGTGCTGCTGATCATTGTCATTACCACTTATCATGCTGACCCAACTCCCCCCACCATTGTCCGCATTCCCGTTTCCCACATTTCCATTTCCATGTATGCCTGGTGGGAGGGACGAAGAACTGGGGCCATTAACACCTCCCGCACCACCTTCATGTCCCAAGACAGGCCAAGCCGATGGGTTGGCATTGGGGTTGAGGTTCAAGTTAAAATTAGGTGATCCCCAGTTACTGGGGGCTGCTACTCTTCCACCATTCATGCCATCTTGTTTCCCATCTGAACCCCAGCCTCTACTAGCTGCTAACGTGCTGGTTGACACAGGTCCCGTCATCATGGTACTGCTTGGTTTGAGAGAGTTATAGTGGGCCTGCTGGCCAGTGGCACCTGCGGCCATACTCAGAAGACCACTCCTACTTCTAGAAGCGACAGCACTGGTGTCTAAGTTAGAGCTAGCTGAGCCCAAGGAGCATTCTGGGTTTGATGGCTGGTCAGAGTCGATATTATGCTTAATGGATGGCCAAGCTTCTGTATCACTTCCGTCAATGATCACTTTATCCCAATTGTTGGCACTGGAAGGTCCGTCAACAGGTACTGAAGTGCCCCAATGAGACTTCTCATACTGGGCACCAGAGCTGCTCAGCAGGGATATGTCTGAGGGAAGACAGACAAAAGAACGTCATTAAGGAGACATCACTTTAATAGATATACAAGGACATAAAATAATAATAGTCTGGAATTCCAATAAATACATAAATTGAGAATAATAATGGAGATTAAGAATGTAACAGAATGTCTTGACACAAAATCAATCAATACTGAAAAAGTAAAAAACAAATGTCATGAGAAAAGCTGCCTAGTTGCTGGTTTAGTTTAAACTATTATTAGAAACTTGAAATATGAAGGAGAGTGCTTTCAGCTTTATACCAGTATACATGTTTGAGAGTCATATTTTGAAATAAGCATTATAATAAAATAATAACAGAATCTTTAAAATATAGCTTGTAATGACCAGGGCTGTAAAATACCGGGAAAAATAGAGAAATTATTTGCTGAATATTACAATATCATCACACTTTTATCAGTTTAAAGGACAATAACAGTCCATCTAAACCAGGGGTGTCAAACTCCAGTCCTCAAGGGCTGGTGTCCTGCAACTTTTAGATGTATTTCTGCTGCACCACACCTGAATAGAATAATTAGGTCATTAGCAAGGCTCTGGAGAACTTATCTACACAAGGTAATTATGCCATTTCATTCCAGTGTTTTGTACCTGTGGCACATCTAAAAATTGCAGGACAACGGCCCTTGAGGACTGGAGTTCGACACCCGTGATCTAAACAAACGTATATATTATAGGACATTAGGGTTCAAATCCACAGCAGCTGTAATGAAGCCCATTAAATATTTGTACTATTTGGAGCTGAAAGGAATTTGTGATTGTAATATTGAAAACAGAAATAACGATGATGACTGGGATTCAATATATTGTACCCTGATAACAGACAGGATGAAAAGTAGGGAGGGACAATTGTTATATGGTGAAGAGAATGTATTATATTCAATTGAGGAACACCATGTTTTACAGCAAGGTCCACTGTCAGCCTATATTTAGTTGCCTGAACCAATTTTGATCTCCTTCGTTTATTAATGCAAGCTATCTGCCCTGACAGGCAGAGATGGTCACACTGCCACTATGTAAAATTTATCACATAATCAGAATGTACAGTCAAGCGTGTTCCATGTCATATCAACTATGGCATATCCATATATCCCCACAATTGTGCAGTGGACCAAATAGAAACACTTAGCAGGAGCTTTCCTCTTCCAAAACTCGTCCTTTTAGTTTCTCTTGTTTAAAATCCTTCAATTCACCTCTCTTTTAGAAGCCAATACTTCTTTTGTGTCCTATTATTTTACAATACGCACATATCAGTTATTTTAATGTACCTTCAGAACAAATTTTTTCCTCCCTCTTTTTTCCCTCCCCTCCTCCTAACCCCCAGCAGTAAGAGGCCCATCAGTCTCTATTGGAGCTTTGCTGGCTGGCCCTGTGAAGGTAAGACCAAGTGGAACGCTCCTCGTTTACTGGAATGAAACCAAGGCAGCTTCTCATCCATCACTCCTTATGCTTCGCCGGTTCCGCTCCTCCTCTAACTTCATGGTATTAAAACCAAAAACGACGTCTTTCTCCAACTTGTTTTCACTACCCGCATATAAGTAAGAGAGTAAATCTATTCAACTAACCCTTTTTTCTTGTTTTTACACAGCAGGTACCTCAGGGTTACTGCAGGTTTGCAATCGGCAGCAAGCAAATTTATGGAGCACAAAAGCTTCCATTAGATGGGGATGGGGGCTTGACTAATAATACATTAAGTCAATGGTGTAAAAGGGTAATCAATCATTGGGGGGCAGCTAATCAATGATCTTATTAATGCTAGTGGGTGAGAGCAGGGAGACTATCGATCCAGTATGCAAACACCAGGACCGCTAGGCCAGCCGCAGGCAACTGAATGCAATAAAATATATAAATATCACCAGCAAAAAGGTCAAAGATGGGAATAAAAACCAGAGAGAAATGGAGCAGCACATATTTATCCGAGTTCATATGAAGTACAGCAAAAGCACAAGGCTCAAACATCAAAACCAGGAGATGTTATAATTCAAATAAAAAGTGACAAAAGTGGGTTCAGAAAATGGCAAAGCAAACATCTCATTCCAAATGAAACTACAAAAATTATCCATAAGGAATAAAAGAAAAATTCTTCACTGGCTTAACTGTACTGATTGTTTAATCGTTCCCTTATTTAGAAAACACGTTACATTTACTGTTTCTCTATTGGAAATTTTCATCTGATAGTCGGACCACTGTGGTCATTTTAAAACAGCTAAAATAACTATTAGGCAGAGAAACAGGTCAAAATGATTCCTGCAGATGAGGAGAAAATGTTGATTTGTTTGAGGTGTGTGGAGTCCTATAGAAATTGTGAAATATTTGTTGCGTTAAGATACTAAGATGCATGGCATAAGGGTAGCTCAAAAACATGTCCTTGTGTATTTCTTGTCCCCTGGTGGCATTATTGTTGATATGTAAACGTGCTAACAAAAATCTGCAGTTTGCAACAAATCAGAAAAAGGGAAACATATAAAATGATTATGCTTTTCTCTTGAAATAAAGTTAAACGCTGTTGTAGCTTGAATGGAAATTGGAAGCTTCAGTTAAAATGATGTTTTTATGAGCACTTAACAGTGATTGCTTTTTACAGCAGCAGTTGAGCACAGTTTACATGACAAATACCTGCAACAGGGGCAACCTCTGCACAATAAATATTCAGCCTTAAAAAGGAGCAGAAAAGAAGGCAAACACAAATTGCAAAACCAAATGAAGTAAATTAAATTCTAGCATTTGTGTCTGCTTTTTAAAGTATAATGATATGAAAGTTAGAAAAAAGTTACAAGTAGTAAATATTTGATAAACAACAGTGATGAAAATCCAGCCAAATTTGTTCTAATGCATATTAAGAATCTCCATCCAGCTCCAGAACCAATTCCCTTGTGTCCCAACTAAAAGTCGCTTAAAAAAAATAAAATCCTGATACCTGCTGGTGTGCCATCAGGGACTTTATCCCAGCTGCCCCCCAGTGAGTTGTGAAGCCACATTTTCCGTGGCCTATTTTTGAAAAACTGTCTCATATTTTGTTGATCTAATTATTTTAGGATTGTTCTTCACCCTTGAACGTGACTTTCACAGTTAAAGACACTGCAGTTCCTTGTCATTGTATGTTATGAGCTTTAAAGAAAAATGCTTTGAGCTGAATTATCAACAAATCATTAAAAAAAACCCAGAGTAAATATGTTCTATTAGAACGAAAGTTGCAAACCCCTCAGGATCAAAACAGTCAGCAGGAGGTGTGAGCTTAAAGATGCACATGTCATCTTCCGAAATAAATTATAAACCTACACCTGTTTGGAAGAATGCATTTTTAACCAATTAAAGCACCATTTAAGAAGGATGTATCTGCAGAAAACAGTTCTGGCGAAATATCTAGGATGGATATAAGATAGATTAAGTGGGACACAATCACATAATGATGTAAACTATGCAAGACTGATGCAATGTAGGGTGGTTTTACAGCATATATGCATAGCATACTGAAGCACTGGACGAGGACTCAAGACATCTCTACTTTATGTTTTATTAGTATAATTAATTAGATACATTTTTGATTTTTGAAATAGAGGCATAGTGCTTCCTTAAAGGAGAATATACTAGCTATTACCAATATAGACTAATTGCAATTAAATCAAAAGAATTAGATAGATGATACCACCTTCTAACAAAAAGATTTGAGAATCATTTGCACGTGCCATCCTGTTGCAACAAACAGAAGCCAGACAGCTAGTCTTTAAATTTTTACACGTTAGCATCTTCAACTAGACGCCTTTTAACTAGGCGTCTAGTTAAAAAAAAAAGAAAAAAAAAGAATCATGACAGTCTTTAATATCACGCCATCTTCCCGCTTTCAGCTAAGGTAGCTTTTTATAGCTTGCAGACGAGCAAAGAGACATTTTTATCAGAGCTGGATTGCATCCAAGATGCTCAGCCGCTGCCACAAAAAGGAAATCTGTATTTGGTTCAGTCAACCCCACACCCAGACTGCGTCTCTTCCCTCATTTGCACATTCAGTTTTCTTAAGGATGCAAAAATAGGTTACGTGGCAGGCTGCTGTTCTTTAATCCCTCCCATCTGATATAACATAAATCTCAAAGAAAGAGCTTACAAAACAAAAGGCAAAAAAGAACCATGAGGAGACGGTGCTTACACTGGTAGAAAAAAAAAAAAAAGAGTCGGTCTGAGAGAGAGAGGGAGAATGGAAAAATACCCGGAGAAAGGTGCACGGAGACATTGCACAGATCCATGAAGAAAATGGGCACGAGCAGACAGTGTGTTAGTATGTCTGCTGCACGGCGCACAAGCAAAGCAGCCTGTGAAGGTATTAGCTTTCTGTATCTTATGTAAACAGTTAATCAGAGTATCTGCCGCATGACTGAGCTAAATCTGTTTTCATAAGTCCTTCATCAAATTCCAAAAAGGTCTTGCTAATTCTTAGCAAATCGCCGATGTAAAGATCGCTGATTTAAAAGAACATAAATGCAAGTTGGATGTAACAAAAAAAAACCCAAAGAGCTGAAGGCGATTATTTCCGTCTAGCGTTTGCAGTCATGTGGAATAATGCGCTTCTAGGCTCATTCAGGTTGCAATTAGAAGGGCAGACTCTGATTATGACCTCTAAATGAACGGATGAAAAAAATAGAAAAACAAAAGGTCCCTCTATAGCTTCATGCGGTGACCAGGTCTGCCTTTGTGTGCACATATGAGTGGAAGCTTGATTTCTGCATGAATCTGAAGTGTTTTTAGTGATGCACAAACAATCAATGACGATCAAAGATCAGCGATACCGTGTGCTGCCATGCAGAGCTGAGGCAAAAATAACAAAAGATGAACTTCATATAATGAAGACTTGCTGCCATCACAGAAATGGGCATTCTGCCAAGAAGTAAATGTCGTCCCCTCCCCTTTAAATGAAATGAAACGCTGGGTGACAGAACGCGTAAGGGCAAGGGGGGGCGGGGAGGAAGACAGAGGAGAACCTGGGGGGAGGGGTTCATTTATTCAGAGTGGAGAAAGAGGGAGAGAATAAGAGGAGCAACAAACTGATTTCTTCCGTTTGACACTGAAATCCGGCCCAAGCTCAGCTGTAGAATCCCATAAAACCAGAATCAAAAGCAAGAGGGGGGACATTTATTAGTCTTTTGTCCCCCTAATAGACCCTCTTGGCTTCTCACTCAAGGACGGCGTGTACTTGTTTTTCCGGAAGCAGAAAGGAAAAAGGGACAGTGAGGGAATGGTCTCGAGAGAGCGCAAAAAAAACCTCATCATTCACGTCTGTTTACCTCTGCTGAGAGACGAGGGAACTTACAAGAGGGGAATCGCAGCGACTTCTCTGGTTTCCCTGACTGAGTCGGCGTTAATGAAGCCACCGGGGGGTTCTCGCACTTGTGTGGGTATGAGTGTGTCGCAGCGTGAGCACAAGGGCCAATCCATACCTCCCTGGCTTCATTAGGGCCAAGCAGTCATCTGAATATTTGATCACTTTTAAAAACATACAAACAACCAAGAGCTGCTGATACAAGCAGACGGCATTTAAAGACATCAGAGTAGCGGGCGATATAGACATAGAGTTTTATCACAATGTTTTGTAGTACTATTGTGATAATGAGAAACATAAAGACTTTTACTTCTTTCTTAGGTAAATGCATGGCACAGCATTCACATATATAAATTATGGTCTTGAAAAACATTCCTATTTGAAATCAGCTTTGTATGTATATTTATTTTAAATTTTATTGATATTTATTGATGCTGTTGTTGGAAAAACAATGGAGAACAGCAATAAATAAACATTTGTATCTTAAGAAAAGTTTCACAATAAATGACAAACGGTACGATAAATGCCCACCACTAAAGTCAGGCTGTACTGACATAAGATGGATCTGTCTGAACTGTTCAGTTAGTCACAGTTTAATTAAAAGCAAGCGCCCAAAGATTTAACTGAGAAATTCAACAAAAAAAACCCAGACACTTAGTTTTAAGTCAACAGGTTGAGGGGGGTGTGGAAGTGCAAATGAAAGGGCTGAGTGTTTAAATAAAGTGACCCTCTGGCTGCGTGCTCTGTCTGGATGACGGGCAACCAGCTGTTCCCGCTCCACTTCCCACACTCCTAACAGACGGCCATTTCAGCACCTGCCGGTGGGAAGCCCGTCTGGACGGCTGCTAGCCACTTCCGACGACTTAATGCTCCCAGGTCAGCTGGAGACATGGCAGTAGCGGGTGTGACAGAGAGACGGAACAGGGACGAGGGGGGAGGGCTATCTGTCTGGTAGGACAATTGAATGCATTCTAAAGGGCAGAGGTCATGTGAGGGTCTTAAATGCCCTTGAATTTAAAGCAGGTGCTCAAATAGTTTTTGTGAGGCTGTCCGACAGCCAGCTGGAAGCTTTGAAATTTTTATGTGCTCATCTGAATTTTGAACAGATAATGTAAAAATAGAAAAACATCTAAAAGACATTTAAGAAATGAATGCTTTAGATTATTTCTGGTATTTCATCTACTTAAATGTCCTTTTCTGCATAAGTGGCATCTATGCGCGAGTGTGTCCGCGTATGTGTGTCCGCATGGTTGTTTCCTTGTGATGGACTGATGACCAGAGTGTGCCCTGCATCTCACCCAACTTATCACATGTTTATCCTTCGAGGGATGGAAAGATGTACAGAAGTTAAACAATGATAGGTTGCATCATAAAATCCCTCTTGTCCCAAATAGGAATCAAAGTTTTAAAAAGTTAAAAAGGTTCAAAACCTCAAAAATCTTCTAGGAAGTTGTTCCGATTGCTAACAGACTTTTGAATGTGATGTCAGAGAAAGACTCTCTACCCAAGCAGTTAGTCTGACAAACCTATGAGACTTGTGATAATATATAAAACACAAGTACTTGTCTTACTTGTGTTTTATATATCATCAATGTTGCAGTCAATATATACGCTTTTTAGTGCGTTGTATTAAATGATTGTGTTAATTGTGAAATCTTACTTTGAGAATGTCATAAATTAAAGCATAATTCTGAAACCTCAAACCACAGGGTTTCTAAAAGTTTTGGGAAATTTAATTTAAGGACTTTTACATTCAACACCCACGTGAATTACAACTCATAACTTAATATGTTAGTTTAATAACTCACTTAAATAATAATCAGTGTATATCAGATGTGACATTAAATAGTCAAGAAAAGTTCCAATAAAAACCAGACAGCTGAAGTTGCAGAGCAGGGTGAATGTTTAGGACGAAAAGGTTTCGTCACATCTTCATAAAACTCTCCGTAGCTAAAATAAGGAAATTCAGGAAATACACAGATTCTGTTTCTCACACCCTGTCTGACATTTTAAGAAAATCTGGACATATTGGTGACTTTTTGAAGGCCTTAGATTTAGATTCTTACAAATTAGACTTTTCATGTTTTTTAGACCCTGCAGAATCCTTGGTAGCAATCAGAAACAAGAACTACATGTAAAAGAAAACAAAAAATACATATGTATTAATACATACTTGACATATATGCTTTTTATCTATATGTACTTTTTAACTAATTAAAATTACCCCTAATCTTAACTATTTTTAAGATTGTAATATTTCTGCAACTTAGAAGCACAATGTAAAAAATTCAAATGTAGGAGTAAATAAAACAGAATTTAACTACTGTGTTTTCTCTGTAATTTACAGCCTAACAGTTGGTGCAACAACAAGGCTGCTGGCTGCGGGCTATTAGCTGACAAGAAACAACGGGCTGTGCCTTAGAAGCCCTTAGGACAAAACCAAGAGTCTGAAGGAGGGGGAAACCCTGCCACAGGCTGTTTTACTAGCAGACCCGTGGGGAAAATGAGAGCAAGGTGAAGGCCAAGCAGGACAACAACTGCTGCACTAAAGCATTATAGGTTAATACATCGGACCAAGGCATCTTAACTAGCATTAATCCCACAGGAGAGACATCTTTGTTTGACTTTCAAGGCTTAAACAGTTTGCTTCTCTGCTGAGAATAAAGCCTGGAGCCAAACCAAGGGTTCCGGCTGAGGACACCATACAATCCATACAGAGTACAATCAGGAAATATTTATACATCAACATAAACGGAATTCATTTTCAGCAAATGATCCAACAGATACATAACCAACACACTCCCGAAAAACTATTTTTAAGTAAACAGGCCTTCAGCTACCGATTACATAGGATTTAGGCTTCCGTTTGAGGCAGTGGCTTCATCAGCTTCATCACAAGAACAGCAACATAGAGCTCTGCACTGCTTTCATGACTCGGTGACTGTGCGCGGCAGCTGCGGCAGATCTGTTTACAGAGAGCGCGCTCGGTGTGCTCACAGCAAACGTCGAGCCGGTAATCAAAGGCAGAACAGAGTGGCAGAGCTCTGCTGATCAAAAAAACGAAAGGAAAAAAACAAACAAGCAAGCAAAGGGAAGCTAAACTAAGAAGCAAGCATGGGCTCACACTAGGTCCCACTTAAAGAAATAACCATAAAAACACAGTGCCATGCATCATTCCATTCAAGTCTTCAATGGGACAGTAGGTTAATGTAGGAAGATGAAAGAGTTTTCAGTTTGCAGACTGAAAACTCTTCGTACATTTATGACAACAAAAATGCTGTTTTAAATAATAATGTTTAGTCGGAAAAAGGTTAACAGCAGTGCTAATATGCAAGAGAAGAGAAGTCGGGCTCGAACACTGATGTAACTCACCACTAAGACATTACTTACAAATACAAACAAACACTTCACAAGGAGCCCCTCGAGGCATGTTCAGCAGAACGGATCCTATGAGCCAACAGGGAACTCATTAAAAGTCTAGCCCTGGCTAAGGAGGTCACAGCATTACTAAACCTCTTCATTTTCACTAGATGACTAACATTTTCAAATGGCTTGAAATAACTTGACAGTAACAATTTTAACATATCGGCAGAGGCGCTTCTAACACAAAGTACTCATTCCTTGATGTCATTCAGATTTAAAACTACAAACTCTGATGGTTTGTTTTTTAGATTTTTATGAGACAGACTAACACAAAGCAGTGTATAATTGTGGAGTGGAAAGAACGTGATGGTATTGTAATTTCTTTACAAATAAAAATCTTCACATTTTTAAACATACTCAACGTAAGATCAAAATAAAAACTAATTCTGCACAACGCCTTTTGTTGCAACTGTAGCTGCAAGTATTGAGAAATATATTTCCACCAACTTTGCAAGTCTTAACATTGAGCAAATTAGCTCAAGCTAAGTCCTATTGGACAGCAAGGCTGAACAGGAATCGTGAAGCCCTGCATCAGACTGATTAAATTTGAGCGTTTGACTAGCCCCTTCTGACATTAATATTTTTGGACTTAAAACATTCCATTGCCACTTTGACTGCATGTTTGGGGTCATTATCTTGTAATAGGTGACCTTTCCCCCCAGCCTAAGGTAGAAAAAACTGAATACGGAATCCAAACAAATGACCAAGTAAGTAATGAAAAAATGCTCAACAGTTAAACAAATATACACAAATAGATGAAATAGAAAATGAATGTCCAACATTCAAAACAGTGACGAATCAAACTGAAAGTTCTGAAACAAAGCCCACGCACATTAAGCACCGAACAAAAGAAATAAAACAAGCGGAAACATAAACCGACTACACTGACACAAACCTGGCTTGTGTTTGCTTGTAGCAGACGTGGCAGAGTTTTGGGTCGTAGCAGATGACGACAAAGACGCTGAGGGTGAAGAGGAGGGAGAGGAAGGAGGGAGGGTGAGCGCGCCGAAGGCTCCTGCGGGCAGCGGCTGGCCTCTCTTCAGTAGCTGCTTGTGCTCCTGCTGACGGAAGCGCGGGGGCACCTCTCTGGGCGGATAGCGGCCACTGGCAGAGGACAAGTGGCACTGCTGCAGGAGTGGGCTCTGAGTCAGGACCTGGCTACCACATGGGGGGCCCTTGCCATTGCCAGAAGTAGAGGTGGAGAAGGAGGAGAGGGGCAGCGTGGGGCTGGAGGGTTGGAGGTGGTGAGATGAACCAGGACTGGGCTTAGTGGGGACAGGCTCTGGCACTGGACAGATACAATAGCATTCATTTCAGGTAACAGAGGCAGCAAACTGATGTCAACAGAGTAGAAGGAAACGATCTTGTGTCATACAGAGTTTTGCATTTAACTTTTCTATGTATTGCTACGTTACAACAAAGAAACTTCAAGCACAAGTGCATCCTTGTGATATGAAAAGTATGGAGTGAATTTGTATTCAGTTCCCAGAGTGAATACAACGAACTATTTCATAAAGGAGCAAACATTTCAATCTACAATCAGGCTGAAGAGAAAGCCTCAGTAAACAACTGCAACAGATTCTAGACTGCATTTGGGTCTGAGCTTTAACTCACATGTATATGTTTCGATTTCAACTGCTCCATTAACTCTGGCTGTGTGGTTAGTCTTTTGCAATCTCTAACAGATGATCTTCCAGCCAACATGTTTCACCATGGCGACGGTGTGCTCAGGATGAGGTCTCAACTGATTAAATCATCTTCCCCAACAAGAGATGGCAAACTGATGCAGGACTTTTGAATGTTTAAAACTATTTATTATTTCACTTCCACTTCACAATTGTGCACTTATTTGCATTTTTTAAAAATTTAATTAAGGGACATGAGTGGTTGTAAAGGGACCAAATCTGGAAACGTTCATTAGCCATGAATGATTTTGTCAGGCACTATTTATAATTGCATTTGTTTCACTTAGTCTGTTGGGTTTGTCTGGATCTTTAGAGGAAGAGCTTCATGCAGCCTGCAGGTGAACATGTGTAACAGGGGTTGACACTCTTTGAAAAGGTCAGCTTATTCTTCCAACATCTATAACTAGCAGAAACCTCCCATCTTCTTCTTTCAAAGTCCTTTGTTGCACTACCCGTCATCACACACACAAGCCAAGACACATCCTGCTATTGATTGGGCCTGAGTGTGACCCTGTTATTACTGTGACCAACCAGCCAACTAATACGATACTGGACAGAAAAGTGACAGACGGACCTGTATAGCTACCAACCCAACCAAGCAAAGTGATCAAAAGAAAAGGTCTGGTCTGGACATTGCCTGAGAGTTCACACATAAATATCCAACAGAGTTTAAGGCTAAATGTAGGGATGTTATAAAAGATTACTTTTATAATCGATTAACATTTTTCTGTTATTTTAAGTTTTATCATGATCTTTATTGTTATAATAGTACCACAAAACACTAAGTCCATATCTCCCACCTTTAGTTGAGAGTCTGCATTATTACCTTTAGAGGCCTACACTGCAGTGCCAGTAATGAAGCACACAGTGACATGAACACACAGGTCAACACCGGCACACTGCAGACTAAAATGACTTGAGTGCAGAGGTATTCTGCGGAGCCTGCCAAGAGCTTGTCTAAAAGCACGGCAGAAAGTGGAGGCGCTGTCAAGCCGACTACCCGCTGCAGCAGACAGGAAGCAGTAATAGGAAGCATAAATTCATAGTTACATTACATACATGTCTCCTCAAGAGATCAAATTCACATGCCTGAAATAAACTGAAAAATCCAGGCAGAAACACAAAGCGCTCACAGGGGTCTTTAAGTTTTTCAAGCCAGTGAGATCAGTGTCAACCCGAGGCAGAGGGAGAGTTTGCTTCGCTCCATCAGTGTGACCGCCTGTTGGCTTAGAGCTGCAGATGGTGACGCACATTTCTGATTAAAGTCAGCTCAGCCCGCCTGACATCGTCTTGGCCAATCAGGCAACGGCACGATGAACGCTCACCACCCTACTCCTGTCTGACCTACACCGTTTTCACTCCAGTTTACTCTTCGTTATTCCATCAGCATCTCTCCATTTCTCTTGTTTTTCTTTTGCATCCAGCTGCTCTTCTCTGCCCACCTTCTTGTACCTTTTCTGTTATTTTTTAATATTTTGATCCTCTTCAATTCTCTCCCCCAGTCTGTAATTATTTTTCCGTTTCTTTCATGTCTCCTCCAGCCTCAGCTGGATGTTTCCCAACAACAGACTAATTTTACCTCAATCCGGCTTCCTTCTGAAGCAAGGTGCCTCTACTAATTGCCGGAATGGTACATTTTATGAAAATCAGCAACCTGTTACACTTTAAAAATTACTCTGGCTTGGAAGAACACAATGTTCAAGACCAAAGGGTCTTTCTTGTAAAATGGAGAAAATCGCACTGAAGTAGTTTTGGGTAGCATGTTGGCGAAAGATGAAGCATTTAGCAAGTAGACCAGGGTTGAAGAAATGCCCAACCAATTCTATAAATCTGCTGCTTGTCTAAATTCATAAATGCATGCACTTAAATAATATATAAGCAATGTTTAACTCACAACGTATGCCAACATGACCAGGTAAATGACACTAAAAACATAGATTATAAGGTTATAGACTATAACATAGACTTGAATCTTTGTTTAGCATTTAAGTCAGTACAACACTTTCAATCAGCGGTGCACCAAGATGTTAGGAAGAGAAAGTATTTAGGTTTTCAGAAAACCACAACAGAACATCAGCTGAAAGAAAAAAAAAAACTTCTGGTGATTAGAACTGACCATTTTGTAGGCAGACGGAAACTAAAAATCTATCATTTTTCATATTGGACATCGCACCATAACAAATCCTACCAGGTTACACTATCTTTGTGCGAGAACTGTTATTGAGTGGAGCAACCAACCCTGCTTTCAGTGTCAGTGAAATCTTTAAAATAAAGTCAGGAAAAGCTCAGACATGCAAAAAGAAAATTGGTTTAAATTGTATTTCTATGACATGCAGGAGCATGTTTGTGGTTTATTCAGATTGAGAAAGCAAACCTCTCAGCAGATCACAGAAAGGGTAAATGTATCACAGCAACATTTTTCCGTCTTCGAAAAAAAAAAAATCAACCCCTTGTTTAACAGTTGATATAAATAACTGATGGCAATCAGCCACAAAATTCCAATTAGTGCATCTCTACACACAATGAGACTCATGATTGATGTTAAATCTATCACGAGATACATAAACTGTCTATCATGACATAGACTTTTGACATTCTAAGTAATAGTTACAAGACTTTGCCAACAATGGTCATCCAAACTTTTGCACTGTAGTGTAGAGGGGGGAAAAAACTGTAGCCCTGAAGACGACAGCTAATTAAATAAGCGCAGGGATCAAGTGACGAAATTCCATTAAACTCTCCTGCTGAGGCTTTCTCAGCAACCTTGCGCACAAGTTTTAATTACAGCCTTTCTTGATACTAACTGGTTAATTACACTGTGTAAGAGAAAGTAAGATATAGCACTGTCTCAGGAAGAAGAACACAAATGAGAAACAATGAGTAAAATGGAAATACATGAGAGAATCAGACGTTTAATTGGAAATCCAAGAACAAGGCACAATTGGCAAAGAGATTGTTACAAAAAGAACCAGCTGGCTCCCTGGGCTTAGTGGCTGGTTGTGCAGGTTCCCACATCTCCGCTGACTATTGTCTGCAGAGCCACTTTATTATGCAGTCATGTTTGTGGAGGGGGGAGGGATGGACATTGCACGTAGGCTTGTAAGCTCTGCACAATGGTGCAAGTCTTAGCCTAAGAATAGCTGAAAAGTTGTGAAAGTGAGAAAAATACATTTGGTAATGTTTCACAAAAACGCATTTTAAGAAAAAATCTCTACTGCCATGTGAGAAAATGTTTGCGTTCAAAGAACAAGTTAAAAGAAAAGGGGTTTATAAAATATCCATTTTAAAAGTACAAAGGATCAAAAGAGTGAAAAAGAGAGAAAGAAAAGACTTGCCAAATTTATTAATTCAACCCACAACAAAAACAGAATAGACTTCAAACTTATTTTGGTCCTTCTTTTTTTATACAAAGCAGATCTGGATTATTTGTTTATTTGAACACCAACAGTGCGACTACTTTAATATATATTTAGTATCACTACAGCATAGTAACACTTTTAAATACTGACTTAAAATGTCAAAATTTAATGTTTTGCCAAACAGTTCTTTTGTATAAATCCTAAACAAAAAAAACCTGACAGCGAACATACAGATGAAAAATAGATGGGTGAATTGATGGATAGTAACAATGTTTGATGGACAAAAAGTAAAATGGACAAATGGGAAAAAAAACAAACATGAATGTAATTAAAGTCTGGAAACACTTTTGTCTATCATTACATAGTTATAGTTGGAAAATACCACAAAAATCTAAATCCTGTCTTTTCCATATTAAGTAGGAATCCTGAGAAGAAAAAAAAGAGCTAACAATAAACTCATTCCTGAGAAAGAAACAAAGGCTATTATTTTAATTATTGTAGTTATAAACAACCCAGTGCTGTAAATAAACATAAAACTAGCAAACCTGATTCCTTAGTTAGTGTAACAAACGGGATCCTTGAGTCTGAGGTTTTAAGTGTATTTGTGTTTATATCCTGAACAGATCAAATGAGCGCACTGATGAAACGTCCCATCTGTCAGCATCAGGAGAGAACAACAGAAACTCGCCCCTTTCACTTTCACACAAAACGCAGGCAAAATTTCCCACTGCTTGCCCAATCTATAATGAGTGGTTGCTATAGAGACTGACAGTTGCCTAATGCACCTCCATGTGCCTCCTATGACCCCCTGTACCCGCTGCGACCCATTCCCATACTTCGCCTATTAATTAGCTTGTCCAACCTTTGTCTGCTGCAGGTTTTTTGGTTTTATAATTCTTTCTAGAGTTTCTTCTGTCCTGTAGGAAACATGAAAAAGTTGCCTCAAGAAACCCCTGATGGCAAGTGAGGGTAGAAAGCTTGAGGTCAGCGCCTGAGGGCAATGAATGCCTCGGGCAACATGTCTTCTGAATCCAAGAGCTAAACTCTATGACTTAAATTTGTTTTTAAAGCTCACATAATGCAGGAGTGCGGTCTCCCACAGTTAAGAGCCCTGGGCTGATAAGGTAAAAGAAAGTGTTGGTTGCATTGGTAAAACTCCAAAAGAATCTAAAAAGTTTTATAATAAGAAAACCATGAGGCAGCATTAAGAAATGGGGACAAAAAAATGGGGGAAAAAAACATCTTCTTTGTGGTTGTGTACCTACGGGAAGAACAGAAGAGCCCCTACATGGTGACATGCAGGCACTCTTTCAACCTTTCAATAAACACTGCTATTCAAACAAATGCCCCCAAAACACAGTCTGAACTGTCACTCATCTCACTGTGCTGCGCACTATTAATCTGCCTTGCATTTGACATGAAGCAGCTTAATGTTGAGTTGAGGGGTATGTTGGGGGATAGGGAGGAGGAGGGGTGAGAAGCACTGAATAGGCTCATATATCTGTGGTGTGTGACTGTTCATACAACATAAATAAACAGAGAGGAAAGCATTGTTTAAGTTTGAACCCTCCTCTTGTTTGGTCCATCCCTCATCCTCCTCTTGCTCGTGTTGAGAGAGCAAACAGAAGATGGCAGAGAAACAATTATGCTCCGCAGTCATAAATCTACTGGACGTAATTCACAGGCTATACACTATTAATTCGTCGTGTGTTTATAAATGTGTTTAACTCAAGAGGGGAAGAAGGGGGAGAGAAAGAAAGGAGCAAGGCAGAAAGCTAAAGTAAATTAGCCCCTAATTAGATTGCGATTCATGAAATTCCGCTTTAAAAGTGTTGACGCAATTAATAGCATGTGAAATTGCAAATTAATCCAATACAAAACGAGGGGATGCACTTGGGTTTTTAAGAGCGTCTCTCGCCACTTTGAAAAATATAATGCTGTTATCACCATGGCGACACCGTGCAAATATGTTTCTCCTCAGGTTTGGTGGCAGTGGCTCAGCAGAGGGTGGGTGAAACGACGCAGACATCAGGAACAGAGAAGAAGGATGACACTGGCTCGCCAGCCTTTTTGAGATGAAAACACACATGATGCAGCAATACACAGAAGATTTCCTGATTATGATGGTGCAGAATGCAGCCACCACACAGATGGCTTTCTGAATCTGGACGTAGACTCCTATAACCTGAATAGAGCTGATCGAACTTCCTGCCTGAACAGCACTTTCTCATAATCTCAATAATATGTGCATGTTTCTATGTAAATACCAAAAGTTATGACACCACAGCAAATACAGCATCATCTCTGCTGCATAATCTGCAAACATATTTAGTGCCATTCAACATTATGTGATGCTGGAACCACAAAATTCAATCCATTTTGTTGGGATGTAAACAGTTGTTGTTAAATCATGATGGATTCTCAGTTGGATTTAGGTCTGGACTTTCACTGGGCCAACAAACCACATTAATATTCTTGGATGTAAATTTAATTTCAGTTCTGGTTACAATTTCCAATTTTAAGTCTTTTCAACCTCTAACAGCTTACTGGATTGCTCTGTATTTAACTTCTTCCATTTCCCCATCAACTCTTAGTAGCTTTCATGTCCCTGTTCAAAGAAAGCATCTCCACACAATGATGCCGCTATTCCCATGATTCAGGCATGGTGATGTGAAGTTAGAGCACAGAGGATTTTGTGCATACGTTTTGGTTAGTTTGACACAATGCAGTGTGAAAGCGAACATAAAGTTCTGGCAGTGTTGCAACTTTGGTCCCCAACAGAACTAAGTTACCAAATTATCAAGTGTGAAAACAACCTTATTTAGGGGTATCAGAGTAAAGGGAGCTGAATAAAAATGCAGACCACATTTAAGGTTTCAAAAAGCCATTTTTTCACACACTTATGCACTGGTATGTGTTTGTCTATCACACAAATCCACAAATAAACATAAATTGTTTTTGACAAGAGTCAAAACATTGCAATCTTTCATGTCTCTAAGGGTATAACAGGTATAACAGGTCAGATTTATTTCCTGTAATCTGATTTTTTTTGTTTTTTGAGTATTCATACCAATCATTAAATGCGACCAATCAGGACTTAAACTGTTTATGACTCCAAAGTGATGCTCATGCACAGAAGAAGACAGTACAAGTCACACAGCAGCAAACTGATTATGAAGTATAAATGGATGCCGCCATCTATGAATCAATTTTAAAGCTACTGCGCAATGGGACAGATGGTATTGTCACAAGATCATAACACAAAGGAAGTCAAGTGTCTGGATTTACTGCATCGGGCTTCTTCTAGTGCAGAATGACCATACATGTCTCATGTCAATCACATAAAGATTGGACAAAATGTGATATGATAGGTCAGAGGGCAAACACTTTGAAAACAATCGGATATGTATTCTTTTTAGTACTACATATGGAAGCTACATAAATCAGAGAAAGAAAAGATCGGCATTGTGCTGTTCAGAGTGCAATGAAAAAGTCTGCTATGAGTCACATATGGGCAAAAAAAGTGGATTTGGGTTGCATTTGCCTGCTGTGTGAGCGCAGCCTTATTTTGTCAGAACTAACGTCCATGTGTAGTTCGACAAACTAAGCAGCTGTGATTGCCGTGGCGGCAGAGATTGTGAAGAAGCTGCTGTATGCCGTCAGTGAATAATCTCCATCCCTTGGAGACTTGAAAGGAAAATGGGAGGAGGGTTTGTATCAGAGGTCCAGCCTATATGTGTGGGTGCAGCAGAGAGGGGGGGAAGTGGGCTAAGGCACTGGGGATGCTGCCTCCAGAAACCTTGCATTCGGTGAAGCTCCGTGCCTAATAGGGGGCAGAGAAGTTAATTCCAGCGTACCGAAGCTTTATCTCATTTTCATACATATGAAGCCGAGATCGATTACCGCAAACAAATTGAATGCCTGGGTCCAAGGAGGGCCTGCAGAGAGGAAAAAGGGGAGGAGGGGATGCTGCGTGGCTGTGACTATGAATTCCTAAAAGACTATAAGGATGGTAGAATGCACTGATATGGATGAAAATACACAAATCACTGCTGCATACTGATTTTCTCCCTTCCTGCATATATATACTCACACACCTCTATTATCTAGTGCCATGCATAAAAAGCAATCTCTGTCCAGCTGACGCCACCTTCCATTTAAAAAATATTGGAGATTGGAGGTTGCAGGCCAACTCCCAGGAGTCCTGATGGCTTTCTGAGTGATTAGATTTTAAACCGGACTTCTTTCCGCAATGTTCTTTTTATTTCCATCTACATGTGCATCCACTTTGTACACACATTCAGAATCATATTCCAAATCCATCTTCATCTTTCATTTAACATTGTATAACAATTGCTCACATTTTTAGCCCTCTTCTGTATTGGTACCAATGCTGAGCATTTAGGATATTTCGTTGCACTCGTCGAATACAAAGAGCCGCTTCACTGCTTTCGTTTCTCTGTGTTTTTACTTTCATCTGTCCAAAAACAGCTCATTACAATTTTTTCCTTTTTAATTATTCTTTTTAATGGTCTCACAGTTGTCTCTCCTTTTGTGAACCACTCTAACAAGCTGTGATTTTAAAACTTCGTCTCTGACTCTCAAACAAAGTAGTCTGATTTTTGTAGACAAAGAGTACTTTAATCATTGTAGACCCAAAAGAAAAAGAGGTGTTTCATGATTTCCTCCATCTAAAATATTTTTGTGTCTATTCCTCATTAGAAGAACAGATCAATCTTTGACTGAAATGCTTCCATTGAATGAGTGCTGCCAAGTTTGACTGTGCTGGAGGATAAAATTTGTACTTTTATCTGGACCCTTGTGGTTATTCCAAGAACTGTTACACATTTCTTTTGACTTGACTCCAGGAGCGCACCGACAACCAGGAGGTCAACAAACAACCCAGAGAGCCGCCTACAGCACTGTTGGTTTTCTGTGCCTCAGTTAAGATCAGTGTTACTGATTAAACCATTTTAAAATGGACTAGGCTAAAAACACATTGTTACAAAATGAAAACGTACTAACAGTCAAACATACATACAATGTCATCTTCTTCTGGACTTTTGGTGACTTGCTGTTTTTGATTTAACCATTCATTCTGCGTTCTAGCTGAAATTATGACTACAAGCTTTAGAAAAACAAATAAGGGGATATTTTTAATTGAGCTAGTCAAGGCTGCTCATGCTCAAAAATCATCCAATATGACTGAGAAAAATAGTTCTGGAGAGAAAACATGGTGGAAATTCTTCCACAGTAACACACAAGACTCACTGCCAATTATCACCATCGCTTGTTAACAGTTATTGCAAACAGGTGTGTCAGAACCACATTTGGAGGCATCTTGCACAAGGCCAGGTTGGCTTGGTTTTTTCCTTAGCAAATAAAATCAAAATTTGAAATATAAACCCTATATTTACCCAGGTTATCTTTGTCTGATATTAAAAGTTGTTTTTTGATCTGAAACACTGAAGTATGACAAACATTACCACGCTGTAGATTACAGACAAACAAGTGAAATCCGAATATTTTGTTAAATTAGTTAAGCTCACAACTAAAACGAAAACCACAAAGTGTGGGCTGATGTATGCTGACAATCAATGAGCATCACAACAGGAAGCTAATAAGTCTCTCATCATAACATTTTCCAGAGTCGAGATGACAAACACACTCTGGGTAATCAAAGAGAAGCACTCATACCATCATGAACATGTTGAGCGAAGCAATAAAACCAAAGCACACAAGTAAAGGTGAGACTGTTGTTGGAAAGGGAGCCAACAAATGTCAAAGTGAAACAAGCGAGAGAGAAATCTCTCCTGTGTACCCAGTAATAAAAAATAGATGCTTCACAGTAACCTACCGACTCTGTAATATGTATTGCTAACACTTTTTACATCATATATCCTTTGGTATTAAATTCTAACCCTGGAGGTGGAATGTTAACTCTTGTTCCTCTACAGGAACAGCACAATGTTGCTCTGAGTAAAGCTGAAACTTTATTAATCAACCAAGCTTATACACAGTGCAACAGAACAAAGGTGTAAACTTACTAACAATGCCTTTTAGAGGTGTTTTTTTTTATTTATTTAAAGCATGTGAATCACAGTGAAAAGAAGCAGGCAGCAGATCTATTTTAGCACAAAACACAAAGGCCATCTAAGGACAGAGTTCTTTCAGCCTCACTCTTTTGCAATACAGCTCAACTGCCTTTCCTTTTTTATATTCAACTCATCCCATCCCCCTCGTCTTTTTACCCGCATCACACAGGGTGAGCTGTCTGGGTGCCTGATGCTGTGGGTGCACTGAGCGTCACTCTGCATTACCCTGCCCTGTTTTCGCTCTAAAGTGTGTACGCATGGCTGTGTCCAAGAAGGACGGAGTCAAGCTCCACAATTGTGCACGCATGTGCATAATGTGTGTGTCCATCTGTGTACAAGAATGCAAAATCCATTAATAAAGTGTGGGTATGGCTGCACAGACAGGTCTGCAGTAATCAGAGCATACGTATGTATATAAGCAGTTAAAATGCACAGAAACAGAACGACAGTGTGATGGGAAAACATAATTCCATCTTTTTTTTTCATTTCTTCTGCTTCTTTTTGTCACCCTTAAATATTCCAGATCCAAAGTTTGAATATCAGACAAATACAAAAATCATTCTTTAAATGATCATTCCATTTTTCAAGGTGAACAGGCATCCAAATCAAACTAGTTATTTTGTGAAATTTTAATTGCCTCCCTGATTAAGTAATCATTTAACTGTCGTTAATTGCATTTTAAGTTATCATGACCTCCAAAATTAATCCAAGAGCACATAGACGACTAATGTAAGACAACATTTAAAGCACTGTGGGACAAGATTAAAAAACCAAAAACGTATGTTCACGTTAAACCCACTGTTGATCAAAAACAAACACCAAACCTCGCCTCACATTTACAAAAACCACCTTGATGATCTCCAAGACTTTTGTGGACTGACGACAAAAAAGTGAAGCTTTTTTCCCTTAATGAATGAAAGCAATTTAAAACTGCTCATTGCATTTAGCCTGATTATCTTTCTCTGGTGTAAAATTTTGTTTGATGATCAGAAACATTTAAGAGTGACAAAAAAACCCTGAAACAACAACTTTGTAACAGAGCAAATACTTTTTTTAACATCACTGCTTATGTATGGAATGCAGTGTTATAACAGCTTACTTAGTCATGACACTCACCTTTGGGCTTCTGATCAGTAGCCTGCAAGAGGAGAGAATAAAAAAAATCACAAAGGGTTTATAAACACTGGAAGTATTTTTAAACAATAAAATAATTGGTGGATATTAACATCGTTCAGTCTTTATATTCAAGGACATAATATAAAAGACTAAAAGAAAACAATGTTTTGTTTTTTCTTTCAATATTTCACCAAATCCTCCACAGATCAACATGTTTATTTTTGTGCCATTTAAGAAAAAATTGCTTTAGTTTATTGGTAGAAGCATCTCAGAATGTGAGAATCACCTTTTTCTGAGTGATTTCCTTCTTGGTCTTTTCTTCTTGCCTTTTCTTTTTCTTTTCTTCCATCAAACGGTTCTCTTTCCTGTGTTGCTTGCTTCCCTCAGCTGTTCAACCAAAGAAAAGAGAAGCCAGTCAGACAAGAGGGGAGACTGCTGAGAATTTAGTTCCAATAAACATAATTTACACATGTGCAGCTGCAAAAGTCGATGTCATTGCTGCGTAAATTACATATTATGACTTACTTTTAAACCAGTGGAAGTAAATGCATGGCAGACAACTAATAGGTTAAGACATTAATCAAGAGGTCATGTACTTCATGGACTTAAGTTTCTAAGTCAAGTTTCAACAAGATGAGACAAAAAAGATTTAAGGTTTCAGAAAGAAACAACATCTGCAAAGGAGAAGACAAAAAAATAAAAAACTTCAGGGAAATAAAACCTTGATTTTTTTTTTCTTGGAGAAGTGTTTTAAAATTTACTGTAAATTATGTCACAAGTTTGAGGATTTCTGCTAATATAAATGACTACGTTATCATAACTCACTGTATACAAACTTTAAGTGACTGTTCTTTTAGGAACATTTATTTAGAGGCATAAATTAGTAACATTCAGCTCCTTTGGATTTCAAAATGGTGCAGTTAAGTTACCTGCACAATATGCTAGAAATGCACAGAGAAATGAACTGGTGACTATGGTCAGCTTAAACCTATAAAGTTGAACTTCTTCCTATCAGCATCTCCTCCCTACCTAACAACACTCGTCAATAGAAAAGTTGGTACAGAGAAGACTCAAAGTTACCTATTTTTAGTATCAGTGAGGAATTTCAAAATAAACTGGAGGATGCTATTAAAAAATTAATTCCACAGGTGCAACTTCTCCATTAGGACTGCTAATTAAGGCGAGAGCAAGACTTACAGCAGATAACAGAAAGGTTTAAAGCCTTACAGCACATTTATAAAAGATGTTACATTTGGAAACGTTGGCAGCATTAGTTAATATAACTAGTCCACATTCTCTAAGAAATACGCAGTTACCAACAATAATCACAATCACTATTCGTGATTGTGATTGTGATAAAGTGTGGGTATGGCTGCACAGACAGGTCTGCAGTAATCAGAGCATACGTATTTTGTATGAATACCAAAAGATATTCATACAAAATATCTGTCTATATCAGATACTATAGACGTTTTAAAATATTGAGGCTATGATAATTTTGTGCTTGTATTAAAATAGATAAAAAGCTGTTTTACATTGACATGTCAGAGTTAACATCATTTGGGACAGCAGTGTTACACAGTCCAATCCCTGCTGCTTATAATGTAAATATTTAATAAGCAATGATGGCAATACGGGAAGGTTAGTAAATATTTCTATGCTATTAATTATAATTCCTTAAAGAGTAAATGAATCAGCTGAAATCAGTATAAGCAGGGCAAAACTTAAAAACTTGATTTTGTTTTATTTTGTACATTGGCCCAAAGGTTGACTGGTACATCTGTTTTGCGCCAATTAGGAAATGGTTTTGCTTGGTTTCTAATGTGTCTTTCATATTTAGATATTAACAAAAGCAACAAACTTGTGAATATTTTTTTCTCTGAACTACTGACAACAGTACTACTGACTTTTATGTTTTGGTGCCAATTTCCAGAACTATGTCTCTAATACTGTAGTGCTGTTTGTAATATTCTAGGCATGTTTAGAAATAATGAATCAAGATGAAAAAAAAGATCACTAAATCCCAACATCATAGATTATAGAATGAGCAAATGTAGGACTAAATCCATTTCCTCAGGGAAACAAAGATTTTAAGAAACAACACCACACAAAGTAAAAAGCAGAAAACTGACATCAGGAGGCAAAGCTACTGCAAGCAAGACAAGGCCTGGTAAAACGAAGGAAATGAAAAGAAAATAAGAAGATAAAAGGACTGAAAGGAAAGCTGACTTTTAGGCCAACGAACTGGTAGAATGAGACAAGACCTTTTAACAAAGAACTTCTTTGAGTGAGTGTGACTCAGACTAGTCAGATAGCTCGCCTGAGGGCCAAATGAAACTAAGTACTTCATTTGAGTCTTTATTTCCTTTGGCTCAGCACTAATGACAGCTCCAGGAAACTGAAGTATGAACTGGAGCTAAAAGGACTCTGTTTTCAATTGGTATTAAAAGTTCAGTAAGTGAAATCGAAAGAGGTCAGCAACAACAGAATTATGGTGTCATTAAATTCATACAAAATACCAAAAAATAAATAAAAAATCTCAAAATTAGACAAAAAAAACCCCCAACAAGACTGTGTTTATTATTGAACACGATGGGTAGGAGTCAAAACTAAGGTTCCCAAACATTTGCCAAAATTCCACACTCTCCTAGACAAATAGTGTTATTTCTCTGTGCTTTTTAGACTAATTTTGAATTACAGATCCAAATGTTCTCTATTAATTTATGGCAGATCTTATTACAGTGGTCAGACTGTAAATGTGAACCCTGCAAAGACCACCGAGTGGAGAAAAGAGGATTGCTGGCTGGCTGGAGAAACTGATGGATGGATGGTTAGACAAACTGGTAAATGGCTGAATAAATAAGGTAATGCATTATCAAGTAGGAAGATGAATTAAACAATAAGATCATGGAAAAAGGAATGAATGAATAAACGTGTTTAAGCAACATTTTTCTTTTCTGTATTTACACAGAGCTGGAAAATACTTAAACTGCACAAACTTTTCTAAACTTTGTAAAGACCCAGCAACTCATTGCAGCCATTTTGATTTAAGTTTTAAAACAATAAAATCTTTCTCAGTCACAAGCTAAAAATAAGCTTCATATTTTCAGAAAACCCTGCTAAATAAGCCATTCCTATTAAAAGCTCTGGATGCTAGGACAACACTAATGCTTGATTAGGTGCTGAGCTTTTTTTGTGAATAAATGACTGACTTATTAATATAACAAAACTCAAACTGATGGGCTATAATGCTGTCTAATTTGCAGCCTCTCCAACATGCATAAAATTATGCATGGCAGGGATATGGCTCAAAATTTAGATAAATGATTGAATCATAATGCATATAACAGGGTTTTAATAGAAGGCCTGCCACCCACTGTGCTGCTCACTGCCAGGGGGAGGAACATGTCTGTCAGAATGACAAGAGAGGCCTAAAAGAGGCGGACAAAGACCAAACAACTGGGCACAGACTGGTGAGCCAAGAGATTTGGTTAAACGTTTTAACAAAAGTAAGTTTAATGTTAAACCACAAAAAGGCAGTAGTGGGCAAAATGCAATAAAGAGATGTCCCAATAGTTCTCCATCAGTATTTCCCTTCCTACTTTCCCTTACAGTCTCATTTTTCAAGCCACGTCTGCGTGTGTAACATTGTGCTATCTCAGCAGCTAGGGGACGGCCACCCTAAGGTAATGAATAGCAGGCTAAACTATGCGTGGAAGAGAGTCTGCATTTGAAGAATACAAATGCAGTTTGTGCAACGTGGGCTGTGCATGTTCTGTACAGCACTACAATTCTCATTTATTCTCCTCAGTTTTGAGCCCTTCCAGTCTCTCTCTGAACATCTGACATGATGAAAACTGACAACAAGGTTCACCTAAAAGGGAGAGCAGAGTCTAAAAGTTCCAAGTCAATTTTCCAGAGATCTCAGTCCTATGCAGTCATCCATCTTGAAATATAAAGTTGACACTAAAGTTCACATTGAACTTATGTCATATATTTCTGCAGTGGGCAGGCATATAAAAGAAGAAAATAAAATAAATGATGGATTATTTTCATCTTTAGCAGGTATAAAAAAAAAAGAAAAATAATGTGGAAAAATGGAAAGAAGAAAGAAAGTTATAACTAATGGAAGAAATGTAGGAAAAGAAGGGGAGAAGAAAAGAAAGAAGTAGGGTACAATATTTAAAGACCTATTGTCAATGTTTCAACCTTCCAGACCATTCAGGTTCTAATCTGTTCTGCATCCCCAAAACCAGAACCAAACATGGAGAAGCAGCGTTCAGTTTTTGTGCTCCAATAATCTGGAACAAACTTTCAGAAAACTGCAAAATAGCTGAAACACAGAGTTCCTTTAAAACAAGCCTGCCTTTGATTCATAATTCCTGGAACAATAAAAACATTTGGAGATGATTCCAATAGTTTGGTAAACAAAGGTGACCTGCAATGAAGTGGACAGTTATCGTCTGATCTGCAGTAGTCAACGCCAAGGTTACTTCCCTCCTGACCTTAGCTGACCTCACATAAAGCCGTACCGGCCTCTTGCTCTCAGCAGTGCTGACACCAGCACTACCTCAGCACAGATCATTTCTGTGGTGCTGCTGCTGGCATCAGATTTACAAAACCACATTTAGACTCAGAAGGCTACAGCTTGTCGTTTAATAATCTCATATTGAAGGGGCTTGGATGAACCAGCTCAAGTACAATTGCAAGTGGGTTCAACATGTTACAGCAAAGCTACTCTGTGGTCGTGGGTTTGTACATGTTGGTAGCCTTTTAGAAATCACAGAATTAAGAATCTGCAATATCTAGGAAAGGCACAGAGACAAATGATTATTGCCAGCTACGAAGCTAAGTGTCTCGATGGCTGAAATAAAGAGCTAAAATTAAATACTTTGAACCCACATTTTGACAGACATAAGATCATAGTCATCACAATATCAACAATACTGCAATCGCAAAGGACTGATTTCAAGTGCCATGCATTTTCACTCTGAATGTTAATAATACTGGTTGGTTTTAAAACCGTCCTTGATGTAAATCATGTGTGTATTTTTAAAAAGAAAAGAGTGTGGAGTAAGTGAGTTTATTCAAATCGGCATTGACATCGGAATATTCTGGAATAGAATTGCAACTGCATGTTTGCAGCATATTGAGCAGCATTACTGTTAATTATGGTTCTTAAGATGAAATTAGTTTTGTCAGTTTGAAGCTTTACAAAACACAAAGACTGTCTTCAGAACACGTTTCAAAAGAGTCAAGTCTAGTTCTTTCTTTTTTGGTTCTGACGTCAGCCAACTGCGACTCCTTGTAACTGCATTTAGAACAGAAAGGTCCTTTCTTTGTTTTGGCTATTTGATCCAGACTGTGGTCGGAGCTCTAATCTTAGCCCCAGTCAAGCTGAAAAGGTCTTGGAAAATTGAAAAGGCGTGATTTAGCAAAGGAAGTTTCCTCTCGGTGTTGGACTGAACAGGGCTTCAGGGCTCAGCTACAAGGAAGGACACACATGATAGCCAAGTCTGAATATGAGCACACACAGGAGGAATGAAGAAACAATCTCGCACAAACAGAAACACCCACGTAAAAACACACTTCGAGTATTGCCTCGATGTGTGTGCACAGTGGGCTCAGAGAGCTGGGGGGAGGCAGCGAGGGAAAAGGGGGGTAGGCAGGCAAAGGATGAAAGCCAACGCAGAGCAATTCCAATTAAAAACGACAGCCGCCGGAGAACCAGACCGGGCAAAGAGAGAAGGAAGGGGGCTATACTGGAACAAAAACAAGGCAGCAAACACTGGAGAAATTGGGGAGCTAAAAACAAAACTTAGCATAAAAGAACAAGAAGGCCGCTGGACTCTAATATCCTTGCACCTTGATTGCTGTAGCCTACAGTAGGCTAATATGCGAAAGGTTAGAGGGAAATATAAACTAAGGGTGGCAGAAAATGAAAGAAGAACTACATGCTGTATTTCATATATAATGAGTGAGACAAAGTCAGAAATACTCTACAAAAAGAAGATGGGCAATAAAAAATGTTTCAGTCTCACGTCTTGTGAGCAGCTGTCAGACCAACTGCAGGCAACACTTCCTACAAAGCTGCATCTCTTCCAGCAAGTAATAATATAAATAATACGATGGCCAGACCAAAACCACACAATGTGGTCAAGCCACTTTCCACCAACACAACCATTCCTGTGGCCTTTCAGAAGCCACAAGCCCTAAATCTTCCCTTACCTGGAAAAGGAATTCAGGGTTGCTGCTCCCGACACGTGAGAGCGTACACTAGTGTTTACTCCGCCCGAATGCGTTGGGAGGTAAGCTTGTAAATTCCAAAGCTGATAAGCAGCAACAACAATGCAGCTGTATTTTCCTTCAACCCAACAGTCTGATTGTGAAGCATTCTGTGCATACCAGCTTTACTTAAAGCAGGTGGCATTTAAAAAAATAAATATATATATATATACACACAAATAGATAGCTATAGTGTCTGCTCGTCTGAGATCAGGCACACATTTCCAGGCGTTGTAAAATCTGTGCTTTACAACCTGACTGCTCTCAACCAGGTAAGTGTTGAGAAACAATTAAGATGATTGCAAACACTGAAAGAAAATAAAATCTCAACAGAATGTATTAAGAATTCTGAGGTTTTCCATACAGAAAAAAATAAAATAAAAATTAGCTCCCAGAGTCTTGACTGCTCCTATGCCAAAGCCGATCTGGAACTTTTTAGCACAGTGGCAGCTCATTAAAATCGGAAAACAGCACAAAGGGCAAGACCAAGCAAGACTGCTCCCTGTCATCACAGCAGCTAAAGCTTTAAGAACTCAACAAGAAGTTGTCAAGACAAGTGTGAGTGTTAGTCCTTACCTCCTGCTTATTTATATGAACTTTAGATGTTTTCAGAACCAAATGTAATTATATTTGCTGGTGAAAGTTCTGCAGCCTGTTAATAAAGCCTCATACCATGGCAACAAGGACGATTTGTTGCTGACTAGCTCACAGATAATAGTTCAGTGGAATGGATGGATGGACATAATAGATGTAGAACTGTGGAATACATTTTTACAGGATATTAAAAATGTCACAGACCTTCAAAGCTATTCCATGAACAAAGCATGACAGTGCCACTACTATGTTTCATGGTGAGGATGGTGCGTTCTTTTCTTTTAGCTAATGAAATATCATAAATTTTATTCAGCACATTTTGAAGTATCTCATTAAAAAAAGGTTGGTAGAAACGGTAAAATTCAATATAACTTATTCAATTTCACAAATTTTTTTTTTTTTACCTCATTTGATGTGGTTTTTGGCTTTTCCAAAAAAAAAGTTAATGAGCTAAAAGGAATATGGAAACATTTGCTGAAAAAGTTTTGATGAAGCAAACATTGATTTCACAAGACTGGTCAGCTGTTATAGAATTGTATTTCTTTCTTTATGTCTCTGGGTAGCATGCTACATCACCAAACCAAGTTGACATGACAGAACAATTACAACTTGCCCAACAGCAGCACATTCCTGAAAACCTCTCTCCATATTTCTGAGATGTGTGGTACAGTTTAGTTTGCAATCTCTACTTCCTGTTTATTACACCTCTGCATAACTTCAACTCAGAATGACATTACGCTTTCTGTGACCTACTTGATTCACTCTAAACCAGTAGATTGAAACATGGCTGATTCGCATTTTCTGTTTGGAACATTTTAAAAGTTTGCTCCAAATATCCACCAAGGTGTAACATTTAATTTATTTGCTGGTACAGTAATCATGTTCTCACATTTGTATTTAGCTAATTTAAGCTTCATTTCACTGTTTAACTCATTTATAATTACTTACTTTTTATAAGTATGTGATTTTTAATTTCTTTTTTAGATTTACTTATTTATTTATTAAGTTTCTTAAACTAGTACTTGAGTCCTAATTTTGTACCATAAACATGTAAGTGTGAGCTGGTATGACAATGCAGTTCACTGAATTCCTAAAGAATGAATGTTGCCTTAATTTCCGCAGTTCTTTAAAATCAACACAAACTTCTTCTCTAATATTGATACAAATTATCTCAAACTCTGAATTAATATGTGAACTTGAAGGATTAGCAGGTCATTTCTAAAAGCTACTTTAAGAAACGACAAACCAACAAGGCATGAATAAACACTTCAAGTTGATAGTAAGGTCTTTAACAGCACAGATAACACAAATGATCAGAGTTTACCACCCAGAGCCATGACCCCAGCTTAAGGTCAGCTAGAGCATGCCAGTGCTATTTACATCACTTCAACTTAAAGCTTGGGAAGTCCTGCTGAGCCTAAGTCTGGTTACATGAGAAGCAATGCTGTCTAACGTTGGCATGAGGCAGAAATGTGGGCTGAATGCCCTGTATGGAATCTGTCCATTTTCCATGTGATACCCTTTTCCTTCACTCTACAGCTCTCCAATTAGCCAACACTGAGCGGAGGAAAGGACAGGGGGCCCCAGGCAAACCTCGGCACACAGAACATTCCCCTGGACCCCTGCCAAGACTCACAGGCAGAAGCACTGTGGCTTTGGCTTCATTTCCCCTCCATCCCCCTGCTTCCATCCTGGCTCGGCCCGGCTTACCCCTGTTGGGCCCCTTTAGCCCATGGCCCCTCCATTGGCACACAACTCAAAAGACAGAAGAAGTTACAGAGACCCAGCTCCACTCAAGCTGGAGTCTGGGTCTGTATATAAGGCAGATCTGAGACTATGGTGGTATGCTTTTGCTGTATGAAGCGGCTTTAGCATATTTTGACCTCTAAAAAGACCAATTTATGGCCAAAAGATTTGAAGATACATTTCTCAAAATGACCCGAAGGTCCAACCCTCTGATCCCACATTTTATGTGGTCAATTCTTACATTATTCATTGAGTGATGTAATCAACTGTAGGAAACGATATTGTGCCCAAATACATCTTCCTTACTGTTTTCACACCCAAACATACTTTATTTAGCTCCATGAGCACTTCGAACACACATGCCTAGTTAATCTATGTGTCTGCCCTTAACCTCACTTCAAAACGTCCGTGGACAAAGAGAACAAGGAAAGAGGATAATGGCTTTTGGCAGTCTCCAATGGAATCCAGCTGATTCTACTGCCAACGCTCCCCTGCTGGAGCAGCACCCTGCAGCGGTGTTAAGCATGCTATCTATCAGGACTGTGCAAGTCGTCTGAAAAGCCTCATAATCACAGGTTCAGTGATAGCCACAGTAGGGCCCTGGCTAACGTCATTCATGGAGGGAAAAAAAGGGACACACAACAAAAACATACACACAGACAAAAAGGAATAAAGACTTTTTGTTTCACTTGATTGGAATGATCCGACTAATTATACTATAAAGAAATCCAAAATTATATTTGAAGAACTAAAACTGTATGCCAGGGGGGATAAAATGAACAACAGGAGCAAGGCTAATGATAACAGGCTTCATGTTTTGTATAACGGGTCAAACGAGGGGAGGCAAGCCTTGGGTTTCGTTTTTATATCAACAATCTCGACCTTCGGTGATAAAAGCGAGCTGCAGATGGCAATTGCAGCCAGGATTTGTCCTCATGGCTTTGTTACAATACAATCTAATCAAAATAATGTCTGAATGCCAACAGCCTGCAGCCTGATTCGACCCAGAGCCAATGTGGGTAATAGCTTTCAAGTGTACAGCCAAAAAGGACAAAGTAGCAAAGTAATTCATTAAGTCAGGCTCGTAATGTCTCAATATGGATGACATCGCACTAGGGAAAATTTAAATGTATTTCTATCTATACTACTTTAACACATCAGAGAGAAAGCATTCAGATGAAGGCAGCAGGTTTTTTTGAATCGACAAAAAGAATTACTACAAAATGAACATTCAAGGATTAAAGCAAATATAGGTACTGTCTATCTGATTTTTATTTAAGTATAAACTGAACATGGTGAATATTCTTTGTTTTGAAGCATTTATTTAAAAAAATCTTTGGAGTTGATGAAGGGGAAAAAAAGGCTCATTCTGAACTTCAATTGATAACAGATTTATTGGTGAATCTCTACCCTGTATTCCTATTGAGGTATTTAGTTAGCAGGTTCTGTGATTACATTTTTTGGTCTCAGTGCACTCTAGATACCTATATGCTAAAGTTATGGGGCACTTATGTCTAGTACAGTTATTGAAGTAACATGTACTTAAGGTAACATGGAAACTCCCCTATATCTTTCCTTTACTTTTCCAATCTAGATTGTTTTTTCTAAATTGTGTTATAAGGCAGACAGACAGGGTTGCCCTTGTGTAAGAACTTTGCTCTGTTTAAGACTGTGAATCAGCTGTGAGTCTGAGGCACGGATGAGATCTCATTAACAACTGGAGGACAATAACAAACTGCCTGGGATTTTAAGCTTGAGACGAATGGTTGCAAAGTCCCACAGCAACAAAGTCAGCAGTTACTCGTGTGTAAACAGTGACTGATTCAAACAAACATCACATATTTTGCACCCTCATGGCAAACCGCATATACAATTAGAGGCAAGCTTAGCTGCATATGTACTTGCTTTGCAGTGTGCATGTTTTTTTTTCTTCCCCCTTTCATCACCTTGCTGGTGTGTGAAGATGGAGATAAGACAGTTTGACAAAAATGTCAGTGGGGGATGGGGAGGGCTATGGAGTTGAAATTGAACAGGAAATTATGTACTTCAATTAAGACATGAGGCAGAGATATTAAAAGCTGTACTCCAGTGCCTGGGGGATCGGATGCAAAGAAAAGGCGATGCAATGGAAGGCGACAGTTCAATCAGAATCTCGGGCTTTCGTACCGAGACGGAGGAGAGGGGGTGGAGCCGGGAAGGAGGGAAAGGAGACAGGACAGCTATGTTTAATAATGTACTCGTGTAGTGGAATGTGCAATAGTCTGCAAGATACATGAAGCGATACATTTAGAGAATAAATCACAGGCTGAATGGTGGTGAAAAGAGGGGGTTTAAATTAGAGGTGCTCCAATCAAGCTTTTCCAGTACAGATTTTCTATTTTTCTTTAATGTCTGATGTGCCAATTCTGTTTTTTTAAATACTGGAAAATAGGAAACAGAAAAAGTGTGACACAGGTAACACTTTTGCTTCATTCTTTATTCCAAAAAGAATGAAGCAATTGCAAAATTATTCACACTAATGCATCAAAATAAATGTCTGACATCTCCAGAAAGTGACACAAACTGCATGTTTGGTGTTTTTTACACACCAAAAACTGGGGGAATTCTTAGTTTTAATGCAACTAACAAATAAGGGCGAACAATTTCATTAGTATTTGACTGGTGATTACAGTCAATCCAAAGAAAAGTGTCCAATTCTGACCAGGCAGAATGATTGGTGCACCTCTAGTTTAAAATGTATGAAAAAATCTCAGTTACATTTTAAAACACCATAGCATCAAAAAAAAGACCTCAAACTATCAAACTACTCATCAAATACTGGCAACTGCTAATATCCAATCCCTTATTAATCAATTTGTGAAAGATCGCATTAAACCCTCTTTTACCTTAATTACAATAAATTTAAGAGTTAATAAATGTGATGCACCATCTCATTGATGAGAGATCGGAACTGGCCAAGTTTTGCTTGTTCAGCAAGGCAAATACTAAGACATTTGATTTTGTTCAAACTTAAATAAATCAAAACTAAGACCTCCCACAGTTTTTAATTCATAAAAATGAAAGGACAGCATGTACTTTGATACATGTTCATTTTTTGAGGTCAAGTCAATTCAGATTTGGGGTAAAAATAAAAAAAATCAGTATTGCCCAAGAAAACCCTAATCGGTGCATCTGTAATCATAGTGTACATTTACATGCACAGCTGTTTTCTAGGATACTAAGCCAGTCATAAACATGTTCAGTATTTTCAAGCCACTAACATCATTATTATTCATGAACATATGCATTCCAGACACGACCATCACTGGGTATAATAACACGAAGACATGGAAGAAGCTTTTCCATATGGTTCCTAAAGAGCAAAGTGAGTCAGTGGCACCCCATTGGTACTGATAATACCAAAGCTCAGCTTTAACAGTGCATCACAGAAACATGACTTAGGTAAGACGGATTTTCTAAAAGTATTAATAATCAGATAATAAAATCAATTCATGTCTAATTTTTAAGCTCAAATTTTTCTTTTCAAACATTTAACAGTGACAACAACCGCTAAACCATAATGGGATAAGATATGGTGGATTTGAAACTTACCTTGCGTTCATAACAGCTTTGGCCGCTTTTAGTGAAGAATCGGTGCATGGCAGGAAAATATGAAAAAAAAATAATAATAAAAATCCGATGTCTGAAATTTTTTTATGGTTTTCTTTTTTTTTTAAAAGTTACCCGTAAAACGTTGGTGCAGAGATTTAGCAATTAAAGTCGGACTTGATAGATAAGCCGACTGCTGCTGAAGCAGCTTGTGGTGTCAGGATATCGAGGTAAACAACGGCTACGCAGCCAGATATACACACAGCAAGTTCGGTGATTTCTGCTTTGAGCATAAAAAAAATACTGAAATAAACGTTTTGAACTTAGACTAATCGAAGACAATATGCCGATATAACGAGGGGAGGGGTAAACGGTGAAGCACCACTAATAACAAAAACAAAAAATAAAAGAAAAATAACTGAACACGAATAAAATGACTTTTTAAAAAGCAGAATAATGGTGTTAGCTAGTGTTAGCTTGGTTTGCGTTAAGATATAAGTCGTCGACTGAGGAGAAGTTTTGCAAAAACGGAGAATTCAGGCAGTTTTCGAAGGGGGGGGGAATCGCCGAATAGAGTTCTCTCTGAGCAAGCCGACGTCCGCCAGCCAGCCAACTTGTTTTAAAGTGCAAAAGAAACGTTTCAGTTTAAGAAGTCGGCTGGACGGCTAGCGACGTGCTGGCTGCCGCGAATGCAAAGCGAGCAGCGGCTCCGGGGAAATACATTCTGCGTGGAATCCAGACGACGGAGCGGACACTCGCGGTGGGCGTTCAGTGAGCTCTCGATGACAGCGGTCTTTCAGCCATTTTGTTCAAACTAACAACACCGCAGTCTGCCTCTCCTCCTTCCAGTGAGAAACACGGACCGGGAAGTGGTTCCCGATACGTCACTCTCGGCCAATCAGAGCAGCGGACGCTGACTCCGCCCATCCGGCCCACCCTCTCCTGCTTTTCTGAGCCCCGGAGCTTTTTCACAGCGAGGACCTTCACGTTATGGGCAGCAGCAGGAGACAGGCACGAAACCAAGCAGGTCACATTTCAATGGCACTAACTGAGGCAAACAGAAAGCAAACTATATGCATTTACGGCCAAAAGCGCCTCAATCTATGGAATAAATCAATGAATGAAAGTTTTGTATGTAAATAAACAATAGTTATAAATACAATGTGCTCCAAATATATTGATTTATCAAATGGACAAATAATTAAATCATTAATTAAAACTTGAATTCACTTTGTTAATATGTTGTTATTTCAGCATTTAGTGAGAAGTGAGTCCATATTTCCTCTGCCAGTCAAGCCCAACACCTGATTGGTTAATCTGTGCAACAACTGAACTACAGACCAATCCCTAGGAGTATTGTAGATATCATTAAAGATGAAAGATACAACAAATATCAAATTATATTCTGCAAAACATAACTATGAAAAAAATATAATTAAATGTGTTATAAATAATTTTGAATGTATTTTAACAGTGCATGCAAGTTTTAAAAAACTATTTTTATGTTACTTAAATATCTATTTAATAAATTATGGAAACATTTAAGTTACCAAAGCATTTTAAACCATTACACAAATATTTCTTTATTTACTTAATGCATGTACTTCTATCTTTTATGGCATATTTAAATATTTAAAAACTGACTTACTTATGTGTTGAATTGGTACTTTTAGCAGTCTATGTCTATTATTTTTGTCATTTTCTCTTTGGTCAAATTTAGCATTAGTCAAAATTTTTATTTGATCATACCTAAGGGCAATTTTAAAGAGAGTCATGTTTTTAAACTGTAGGAAGAAGCCAGAGTATGTGAAGAAAAAACCTCACATGCATGGTGAGAACATGCAAACTATATACTGAATATATTGAATTGGTTTATGAGAGGGCAAAATCTCTCCAGTTTCTTCAGAAACAGGGAGAGACATCAACCATTCACAACATGATACATGCGGAAACCCTTGTGCACCCCAGAACTGCATCTGCAGCCTCCTTAGACAAGTAAAACATGGCCCCCTGTCCATTCTCTGCACTCCATTCTCATGGAAATGACCCCTCGGTGCACAGACAGACACTCACAGATACACACTCAGTTTACTGGGAACAGGTCAAGATTGCGTTCCACAAAGGGCAAGGCTGACCAGTCAGAACACTCACTTACATCTGCGCTACAGACTACAAATGAGAGAGCAGGAGGGGCTCGGCCAAAAGTTTTTTTCTCTCGTTTTCGAGGCAATATGCCCAGAGCTATTAAAGCAGCAAGCTCCCACTGAATGGGGAAAGCAGATGTTCTGTGCTCAGGGTTAAGAGAGGTGAAAGCAGGGGGAATGCCTTCAGAAACACTGTAGGGGATATGAACTTCACCGTGGCTCAATCTCTGAATCCAGAAGATTGTGAAGGTGTTTATTTTTTTATCCATGATGTTTAAATTTGTGGTTCATTACACAAGGCAAAGTCAAGTGTGTCATTGTTAGCTGAAGTGATGTGAGAAATTGTGAGCCAAGCAAGAAAAAGTGTGTTAATGCCAAAAAGAGAGCATGTGTGTGTGTCTGTGACAAGACATGCATGTTTGTACTGCATGACTTGCAAAAGTATTCCTTGGCCTAGATGCATAGCACTTAGCTTGGCAGAAAACTAATACAACACATCACCCTGAAAACTCATTTCCCTTGCTGGCACATGGTGGATGCTGTGTCATGCTGTGGGGATGCTCTTCTTCACCAGGGGAGAGGGGATTTGGTCAGAGATGGCTGGAATGTGGTTTGCACAAACTGAACAACTATTAGCCAAAGTGATGTGAAAAGTGGTGAGCAAAGCTATCAAAAAGACAAAACATTCATGTGAATTTGCAGTGCTCTGCAAAAGGATTCATTGCCCTAAATCCAAGATATTGCAGTCTCTTCCAGTCCCTCGATATGTTGATCTACAAACCTCGCAATTAACTGAAAGGTTAATTTTCTGTTTGTGTCCGATATGAGAAATTTGTAAATGAGCACTGAATGCATCTGGACCGTCTGGATCAGGGACTGCAACACAGAGCTCAGCCTGATGCAGAGGAAATCCCTCACACATTGCTCAAGTTAATGCTATGAGTTGTAGGTCTGATTTCAAGATCTTAGCTGTGTGATCTGAAAAGAAAAAAACAGCTGGTCATCACTCTGGATCAACTTATGTTGATCATCTCAGATTGCTTATTCTCAGAGCTCTTCTTGCCTTTTGTTTTAATTCCAGTCCAATCACGTGCTGTGTTCTGCGTCAGGTTTTAATTTCAAGCAGCCTGCATGCTCACGGGTGCATATGTGCTCAAAAATGCATATTCACACACCCAACCTGAGATTCCAGGACACACAGTCTCCCCTAACTATCATGTCATTAATACTTGCTTAAGCACTGCAAAGCAATATGCATATTTAATGTGTCTTTAATGCTTTAGCATTTCAACATCTCCCCCACGAGACAAAGTATCTTTCTTCAAACATCAATAACCACAGTCATTGATAAATGACAGTTCAGGCAAAATTAAATCAACTTTTAATCGCTTAAACAACGAATAAATGTTTATGACAATGCACTTAAATTTAGAGAATCATAAATTAAGAAGATTTGAAAAGATTATTGCAGCTCAAAGCACATCTGCACATGCCTCGTCAGAGGAGTAAAATGCTAAATGTCAGATTTTTGAGTGTCCATGTTGCAACAACAGTAAAGTTTATTCTAACTCTAAAGTTCAAAGCACATCTTCATACCTTAACATTTAATCATATGGCATTCACTGCAGAAACATGATCTGAGAGCTAACCCAGCACTGTGAAAAGAACAGATCTTGGTTTTAAATCTTTATTCCCCAGATGGTGCTCTCAACAAGAAGACACTCACATTGAGTTGTGCAATTCAGAATGCCTGATGAGTTCAGGGTGTCTTTCAGCATTGATTCTGCATGCGGAATCTTCCTCAACACTCTTTACTTAATGCATATGAGTAATCAAAATGCAGACAGCGAGCCGCCGCCGTTTCGTTCAAAGTGACATTTCCACAGGCATGACTTGACATATGCAAAGAAACCGCCGTGATGTTAATTCTGACGGAGGTAGAAACTGTTCCCTAACTGCACATGAAAAAGGGATCTTATGCACAAGCTCTCCCAGTTGTGCCACTGCAAGGCATGTTCTATGAGTGGGAGCTGTGCTGCTGAGCGGGAGACATTCATTGTGAGTTTGTCTCACTGATTAGCAATGTGATTGAAGTGCCTGCCCATTAAATAACAGTGCGACAGTGTGGTAAAACCCTGCTGAGTTACTCACTGCTCATCTCAAAGGTCTGCAGAGTTTCTGAGAAATAACTGGGATCTGCTCGAAGGCATGTTGGAGCAAAAGAGTAAGAGGAGGGTTCTCCTCTGCTAACTTTAATCAGGTCTAAAGAGCGTATTACTCTGCAAGGTATACAGGAACATCATGGAGCAATAAAATGCAAACACATTTTGAATTTCTTCATGGAAATAAAAACCCTCTTAGATCATTTCATGCTCTCAAATGATGTGAACAAATTGGCAACAAATGTTACCTGACTGTTTGTGTAGTCATGTGTTTCTAGAACAGGAAACCAGAGAAGGATGCATAACTGCATGTAGAGGACAAGGTACTGTAACTCTTATAATCCAAAGAGCATTTTTTTTCCTTAAGTCCAGCTAAGAAAATTTAATGGATGAGAAAAAGTATAAGCAAGGACTCATTTATCTCGACGATCCAGAAAGATGATGAAGAGGAAAGGTCAGTGCTTATTGTTCTCTGTGCTGTCCTATTGGAAAAAGGGAATCTTATAAAGTATGTATAACAGGTGGAAATTTTCATTGAGTAAATGTACTGCAATTAAAGGTTATATTGTTCAGTTTGAGATTATGCTACTGGGAAAAAAAACCAAGTATTTATTTTTATAGGCATTTCACATGTTGTTTTGTTTGGGGCCAGAAAATGTATATATTTAGGTCCTACACAAGCATGCATGCATTAGTCCATGTCCATGCTAAATGGCAGGGTGTTTGCAAAATGTCCATATGAGTGTGTTGGATGACTGGATGGAGGCAGAGTAGAGCGAGAGGGGAGTAGGAGAGTATTTCCGTGCTGTGGTAATTTCCCCCGAGACAAGCGAGCAGGTAAAGGCCAGCGAAAAAAAGGGGGGTGAGGGGTGGAGTGGGGAGAGATGGAGGCTGGGACGGCAGGCAGGCGGGGAGGGCGAGCATAAGGAAGCGAGCGTGGCAGAAAATAATGAGGAATGATACGACGGCGGCGGAGGAGAGACTGGTCGCTTTGCCCGATCAAATGGGCTCTGACTGCGCCAACAGCATCCCAAGGCTGAGTGCAGCAGCTCTCATTGTCTGCACATTAACGTTTCTATTTTCACTTCAAAATGCCTTATCTTGTTAATGAGTGTTTTTTTAACTGACTCATTGTTTTTCTAATGAATTCAACTATTAATTACAAGTGGGCTATTTCTTGATGACCTTGCTTTATTTTGTTGCGAGCCGCAGCTCTTATAATATTAGCATACATTAAGCCATGCTTATCTTTCATCCCCCATAGCTAATACATCAAATTATCACCCAGAAAAAAAAGCATCAACCTGCGTTGTGGTTTCTCAGTGTGTGTTTGTGGGTATTCGCTCCTCCCTTTTCTTACTTGCAAACTCATTACAAGCACATAAGACCTGCATGGATTTTATGGTGTTTTGGGAACTGACTGGCTAATCAGATTTATCGCACACTTAAGCTTAATTGATTGACTTTATGGATCTAAATGAATAATTAAGCGTTAACAAGCCTGGCCTGTGTTTCATTGTTCCGATATAATGGCAATAACTCATAGAAAAAAAATGGTATTGGGGATGTCAATCAAAAAAAAGTATGCTTCTCGACCTGACAGCTTGCTTTGTAATTCATGATAAACGTAAGAAAACCAGAAAAATACAAAGCAGAACTGCCATGTTACTGCTCCTGTTGTGATATTTGTCCTTTCTACCAGATGACACAGTCATGAAGCTGTGTATCTCGATCAAGGCAGCACAAACAAAGGCAACACATCCTGACCTTCAGATGGTCTTCATCAGATCAATACTATCATCAGCACAGACAAGCGCTGGCAGATTAACCCGGCCTGCTGTAACCATCCCCCCAGTGCACACATGCACACAAAGACACGTGCGCACACATACACACTTTATTCAGTTAGGGTCTTGAGAGTATTGATTGCTTTCTACTTGATTGACACGCTGAACCACAGCGTGCACATGCTTGTTGACTTAATTTTCTACCGGCTGGTCGGAGGATGGACATCAGTGATCCTGAATTGGTGGAGTTCCATTAACTCTGTTGAGCACCAGCTGTTTTGTTTAGGATAAGGATATGTACTAAAGCTCCTACTCTGTTATAATTGTTGTATTTCTGTGTTTGACATTAGAGAAAAGGGCATGTGCAATGTGCAGTCATTGTCACATGCACAAATATCTATATTTTTTCACTCTAATATTTAGGCAAATGTGCCTTTGCATGTTGCAAAGAAACCACACCCTTTTCGATCAACCAACTCTCTTTTGGCTGGATATGGTGCCTTTTTTTAAAATCAAAACTAATGTTTACTTTCATGGATGTGACGTTTGAACATCATCCTCAAAATGTCAATATTGTTCAAGTGAGGGATATTCCAGAAGCTTATTTGTTTGGGGATCACTGTACTGTTTGAGCACTTGTGTCCAAGTTTTGAGTGTCAAGTTACTGATTTGTGGTGAAGTTGGTAGGTTTACTGGTAACACTCCAATATTCCATTCACTTTGTGCAAGTAATATTTACCCCGAGCAGTAAAATAGTTCCACAGCATCATGCTGCCACCAACATGCTTGACATATGGTTGTTAAGTCTTATGTTTTAAAGAGTCGCCTTAACTCCACCAAACATTGTTCTTGTCACTGTGGTCAAGTAGCACATTTTTTCTCTTGTCTTACCAGAAATTGTTTCAATTATTTGTGAACACAAAAGTTCAGTTTTTGAAACTCTTTTAGTGCATGCTGATGTTAAACCAGATTAAGTTAATAGGCTTGAGGTTTGATGGTTCCCAGGTTATTCTTGAAAACACTCACTACAAGACAAGACTGATGAAAAATCAAGCTATTTGGACACAGTGGCAAAAACAATATTTACCAGTTTGGTACAGTCAAGCATGGGCTGCCAGAATCATGTGTGAGGTCTGTTTAACGGATTTGTACAAAGCAGATCTAATAATAAACTCTAACGTCATTAATTGTACCTCAGATCCACAGCTGGTCAGTTGAAACTTGGACATAATTGGCCATTCAAGCAGGACAATAATCCCAAAGACACAATAAAGCTGGTTCTGTAGTACTAAGCTAATACTGAGTTTGACCCTGACTTTAACCCTGTTGGAAATATGATTTCCTACAGGGAAATCATACTATGGGACAACTATGTAACACTGTACATAGTTGGCCCGATGGCAGGGAACTAAAAGTCAAAATTTTGACAGGATCCTGGTGACGGCAACAGAAAATGTTTAGTTTCTTTGAAACATTCTAAGGAACACCCTTACAAATATTAGTGAGAATGCGTGTATATTTTTGATCTTGTGAGGATTAGAGAAAACTTGCACTATACTCAATTGACATTCTGTGCTATATCAGTATGCCATTCTGAAAATATGACTGCGATAAATCATAAAAAAGCCAGAAGTTACTGTGACATTCACGACCATGATGAGTGCATGTAAACTTCTGCACGTCCACATTTCCATTTACACACACACACACACACACACACACACACACCCACAAACATGTGCATCTGGCTCTCAGCCAGTCACTTATGCAAAGCAATCACTAAGGCAGTGAGCAAAACAAATAAATTGATACCTATACGTCTGCGAGTGGCCAGGGGGCTACAAGCCCACATGCGATGTAAATGTTGGGCGGCATGTCTACAGGCAGGGACTGATATTTAGAAGTCCATTAACACAGAGTGGTGATGGGTTAATTCGCTGCGTGTGGCTGCGGACCCGGAGGGAGTCTGCGGCATACAAAGAAGAGGCAAAACAGAGATGGATAACATGGAGGAAAGAAAGGAAAATAAAAAGACGAGAAGAGGAGCAACAGAAATGAAGGCAATGGGATGTAGATTAGTGGTGGTGTTGGAGGATTGTTGGGGGTGCAGTGGATTTGGTGTGTGTGCTTGTGTGATGGGGGTTATTGTGAGTATTACTGCCTACTATCATCCGCCTGAGCCCTAGCGTCAGTTTGATTAATGCTGCTTTCCTCCAAGTGACCTCCAAGGTCAGTGGAATAGTGGGTACTCAGCCTCTCCCATTCGCTGGGCCTCCAGGGGGGCGGGGGGGTAACCGCTGTATAATATGCTCCCTCTGAGTTCTCACCTCCTTTTTCTACTTTGCACTTCTGTCTGTCTGTTGTTTTTTTTTTTGGAACATCTTTTTCATTTATTCATCTCTGGCTGCTGTCAGTCACTTCCCTCTCTCCCCTTCATCTTTCCTTCCTCTCCCCCTGCATCCTTTTCTATCTCTTTCCCTTATTTATTTTTGTCTGACTCTTTTGCTCTTGCCACCAGTTCTCTGCATTGTAACTTGCAATCAATAAAACAGTGTTGGAAAGTGTTGTTTTCTTGGTGTTGTTCCTGAATAAGTTACACCTTTTTGGGATATTTGCTGTCCCTCTTGAATGCCCCATTTTTATATGTATGTTTATGGAATCTGGACTTTCTTAATAACGTTAATAGACAAAGCATTTTCTGACAGTTTCAGTTATTCATTGGTATTTATGTTATTACTTTTCAGATTTCACAGTTGCAGAAAACAACACTTCAATTCTTCAGTCTTTCGGACCTTTAGTAAAATATTTTTTAATAGTAAAAATGACAAATGAACTGACAAATTGGGTGCTGGGAATCTGATTTTAAGTTTTGTCTTGCTCTATGTGATCAGCTGGTCAGAAAAGCAAAAATCCATTATTTTTCCATCAATATATATAAAAGCAGCACAACACTGCTCTAAAATAACTCTTTTAGATATCGAAGTTGTTGTATCGACAAGATTTAAATTGAGGTATTTTCAACAACAGTGAATTGTTAAAAGTATAGTAACAGGAAGTACAGAGCTATAATAACCTATTAAGATATATAACATATAAGAAGCTTTTATTTTAATTTACCAAAAATGGAATTGGTTAAAACTGGCATCAGCAGGGTCAAAGCTTTTCAAAAAGTCAAATGTCAGAAATCCTTCATTCTAATCGTTGCATTTTTAGTAAAAAAAAACAAACAAACAAAACAATAGACAAGGAAAGAATTTCTAGGCATCTGGGTAGCAGATAATTGGTGCAAGGATATTTTTTACTAATGAATACTTTGAATTGTTTTGAACATTTGGAAAAACGTTTCTCTATCGGCATTAATAAAAGCGAGTGCTGCCAGGAGTCCTGAGTCACCATCATTTAAAAAAACTTTTGGCCACAACTGTAGACCAGTCCTTGTCCCTCTGCCAAGATGAACAAAGAAAAGTAGAGCTGCTGCACAACAAGAATCACTTGGGATTGTGCACTTCCTCTTATGGAAAGGTTCTTATTTTGTGAGATGTTATTTCCCAGCTTAGATTTACAAAAGGAGAACCGCATAGATCTATTTTAAAAAGTCATATGTGTTATAAATACTTAACTTCATAGATGCAGCTTCTAAAAAAAGCAGCTAGAATTTTGAATCTGTTTGTCTTTCCTAGTTTGGTTGACAAGATAACATATTTTTCGTGTATCTAAAAAACATCAACATGAGGCTGAAGGATACTGCCTTTCATGTTGTAAACCTTTGTGAATATAACACTCACACTGAACCCACGGATTTTGTTTCACATCACCAGAACCCGTAGCAACTCACCCACACATATGAAGCCTGCATAATTTCAAGCTGAGGCCTATTTTTAACCTGAGCGCCTGCACAGTTCTATGAAAAGTGACTCCAGATTGGATTTGCATGGGCCGTTTTGTATCTGCACACGTGCACAGCGTTGTCACTGCCTGATGCCATTGTCTGGTAAAAATTGGAACTTGAAGTCACCTGGCTGGATCTCAGATCTTCCTGCAACAACATGTTGCAAATTTCTATCACCTATCAAGCTCCCAGTTTGAATTTCAAAGCTTTATGTGTATTCCTTAGGCAGTGTTGTTAAATCTGTGATGTTTGCTTCTGCTTCTGAATTTTCATGCGCAAAAAAGAAAGCTACAGTGACCATCCCAGAATGTGATATGGCTTACATAAATAGATGAATAGAAAACTACTTTGGCCAAATTTGTCTGTAATATCATCCTGCTGCTAGCAAACATCAACTTGGACAATTAGAGATTATCCCATCAAACTGAAATAGTACTACAATTTTAGCAAAAGATGAAAGCAGTTTGTATGAGTAGACTTGGAAAAAAAAGAAAAACATAACTGTTGAGGCCATTTCTGCATTTTCAGTGTCCTGGTTATTTTGTATAATTTCACCAAAATCAGTTGCACCACTTTCACCATTCAGAGGTTCGCATCCAGATATTATTTGCTTGAATGTCATTTTAAATTGGGGCTTTTAAAGATGCATTTGGACATTTCCTTTTTATGTGTGGGTTGATTATACAACAAATAACTTTAATGAGTTTTAAGGAACAAGAATTGGGTGCAGAAGGTTGAATCTACAGTATTTGGTTGGAAACTCCACCTGTATTGGTGTTGTTGGTGTGAGGTGAAGCTGAGGTAGTCCTTCATTTTTCCACCCAAGTCGTGCAATGCACCAAATCTACTGGCAGGGAAACAGTCCCTTAGCATCATGCTACTACCACTATGCTCAGAAGTTAGAACAATTTATTTAGGTTACATCATTTTGACTCCTAAAATTTTCTTGTAATTGTGTCTAATCAGCTAAATCTTTGTCCCATTTTATAAAACTTTTTTTTTTTCAGGTTTTGCATATTCGGTGAAGCAACACATTTCATTTGAGCTTGAAGATATTCATTTAAGAGCATGGGCTTCTTTTTTCATCCACTCTTTCTTAGTCCACAAAACATGTGAAGTCTTCTTTACCTTGAGTAGTGACATTGAACAACCCAGTAACCAACCAGGCTTTTTTCTGGCTGGATTTTGGGGCGCTTCTAGAAACTCTGACCAGTTTCCATTTATTGAGGGGTCACAGATTAGATCATACATGTGAATCGATCACACAGTTGAGAGAACTTGCAGGGCTAAAATCCCTAACATCAAAACTGATTTTGGAATGCACAAAACCAATGAATATTAGCTTTTGAACAAACATAACTGAAAATTTTTGAAGATCAGCAGAGTTCTGTAGGTGCAAGGGAGTTTTCCTAACCAGTTATGTGTTTTGTGGACTTGGAGAAGACATTCAAACATGTTCCTCTGGGAGTCCTGTGTGGGGTACTTCGGGAATACTGGTGGCAAAGAACCTTGATAAATGTTGGTAGATCCCTGCAAGACCAGCATCGGAGCTTGGTCAAGATTCCTGGCAGTAAATCGGGCTCATTTCCGGTTGCCCTTTGTCAGATTCTATTCATTTATGCACAGAATTCCTAGCCAACGTGTTGAAGGGATCCATTTTGGTCACCTCAGGATCAGGTCTCTGCTTTTTGCAGACGATGTTCTGCTGGCTTCACCGTTAACAACACATCAACAGGAGGATTGGTGTGCTGTCTGCAGTGCTGCAAGTGTTTTACTGGTCTGTCGAGGTGAAAAGAGCTCAGCGAAAAGATGGAGCTCTAGACTTAGAGTCAATTTACCTTTCCAAACTAATGTATAGTGGCAGAACCTTTGGGTAATGAGCAAAGAATGAGATTGTAGATAGATGCAATCAAAATGAGTTTCCTCCCCAAGACCAACTTACTGTATATCCTAATGGTATATGCTACCTTAGCAACTACTTTTTCTTCTTTCGCTCTTTCCTTTGGTTTGTTATTTTGTTTGTATTTCTTTTTAATTCCTGTAAAGCACTTTGTATTGCCTTGTTGCTGAAAATGTGCTATATACATAAAATTACCGTTACCTTTATGACTGTATGTGGATACTGAATTGATTTAAGTGCTAAAACCAATTTCATTAAGGGTTAAATAGGGTCTTTAATGCAGCATTTAGTTTTCTTTAATTAAATAATAAACCTTTAGTTTTGGTTGATTTTTCATGGATTTGTTGACCGTTGATCTTAAAAGCTCTACAGAGTTAGCCTCTCCTAAGCTACATTTCAATTAAAATTCGACTAATCTAAAGTTGGACTTTGGGTGTTCATTAGCGGACCCTGACAATGAGCACATATCTGTTTTGGTTTCTGACTTTTCTCATTGGTCATTTGTTTAATGCAAGCCTGACCAAAATGGCGTCTATAAGAGTGTGCATAGAAGCCAGAGGTATAATCGCAGCATGGTGAGTTAGTCAAGCTGTGCACCATCAATTTGTCTCAGATTTTGTGCCCTCCATCCCCCACCTTTTTCTCTCTTTTCTCTGTCTCTCCATGTTCCCTTTTTCCAGACAGTGCCCCAGCTTCAGCAGCACACACACACACACACACCCCTACACACCCGTGCACACTCCTGAGAATCATGAATCTTTCATGCAAGCGGGCTGTATAATCCCTGAGGCGTGCTCTTTGAGACCCACACACACCCGCCTCCATCACCTTGAGAGAGAGGGAAAGCCATCACTGGAAGGGAGCGAAAGAGGGAGACGGGAGGAGTAGAGCGAGAAGGCGAGTGACATATAGAGATGGAAAGATAGAGGAGGGAGACGGGCATTGTGATGGAGGGTGGAGGTGGAGGAGGAAGGAGAAGGGGAGGGAGTGCGGGGGGCTGGAACAGCTCAAGACAAATTGAAGGTGTTAAGTAGAACCTGGCTGGAATTACTTTCCTCCTTGTGACCACTGATGAAAGGATAAAAGAGGAAGAAGAGATAACAATGGAGAGGTCTGTTCTTTCTCTTCATGGCTGCTGAAGGCAGAGGTGGAGAGTCTTGTTACTGGGCTTTGCTTGATGGAAGCACACTTTATATTAAAAACAGTATATTCTTTTAAGTAACTACAAATTTACACACAAATACAAACATAAAATGAAACTCTATAGGTGAATATTTCCAATCTTTCAGTAAAGTTTTGTAATAGAAAAGGTCCTTCTCCAAAACAGAAGGACCCATAATGTTTTATTTCAAAAGTATATTTTAAGGTAGAACATACTTTAAAAATCTCATTATGCGGTTTAACAGCTTAAAAAGAACCAGGGTCAGTGGAATATGTTACTTTAATGGTTTCATTTGGTGGAACAGCTTTTTGAAACACAGTAAGAATTTGAAAGGTGCTTTACTTTCAAGATGCAATGAACAACAAAACAAGGAAAGGTCTACCAGGAACAAAAATTAAACTAACTTGCCAAAAACTCAATGTCCGTAGATCCAAACACCGTCTCACTTTATGTGCCTTAAACCTCCACCTGATGCTCCAGATTGGGGACGCAGGTCCATTTTAAAGTATTTTCTCTATGTGTTCGTAAAGAACACATACAGAAAAATATAAAAATATAGACAATTTCTATATGTGAAAGAAAAATTCATACTTTACTCAATCATTGACTTAACCACAAAAGCTAAGAGGGAATAAATTTAATAATATTCACCTGAAATTGTGAATATTTGGCATGTCAGCCCAACCATGCAAAGCCCTTGCGGCACCATAGGTGCAGCCATGAAAACATAAAACAAAAAAAGTCTTTTGGATATTTCTGTACGAACACTAAAAAAGTTAAAAAATAGCTATTGGTAAACAGTTGCAACTGTTATGTGTCAAGCAACATTTGATGAAAACAACACCTTGCCAGCTGGAGAGCAAATACTCTTCGTTGGGGTGTCTGTCAGTGGCACAGGGAAAATTGCTTTCCTGCAGTGTTAGCTCTGCTGCTGTCATTCAAGAAAGTGTGAGTGAAAATATTATATTTGAAACATCAGTAAAATACAACAAAACATAGGGTAAAGATTCACCTTTCATTGCAGTTATAGTCAGAGCTTTCTTTTGATATGGCCATCTCTGTTAGTTTAGCAGGGTAACCATAACTTGGTAGGTTTGCAGTGGTGTCGTATTTTTCCCAGGTATGGATGTATTGACTGTGCAGTGAGATGTTTAAAGCTTGGGAAATAGTTTGATGACTTAATCCTGCTTTCATTTTTAGACAAATTTCTACCTGGTCTGTCAGCTGTGTTTCTTGATCTTCATGATGTTGCTTACTTCTCTATTGTTCTCTGATGTTTAATGATGGTACTTACTCCTAATCAGTACTTACTGATTAGGAAACTTGTGCAACTGGTTACATTGGATTTTATTTTTGAGGTGTCAAAGTAGAGGAGCAATACATATGCTCTTAATATTTTTCTTTGCAAAAAATTTAAGCCATGATATTTTTTTTCTCGTCACGATTATGCACGACTTTGTACTGATCTGCAAAAAAAATTTAAAATCCCCCCAAAATACTTTGAAGTTTGTGATTGTCATGCAGCAAACTGTGAACATTTTCAATATGTGAGAATAATTTTCCAAGGCACTGTAGTGGCAAAGAAATGTGGCGAAAAATGATACAATTGACATAATTTACCATAAGTAGTTTAATGATACAGATGATTTACATAGTTGTTCTGCTATGGTCGGCTATGCAGTGTTACTCTTTTAAAATTGTTTTGACTATTTACATTTCAATCAGTCCAGAGTTTCTCAACAGTTCAGACAGATATACCTGATCACGCAAATAAATTAGCAGCCTCATTTAAACATTTTAACTGGTGCTGAATAATCCCAGACAACTGGTCCCTTAATAATCCAAAACAGCAGTGTGTGTATAATATAGAAAGCTCTAACATCAACAAAGAGGATAATACTGTGTAAACAGCCTCTACATTCCCACTAATCTACTCTTATCAAAGTCACACACGAGGGACTTCTTGTTTGCCATACCTATTATTCGGATCTTCGGACATGCCACATAAAACTCCCCACCATGATCTCCCACTGCAGTCAATTAGCTTCATTTCTACTTTCTTCAAGGGAATGTAAACAAATCTGCAGGTTGTCCAGGACAGCTGCTGAAGGAGAAACAATAGCTAACTCACAGGAGGCTAAGCAATAAGTTGTGGCTGCTGGTTTAATTACTAGAGACAAGAGTCAACACAGCGACAGAGAAAAACTTCCCACTGACCAGATGAGCTTATTATGGCCCCCACTTTCACACACCAGGCTTCTGATTTACAATCACTCTGATTAACAAAGCTATCCAAGGGGAAAAGGTGTGTCTTTGTGGGGACACACACTTAGGCTTGACATCATACTGGCAGAATACATGCATGTATAAAAAAAAACATTTCATTTTATAGGCAGTCTCAGGGTCCTTGGTATTAACAAACAGCTGTGGAGAGGTTGAATAGAGGAGAAGTGGTCCTTCAAATGTCTGAGCACTCATGAACGGCTAATAAAGGGCATCGATAAGTGGGAAATGAGCGAGTGTTCAATGTACTTGCAGTATGAGTTGCTAACCTAAAGAAACATGGGGGGATTTGTGGGGGCTCCATGTTAAATTAATACATCCTGGCATCTAAAGATGTATTTCAGATATACTACAAGGTCAGACTTTCCTAGCTCCAAGTCAAAAAAAATCAAGAGGAACATCCCTTAAGGTCAGATTTCCAAATTTGAAGTCTGAGGTTCAATAGGAGCTGCTTCATGTATAGCACACTGGTATAAATACAATAATATATTGTTCGTATTTTTTACGACTTATTCCTAATTAAAACTATTTCAGACCTCGCACAGTGCAACATCCCTGTGTAAATATTTTCCTTTAGTGTTCACATACATGAAGTGAAGAAAAATATAACATTGTTGACTTGGATTGCCTACTTTAGTTGGCCCAGTCACAGAGAACAATAACTAGCCACATCCCAAAGGAGTTTTTTTGGACTGAGTGGCTGTAGAGGCCATTGGAGTGAATTTAATTCATTGTCATGTTCAGGAAACCAAACTGAGATGATTTGAGCTTCGGTGAATTTTTCTGCTGCAGGAAGGATGGGTACAGTTAGCATCAGTATGTATATGGGTTTGTCAAGTGATACAATGGAGCCAAGAGTGTGCCAAGAAATGTCTCCCCACATGATACCAGCTCTAACAACCTGAACTGGCAGAATGTATCCATCCTTTCATGTTGCTTACACTTCTGACCACCAGTTGGATGTTTTTCAGTTTGTTATTGTCCAATATTGATGATTTTTGTGCTTTTGCTGCTGTTGCCCATATGCTTCAAGATTGTGAATGTGTTTTGCATTCACAAATGGTATTCTGCATACTTTGGTTGTAATAAGTGTTTTTTAAAGCTAAAATTGGCTTTCTTTCTTCACGAATCACAGATTCTCCCCTGACATCAACAAGGTATTATCGTGTTATCATAACTTATAGATATATGTACTGTATGTATATGTATCCACACGTGCAAACTGATATATAAAAAAATTTTGTCAACAATAAAGACTCAGTGTTTATGGATTGTGATTCTAGGGCACGCAGAGGCACCTCTCATAACTTTTCGGTCTGTTTGTTTTGCACTCTTTCCCAAATGCATCCTGTTTGTTTTCTTCAGTCAGAAGCTTTTCCCCGCTCGACCTTTTGCCGCTCGCTCATGTTCTCAGCTCCATTTCACCGCGCACGCTGACCACTCCCATGGAGCTTTTTGAGCAGCAGACACACAAACTTACACATATGTCGCTGTTGTCGTTCAGACTACACAGCCCCTCCTTGAGGGAAACGCGGGCAGCAGGTTGAGACTAAAGGGGGGATGTGAGAGGCGGACGGTGCAGTGCCAATTTCACGCCTTCACTTCTCTCTGCCTCTCCCAGCTGCACGCTTCATGTTATCCTCTCCTCTCTGCCTCTCCTCCTGTACTTTTCTCCCTCCGAAATATACAAACAGAACACTTTCTCCAATGACAGCACCCCGCCAACCCACACCCATTTATTTATTTATTCTTTCCCTCCCACCATTTCTCTCATACTCTGAGTAACAATCTAGAAAACACAATAAACCACATCTGAGCTACCTCAGGAATAAGAACGAGACAAAGACACCAAATAACAACAAAACCCACATCACCAACTTCGAATAAATGCCTCAGTGCGCTCACACCTCATGCTTGATGGCAGGGGAACAGATAGAGACTAGAGAGAGGGAGAGGGGGGAAAGACGGAGAGAAACAGCCACATTTGCATTTGCAGAGGTAACATTTGTTTATAGCATGTGTGCCGCCTCTCCCGACAACCCCATGGCTGATTGAAGCAAGTCTCCTAATTAAGCATTAATTACACAACAATAGAAGTGGCAATTAGGTGGCGATGATTCAGTGCTGACATATTCCCACCTGGGCTAATGTCAACACGGCATTATTACTTTCACCGCCTGCTGTGAATACGGCTATCTCAGCAGTCGTAAACGTCAGCCTGTACATATTGCGCCACAGTTGCCATACAGAGGAGCAATATGTTTTCCTTTCCCTCAAGTGCTCTTCTCTCTCTCACCCTACACACACTCACATGGATGGAGTCTAGTCTTTGGTGTTAATTGGTGAAAGCGTTGGGATTTACGCTGGCGGGCAGGTGGCCAAGGCTTTCCCTTTGTAGTGGTGCAGTGTTTACAGCTGTGGTGCAGTGCAGTGTGGAGCCACGTGGACGTCGCCTTTGTTTGCATCCCGTCACACATGCTTGGTTTACAAAAATGTTTCTTCATGTAAAAATCCCAGACTTTTTTATTATGTTCTATGCCAAATATGACGATAGGTGGGGAAAAAAAGAAGGAAGGAATGAAGGAGAGAAAGAAAGGAAAGGCATGAAGGAAGGAAAGAGGGAAATAAAGAAAGAAGGAAGGAAGGAGAGAAAGAAAGGAAAGGCATGAAGGAAAGAAGGAAGGGATGAAGGAAAGAAGGAAGGAAAAAATAAAGGAGGAAGGAACAAAGGGAGGAAGGAATGAAGGAAAAGAGGAAGGAAGAGAGGGAGGGAGGGAAGGCAGTGAGTGAGAGTGAGTGACTGAGTGAAGGAGGGAGGGAGGAAGTAAGGAAGGAAGGAAGGAGGGAGAGAAAGAAGGAAGGAGGGAAAGAAAAGAAAGGCATGAAGGAAAGAAGGAAGGAAGAAAGGAACGAAATAAGGAAGGAATAGAGGAGGGGAAAAATGGAAGGAAGGAAGAAATGAAGGAAAGAAGGAAGGAAGGATGGATGGAAAAGAGGTTGGAAGAAAGAAAGAAAGAAAGAAAAGAAAGAGAAATTAAGAAATTGAGTAAGTAAGGAAAACTTTTAAATAATGAAATAGCAAATCACCAAATACAAATATCTTTCCATTCCTTTATTTTCTTTTTCCATACTTCTTTCTGCACATGCACAGACGATAAATCCAACTTACATACTTGGAAAGAAAAACAGTAAAGCACACATTGTGGAGATCCAGGAGGAATCAAACAGTTATTTGTTAGCGGATGGAAAATCACATTTTCATAATATATTGATTTTGATATCGTGTAAGGATGATGATTAGGAAGAGTAGAGGAGGATAGGGTACTCCTAAATAGCTCTAAAGCACTACTTTAGAGATTTGCTATTGATTAGTGTTAGATTAAAGATCAGAGAAATGGTGAGAGAATCCGGCTTTCTCAGGTTAAGCATCCTTGGGAGTGTACAGAAGCTCAGTGTGTTTTGAATACAAAGCAGTAACAATCCTAATGCCCCTGCCTGCACTTCCCATTAACTTATATGGCTTGTATCCATGATACTAAAAGGAAATAAATGGTAATTGGCCTCAGCACTTTAGAAAAAAAAAACATTTTGCAGGGTAAAAGCTATAGTCCTCTTAAGAATATGTCTGCAAACCCAGAAGCCCCCCCAAACAACTCCCTTTTCCTAAATTGGAGAAATTTTCACAAAGCGTGAATACGTTAGGGAGGAATTGCAGCAAATGGCACATTATGACAATTGTCAGAAGTGGCCTATTAAAAAGGAATCAGGCATTATCGATGCCTGTGAATCTGGAGAACAATCTCAGTTAAGTTAATAACGTGCAATTAATCATAGGTCACTTAGCGCTGGATGGGGTAAAACTTACTGCGATAAAGTCAGCCTTAATCTGCCATCCCTCCATTCAGAAGGAGGAAGAGATTGATGGATGGACCGAGGCAAATTGTAATTTAGATGGGCCGGTGGATTTAAATTTTTGATAACTTCTTACTGTAGATATGAAATGGCTGAAGTTAACTAATAGCTTGTACTTTCTTCAGGTCATCGTTTTAATACAGTATAGCACTCCTTTTTGGAAAATGTAAAACATTTAGTGAATTTTAATTAATGTTGTCCTACTGAAAAAACTGGGTCACCAAAAGGGCTTTGTTCATCCAACAGGAGCAAAATACAGACATCTTCTGTCCTCTCCACAGTTCTTTCTGAAAGATCAAGGAATTCCCAGATCCATAGTACTAACCAGGCCCTCTGCTGAGTTCTCCAACGGTGGCTCAGCAGAGCTAAACTTCAGAACCACCTCAGCTGATTACTTTCATTGAGGGGAAACAGTGGTTCTACTTTGTGCTCCCCAAAGAGTTCCTCATCCTACTTTATATCTAAGGAGTGGAATGACTTAAAGATACCAACAGGAAGATAGGGCACATCATCCCAGGGTTAAAGTCCTCTCACTAGCTCCCTGTAGCTAAGAGAATAGACTTTAAAATACTCCTGGAAGTTTATAAACTTCCAGGAGCTCCAAAATACATTCAAGACCTGTTATTGTTGTATCAACATTCCAGATCACTCAAGACTTCTGCTTCTGGTTTTCCCTGCATCCCTATATCCCTATACGGAGAAGCAGCATTCAGCTTCTATGCACCTCAAATCTGGAAGACTCTTCCAAAAAAACTGCAAAACTGTTGAAACACAGAGTGCCTTTAAATTAAGGCTAAAACCCAACCTGTTTAGAGTTGCCTTTGATTAGTAGGAAGTGGAACATTTTTCAACTTATTTAATGTTTATATGTTTGATGATTTTGAAGATGAACAAATTTAACAAAATGTAATGTGTATTGCTTGCTTTCTTATTGGTAACTGTATAATGGTTTTATGATGTAAAGCTATTTGAACTGCCTTGTTGCTGAAATGTGCTGCACAAATATACTTGACTTAATCAAATCACAACATCTGCAAAATGCAGAGATGAGATCCTGTCAGCACCAACGAAGTCCAATCCATTCTCCTAACAAGCTCAACTCTGAGAAACAACTCTCCTGCTTTGCTTAAACTAGGACCCGGTAGCACATGGTAACCCATATTCCAGCAGCACCCCTCGCTAAAGGCCTCAGGTTTGTTGCTTTCATTGGTTTGAAACGCCACTCTATGAAACTCAGCATGAATCTGTTTCGCATAAGGTAAGAATAAAACCCTTAATTTTTGGAGGGGTGACTGCAACTTTCTAAAAGAAAACCAATCCTGATGAAGTTTTTGCATAAAAAAGGAAATTAACTTACTTAGAGTCGTGGGTAATCTCATTACCAGCGCAAGAAGAATCAGTACATCAATAATTCATTAAATCTAAGAAAGTGGAACTATATTATTTTCTAAAGGACTTTGAGTAGTTTTTCTTCATTTTTTTCTCCCTTTCTGCAGGGTTGTCATTGGATAAGAACAACTTTGAATCACTGCTGCATTATGAAGAGCCAAAGTGGTCTTTCACGATAACTTGTACATGCAAAGTTGATGTTGCTAGCTGTATTTTTATAAGTATTTCAACTTGGAGACTGTTGTGATTTTAGAGGAGATCAACTGTCCTTCTTTACCAAAAAACCAAAACTCAACACTCAGGCGTAGCAGTGGCAGAGTTGCAGCATTTAGGAACAAGAAGACAGGCAGTTAGGCAGTATAATAAGAAATAGAGCTTTAATCCATTGCTCAGGGACTAGATAGCGAGTGCTAAAAAGAAGAAGGTGAGAGAAAAGGTGTATGGCAGAGACAGAGAGGTGGAGGAGGAGAGTGAGTGAGACGAGACAAGCTGGGGGAAAAATTCACTTCCACAGTTGGCTGATCTAGGAAATCCTGCAATTTCAGAGCAGCCTGAAAGCAAAGGCAGATGAGCCGTGTCTCTCCATCTTTCGTCCATCCCCCTCCATCCATCTTCCTCTCTTCCTTCCCTGGCTTCCTAATTCTCCAGTTGAGTTGCTGCTGCATTTTTCCACCTCCCTCACTTCTTTTGTTCTCTCTCATCTCGCCGACCTCGTTCTTCAACCACCACCTCGCTGCGCTCGCGCCTCGCCTTCGCCCTGTCTCTCTCGCTGTCCCGTGATGTTCCGAACAGCTTGACTAATGCCAGACTACAGCCCCCAGTGGGCTCATTTCACACCTCCAGACCTGATGCCAGCCAATTGGCCCCCCTGCGGTGTAACAACTGATGGGCAGACTGCTCTTGCCACCCAGTTGGCCCTGATTTGGATGCATAACGCCGACTTGAAATAAGAAGAGGAGGGGGGAAAAGGAACACTGAAGTGTGGCAGGTTATTTCAAGCACAGGAAACTTTTGTGGGTGTGCATTTTTAATTGACTGCATAATAGATTATCTCTGAAGAAGTTGGTAATGGGAATAGTGTGTCGCTCTCTACATTGTGCTTTGCAAAAGTACTACTATAGTACACTATAGCTTTACTTTTATACTATAGCTTTTTCACAGTTTCTCACATTACAACTATAAGCTTAATATGTTTACTTGGCTTTTTTGTGATAGACTATCACAAAGTAAAGCAAAGGTGGAAATTGAACTTAAAACAACTGAACATAAACACTACATTAAAAAGCATGTGTAGCTCTGTTGCCGGGGTCAATCTGTGGAATAGTTTGCCAGAACACAAAACGATTGAAAGCTACAAAGGAACTTGAATATTTGACATCTGATTGAAATCTTTGTCATTTACTTTACTTGATTTACTTACTTTTTAATGTTCCTGTTTTTGGTCTCATTTTTTCTTATTATTTGGATTCAATTGTTGATTTTGTGTTAATAGTGGGAATGGGAATAGTGGGAATAATGGGAATAGCTCTATTTGCTTTACTAAAGCTATAAACCTACAGTTTATTTTTTATGACGCCCTTGGCGTGGCTGCTGCCACGTCCTTCAAACACGTCAGCCCTGCCGGAGCTGCAGTAGGAGTTCCTCTGAGTGAGGAGGAAGCCAAAGTGTGCATGGTCCATGACATGTTGAAGGATCTCACCCCTCTGGCCACAGCGTATGCAAGAGCAAGAGGCTCAGACCGAATGCTGAATTTGCCTCACTCTTTGCCTTTTCTATTTATATAACTTATGAATTAGTTTTATTTGACTGTCTTGAATTTAATTGATTGCATTTGGAGTGTAACAACTATTATTATTATTATGTGTGTGTGTCTATGTGTTTTAGACTGAATGAACTATAAACTAGCACAGTGGTGCAGTTTCAAATCTTTTCCACAAATGAAAGTGTGGTGTCCATTTGTATCCTACCTCCTTTACTCTAATAACCCCAAATAAAGTCCAGTGAAACTAATTTCATTCAGAATTGATTGCACTATATACTAATATGGGGTCTCCTCATTAGAATACAGAATGCACTGTTAAGGAGATAAATTAATTACGGTAATCTTATTTTGATATGAGACGCTGTTCCAATTAACAACAAATCAAGAATAACACCCAGAATGCATTCGGTCATTATTTCTATTCAAGGAAAAATAATGACAGAAGGGTAAAAGGAAAAGAAATGACCATTGAGACTCTCTGCAAATCCAAGAATAAAGAAAGAAAAGATACATTGCTCTTTATTATCTACCAGTTACACAATCCTGGGGCTTCCCATCATAACAAAGAAGATACAGTCTTTCACATCACTGGCCTGCAACTGTGTCCTTGGACAACAGTTCACACAGGTTCAGGAGTACAAAAACAACTTCTCACAAATCTTCTGTTAATCAGGTTCTGCTTCCCCGGTAGATAAAACAAAAATTAATTTTTTTACACCACAACCGCATATATGAAAGTGGCAGCATTGCATTGAGTTGATGCTTTTCTTCATCTACATTAACATTTACAGGGAAGCTGATCAGAGTTGATTGAGAGGCAGATGAAACTAAATGTGAGAGAAAAGAAAAGAAACTTGTTAGACTCAGAGGTTACAACCAAAGTATGCAGAGGTTCACCTTCCAGCTGGACAAAATCCCCCAAACTTTCCAAAGAACAAGCCATAAAAATTGTAGCCACTAGATGTACAGAGCTAGTAAATAGATATCCCAAAAGGCTTGCTGCAGCCACACTTTTCAGATTATTAACTGTAAAATGTTTGAAAACTGAGTCAAATACTCATTTGTGCCCATAAAATCTCAATAAAGAATACACTGAATTTTGTTGTTGTAATGTGATAATGTGAGTTTGACAAAAGTTCATAAATATAGTGACAAATAGCTCAAAGCTCAAAGTCTTAGGGATGATCTAATGCATTACAAATCAGAGCACAAAGAGGGCGATTACCAGCCAAATCACCCTGCTTCCCATAACAACAACTAAACACAACTCTCCATGCTTACAGAACAGTAACTGAAGAGGGGTGTCACATATTACACAGAAGGTCAAGTATGGATGAGCGTGTGCGTTGTATTATGTTAGGGTAAACGGCGCACAACAAGGACAAATTGAGATGCTCCAACAAAGCAATTACATCTTCTAATAAAGCTGTAATTGTGTTTCATTATGGCAAGACGACATCTATTTGCATCATCTTTTATTTCCTTCCTCACCGAATGGTGTCTGCTCACTAACCTCTCTGGTTCTCAAGCGGGTTATTATGCTTATAGTGGTGATCACACACACACACACACACACACCCACGCCTGCACGCAAACAAGGACAACACACACACTTCAAGAACACCCACACACACATAGCCAGACAATGAAGCGAGGAAAGCCTCTAGCGTCATGGGGTAAATCTCTCCACTGAGAACCTGTAATTATAGACCCTGTCTCAAGATAAATCAATTAACGCCAACATATAGCTTTTAATTTAATCCGTAGCTAATTAAAGAGAGGAGACGTGGGGGACCTGAGAGGGGGAGAGGGGGAGACAAAGCGGCAGAGTGTAGTGGAGGTGAGACACTGCAATGAGGAGTGCATCGGAGCTGGGGGAGTCCCTTGGTTCAACTCGTGCAGGGCAGAGATGATTGAAATGAATTCCGCTGGCAGCTAGGCTCGGGATCCCCGATGTTAGCTCAACATTACAAAGCATCACCTGGAACTGTCTGAGTGACAGGTGACACTTTAATTGAGATAATTTAGCAGCTCATTAGGAGAGAAAGATTTCGCCTTGAGGAAGGCAGGGAAGCAATGAAGCAGGGCGTACATGTTTGTGAGTGTAAAAAGAAACAAAATGAAGCAACAGAGCAATTTGCCTGGAAGGCACATTTTCTCTAAAAGTGACACAGTGCCTCTGACTTAATCTCTTATAATAGAATATAAAAGGGAGAAGAAGAAAGTCGTTCTCGGCTGTGACTTTCACACGACCTGTTAATACATTTATTTGCATGGCAATATCTGCTCAGCTGTCCTAGATAAATAAAGCTTCAATACATTTGACATTGGAGCGCTTGTTTTGATCATCAGCCAAGGATTCCCCCAGTGCATTTTAAGCCTGGCGGGCCACCAGGCTTTACTTGTGCCCCCACCATGCTAAGCATAGCTTATTTTTTAAAGTCTTTCTTAAATGTTTTCATTTTTAAGACTTTATAATTGGTGTTCAACTATTAATCTTCCAATCATTCAATAACACATAATTATCAGGTGATATTTTCAAATTTCCTGTCAACTTTATACATTTTTTAACTCAAAAACACAACGGGCCACTGGATGAGTGACTGCCCTATCGCCCAACCACCAGGCTTAGCAAATTTCTGGGGGAAAACTTGCCAGCTAAACCAGGCTGCCACACGTGCTAGAACACTCTGTGGCACAAGCATTCCAACTTCTAAAAGTCACGTGCACCACACACAAGGTTAAGCCCAAAATTATTCATACCCCAGGGAGATTCAGTTTTTAAAATGATATTCATTCATTCAAGAAGTTTGTTTCTGACAGGAAATGAGACAGGCACCTCTCAAAAGACAGTAAAACAATGTAAATTTAAAAAAAAGTAGAAGTTTATGTGTACATTTCATCACAAAGTGGCATGACAAAAATTAGCTTTACCCTCCTTAGTATCAATATCTTCAATATATATCTGCCAATTTTGAGTTTCCTTGCCATCAACCTAATCTTTGTAGATTCTCTGATTGCTTACAGTCTGGTCACTCCAAACCTTTAATATTTGCCCAGTCACAGGAAATGTGCCAGTAAAATTGGGGATTAAGGATTAGTTTAAATCTAAATCTTCCCAGGGTGTGAATAAGTTTTGGATTAACAGGAAGATTTAGCTGTATGCAGTAAGTTGGATGACCTCTGTTTACTGCCATCCTTCAGCCACTTTGGCCAGGCTCTCCCACACTTCCCCATCACTGTGTAGCCTACTAACCAGAAACATTTCAAAAGCTTAGAAAACATTTGAACGAGTTTTATTTTATTAGTTGTGACACTATGAGTTTATAATATTGGATTTTTTCACAGTATTGTAATTTCTGAGACACTAAAGATTACGTTTTCAGTATATGGAAGCTGCAATCTTTAAAATTCCAAGAAATGATCACTTGAAATATTTCACTATGTTACCACAATGATCAATATTTTTTTTAGATGTTACATGAGAATGAAAGCAAAGTCCAATGAGAATCTAGATACAAATTTGTGGACGACTCCCTGTGGGTTGGGAACTTGCTGTTCAGAATGAGATGTCTCCAGTTTTTTAAACGACAGGAGAAGAAAAAAAAAACAACAACATTTTTTCATGAGCATAGATTTAACAAGACTGTTATGGTGAAGAGGAAACACTCTATGCCAGCCTCTATCAGGGATCCTTGAACATTGACTAAAAAGAATAAGGTCACAAAAACAGGCTGCTGAAAAAATAACCAGAGGCAAAAAACAAAATAATGAGTGAAGAAAAAGAAAACTCACATTAAATGACAGGGAAAAGTGGCAGATCTGTCAGCTGCACTTTCTCATTACTTGGTCCTGGGGCATAATGTGTGGTGACAGCAATCTGTTCTACACTCATAAGCTCAGAAAAAGGAGGAAAAAGATACAGCAGCATCTTACCCTGTACTCCACATTGATCATCATGCCTCTCTGCCTTTGCATTCACCAGAGTTTAAAACCTGGTCACGTTAATGGCTGGCAGCTCATTAGAACTGAAACAGAAAGGGAACTTTGAAAACAATGTATACCAAATATTCTGCCTTTAATTGAGCCAAACAGCTGACTGGTCCCTTTGTTTTTGTGGCAATCTTTGCTCCATTTTTAAAATTTCTATTTTATGACTAAACACATCAAATAAAATTAGCATTGTTCATTATTATACACAGTAAAGGGCACTTGAAAGGGAAAATGTTTGATCACTGTGTAACACATGCCTTTCTTTGGAAGCTTCCCAGAGAGAAGTGAAATGGGGCACTGTCGAGAGACTTCAATTAAAATTCTGGCTTTTAAATATGGTGATAATTAAAGTTACACACTAACTCTCAGTGAGCACATTAGTCACACAGACGCTCAAGAATTATAAGAAAATTTTAAGACAGAAAGAAATAAGCTCAAAATGCAGTGAGAAATTGGCTGCTGGCTGGAATTGGCAGATTTACATCTAGATCTGCCCTGATTGCTGACCTGAAACTCAAAAATGTGAACAAACACTGAAAAGTTGCGCCAACAGCCACACTACTCAGAGCGGAAGCTGTTCCTGTGGAAAGAAGACCCAAAGTTAGTATCTTTTGGTTTTATTGAGGTGGTTTTGAGAAAGCAGAAAGGTTATTAGATGGCCTTCTCCTCCAGTGCAGTCTGATGAACTTGGTTCGATTGGGAGAGGAGAGCTAAAAACATTTCACACCTTCATTTAATTTGGGTCACTTTCACACTGCACTGTCTAAAATGAATGTAGCTCCCTCAAGTCTCACCGGTTGCTCTTCTGTTGCAAGATGGCAAGAAACTGCCCGGCGTGAGCAACAGGCAAAGCAGTGGACTATCCGGCCTGTTGCTCTGTATACATGAGATGAATACAGCTGTACAGAAAATAACAGCAGAGATGGACGCCAGATGTCATTTCCTGACTTGTTCACTTCGCCTCTTTGGTTCACTGTTTGCTTTCCCTCTGTAAGCAAACCGCACCAAGTGAAGCGAGATCCATGCTCTTGGGCGGATCTGTGTTTTCTTGTTCTGACCTTAGTAGAGTTCAGATGACTTTTCACACTTTTCACTTTTCAGGTGGAGTTTGATTTTAGTGGGTGCTGGTCTTTTCTTTTCTTCTCTATTTTTTCAGTTTTGTACCTGAAACAATCAGGTATGAAAAATATCTGCCAAAAGGATGTGATTTCAGAATCACCTTGCTGAGGTTTCAAAGCACATTTACATGTAGCTGAATTTAGCAAATACCAGAACTACACTTCCTGTAGTCCCTAATTTGCTCTGATTTATCAACTTGTCTTTTGTAGAATATACTTCATTTGGAAATGATTGCAACCTTTTGGAAATTTTATGGTTCAGGTAAGAGAATATGGAGAAAGATTTAAAGAAAGTAATGCTAATTGAGCTTGTTGCTAAATACAACTTAAAATTTGAAATTTCAAGTTATTTTGCCTCTGTTTAAAATTTCCGAAATTGTGCTTTACAATCACTTCACATGGTGTGACATCACTGTAAATAACTAACCAAATGCTCATAGTCAAGAATAACTCTGTCTGTTGTTTTTAAAGAAAAATTTTTAATCGACTAAAATCATCTTGAGTTTATGAAAATGGAGTGGTGTAATCGCTGTAAGAACCCAGATTAAATGACAATAAAGTGATGCGCCATCTACAACCAAGCATACATCAGAAAGCTACATTAGATGCTATTATATTTGATGGTATTCTGTATCATAATCCATGTGGACACAACATATTGAAGGATTATATGTGTGTACTTAGGGCTCATGACCATTCTTGCCAACCATTTCGCCTGCGGGGATCGTAAAGTGCTCATTAATTCCTTAAATTAGCTTAAATGCCCTTATGAACACTACCCTCATGATTATTTTTTGCTTATTAACTATTCCCTAAGTGGGATGCCGTGGGTCCTGTCAGGTCAAAGAAGCACAGTGTGTGTGGTGTGTGTGTGCGTGTGTGTGTGCGGGCGGGTACATGTGTGTGTGAAAGAACACAGAGTCAGTTGAGAGGCAGAACTGACGCTACATCGCCTTCCCGTTTCTTCCTCATATCCCTTTCTCGCTAGGCTCATGGACCTATCGCAGTTGCCTTGGCGACGCTGGATGGCAGCCTCCGGGAAAAAGAGGCTGGCAAATAGAAAATGTCAATTACTGCCGGAGATATGCAGATCTGAGCGAGGGACCGCTGCATAGAGAAAGGGCAAGAATGAAAGCAGAGACAAAAAAAGAAAAACAGGGGAAGAGGAGATGGAAAGAAGGACAAGGTGTGGTGGTAGACAGCTGTAGCAAAGATGGAGAGAAAGGCTGGAGGTGAGAGCTGACAGCAGAAGATAGCAAAAGGTTACAGAGGACTGTTGCAGGGAGAGAGAAAGGGACAGGGAGGGACAGGAACTCACTAATGTAGGAGATGAGCGACTGAATTGAGTGCAGGCCGCTGACAGTACACGTCTGTCCACATCTATTATAACACCTATCTCCGTCTATGAAGTGTGGCACTGCAAAGTTCATTATTCCACTCTTCCTCCAACGCCTGCCTCCAATGCACAGCTTTCAGCAGCAGCCTTCACATCTAGCTGGCAAAATTGATTAAGTCTGGAAAATAAGGTCAAACTGGAGCGAATAGGGTGTAATCACTGCAGGGATCTCTAAAGCATGTGGCCGGTCCAGATTATGGGACGACCTTAGCTTCATCTTGGTCTTTGGAGTCCAAGATAAATGTGCGTGTGGGGGCGTGTGTGTGTGTGTGTATCCCATATGCACTTCCTCCTGCATCTATAAATCTAATCCTCTGCATTTAATCATGCATGGTGCATGTCCACACCATATACATGTCTGCATATTTAGCAGTTGTAGGTGGAAATATGCATCTCTGAGGTGTGCGCTTCACAGAATGCACACAACGTATTTCAGCGAACATCGCTAGGCCTAAGTTGAATTAAAACGTCCCCACCCCCTTCCCCAATTTCCATCAGGGGTCTCTTGACCTCCCATTCTACAGACACATAATGGTCCATTTGGGGTTTAGCAGCTGGCATTACCAGGAAGCATGGAGACACTGAGCTAGACCATATTTCCATAAGACTGGGACACAGAGGCCCTTCCATACATATATTAGCCCCTTTGTGTCTGAGAGCTTTCATGTTGGCCTTGTCTACACCAGTGCATGAGTACGGACTACTGTGTGCACACACAACACACCACACACACATATACACATAGACATTCAAGACTAGACTCACAAATATAGTCTACCCTTGCATAATCATTACTGAAGGTACAGTGCCTCACAGAGAAATTCATTTAGAATCAATTCTGATCAAAAATACTTTATTGATCTCTAAGGGAAATTCAGTGCTGTTGTTGCTCATATTAGTTTTAAGACTCTTCCAGGAGTTGCATAGTGATGGCTGTGGGAAGGAACAATCTCCTGTAGCAGTCTGTATTACAGCAAATTTGAAGAAGTCTCTGACTGAAGACATTGTTTTTCTATGACAGTCATGAACTTGGCAGCATTTTATTGGGATTTTATGTGAGCAGTGCAAAGTGGTGCATGATGGTGAAATGGAGAAAAATAGTTATAAATTCTTTCCAAAAAATCTGAAAAAATGTGGCATGCATTTGTATTCAGTCCTAAATAAACACTTTGTAAATTGGTTACTTCTGCAGTTACTTTCTGGTTCACCTCAGTTTTCAAGTCTTGCCACAGATTCTTGATTGCATTCAGGTCTGGGCTTTGACTGGACCTTTGTGGCTCTGGCTTTATGCCAGAGCCATTTATTCACAACCCGTCGAATAAAGTGTTATCAAATTTTGTTTAGAGAATCACAGTAAAGGGGTCTGAATTCAAATGTACACCACATGTTTTATCTTTACCAGTATCTTAAACATTTCCAAGTATCCTAATTTTGTGTCTCTGATCGAAACAGTCAAGAAACTTGAATTCACAACATTTTTTCTTCATTTTTATTTTCTGGCCTGGGAAGCATATTTCTGTTTTGGGAAATACAGCTGCCATTTTCTTTGAAAACATAGTAGAGTAAATAAGAGTTCAAATTTGTCTGCTGCTCAAACTACAATACATTTTATCTAAGGGATTAAAAAAAACAGACCCTTTGAATATTTTTGGGGTGAAGTAAAGGTCTTTAGCTCTTCTCTTTCACTTTCATGGAGTAGCTCTTCTAATGGACACAAATTGTCTGGAGGAGTTTAAATTGCCATCAACTATTAGGGCCGGATTATTATCATCAGATCATCTAATCACACTCAAAGCCCTGAGAGCACCTTAATGAACACTGTGCTCAGCACAGCCCAGACACATCAAACACAATGTAAATTTCTTTCTTCATCTTTTACATCACACACACACACACACACACGCACACACCATCATCCCCACCACACACGTGCATTCACAAACAGCTGAGATTGCTCCGTCTTGACCCACTTCTGATGGTATCATCTTCAAAGAGAGACCGGTGAGAAATGTAATGGAAAGGAAAGGAAAATGATGAGAAGCGATTAAACTGAAGAAAAAGAAGTAATTGACCACCATGGTGTAGGTAGGTATAGGTTGAGTCGCCCGGAGGCAGAAAGACTCTCCGTTCATTTACAGTTTAAAGCCTGCTGCTATTTGAAGCCAAACGCCTACCTTCATCTGGGATTCGCCCCCGTCTGCCAGTGGCAGATGGTTATTTTATCATCATCATCATCATCACTCATACATATGACCACACAGAAAAAAAATACAAAGTAGCCAACATGTTGAAGAAGCAGGATGAATGTGTGTTTGTGTGCGTTAGTGGATGTGGGGTTCCAAAGCATTATTTTTTTAGCACAATTTATTATCAAGACCGCTTGGATTTAAAGAGTTAATGGACGGCGTTGAACCTGATTTGCTTTGCTGCACATCCCGGCTGAGAAGATCAAGTGGATGCCTCAAGAAAAAGAAATATTTTCAAGATTTTATGTCTTGTTTATGAGTTTAAATATTCCAAGCAAAAGTAGAATTGCTTATTCTGTTCATATTATTTGACAATATTCCATTCTGGGTCTGCAACCACATCGCAAAAATCACAAAATCTTACCAGGTGTTCTTGGTCTACGTTCTAGTGCAAATATCTTACTACACTTAAAATAAGACAAAACTAAATTACAAGTGACTTTTCTGCATGCTTATCCCACCACTGTGTTTCCCATGGGAATTATCTAGTTATAGTGACGTGTAGCTTTTTTTTTTTTCAGCCAAAGGCTAAAACATTCACTTGTTACCTCATCTGACCAGAGGACTTTCCTTCTTCCACACACATTTGCTATTTCCCCTTAACGGCTCTTGGCAAACTGCAAAAGCCACAACAAGTTCCTCCGATGCTTAAGTTTTTGCTCATGCAATTACAGAAGCTACATACAGTTTGTCCACCCTGTAGCTATTTGCTATTTCATGAGTCCCCAGAGTCAACCCAGCCATTAAGGCCTCCGGACAAAACACTCAGCAAAATCTACGGACAGGTGGAGTGAAAAACTTATCAGTTTCACCACTATTTTAAATCAAAACCCTCTGAACCCAAAATATGGAAAAAAGTTATGACTGATATAATGAGCTGCCAAAGAGATCAGGTCTTAAATCACATACATGTAGCTGAATTCGATTTTTAAACGCATGTTCCCTTTTAATTGCATCTGTAAGTGAGCTGAATATGCTGCTGAATATGTCTGTTAAGACTTTACTTTTTCTGAACATCCCCAGCAGGTTTATGTTTGTTTTGGCAGCTCTTTGATGGTAAATTGCTGTCTTATAAGAGATATCATTGAAACTCTGCTTGGAAGGTCAACAGCAGATCAAATCAGCTCGCAGAAATCAAAGTGAAGAAAGTCTCAGAGTGAACTGTGCCCCAGAGGCAAACTCCAAATTTGGCAATGCTACTGCATGAGAGCTGCTGCCACCTACAGCAGAAATGCGCCCCGTCTGCACCTGGTAATGAATTCAACTCAACACGGAGCAGCTGACAAAAAGCCTGCGGCCATTGGGAACAGAGGTTCCTAAATCTGCAGCAATAAACCTCAATCAAACGCCAGTTAGACTGACTGACAGTGAATCGAAACAGAGGCACGAGTCACGAGATTAGAAACGGGAAAAAAAGTTGAAAAAGGAAGAAATCTGAAGAGTCACTTATTTGGCAGGTCTTTTCTCATAAAACCCTAACAACTGTGAAATTCCCTTCATCTTCCATGTATCCTGAAGGATTACAGTGTATATCTTACAAAAAAGGGCCTCGCAAAAGAGGTTACGGCTCTAGAAATTGTTCACATTTGCAAATATTACAGACACAAACTTCTTGGTATTTTATCTTTAGATTTTTAAGTGACAGACCAACACAAAACTGTTTATTAAATTAAGAAAATAATGAGTAGTCTCAAACTGTTTTTTAACAAAAAACATTTAAAAAAAATCAAAAAAATCTTAAAAGTGTGGTGTATATTTGTGATCTTGTCTAACATTTACAACTGGATTCCAGTTTCAACTTGGACTGGGTCATTCTGAGACATAAAAACTGATTTGATCTAAACCATTTCAGTTTAGTTCTGGCTGTATATTTAGTGTTGACCTCTCTGCTGTTCTCCTTGGTCGTCAAGATGTTTGTTCACTAATGTTGTCTGAAAAACCTCAGAGGTTTCCACAGAATCGATGTGTCATTTATACTGAGATTAAAATACACACAGGTAGACTCTATTTGCTAATCAGGTGACTTCTAATGGCGATCGGTTGCACAGATTTTCTTGTTTTGGTGTATCAAGGTAAAGCAAACTGAATACAAAAAGGTTAGATTTTTATTAGTAACATTTTCTTTTTCCTTCTACTACCCTCCCCAAAAATAGATTAAACTTTATGGTTATAAAGTGGTCAAATGTGAAAGCAGTTCTGGGGGTATAAACACTGCATAGATCATAATGTGAAGCATACATTTGTTTATAAGAGACCTTCTTTTAGGTTGGCCAGACCAAACTTGGATGGTTCTTTGTACATTTCTTGTATGGTCCTTTGGGATCAAGACAAACATGTAGAAAGAGAGAGTTAAAGAACAGAAAGGGTGCGAATGTGTGGGACCGTGTACTCGTGCCCTTTGCAAAAGGAACTAAATAAATCATCCACCAGTATGGTGAGTTATTACCTCAGGGTGAGGCAAAAAGACAAACCACACACTGCAACCCGATAAAAGGTCAAGGGGAAGCAAAGAGGAGAAGCACTGGGAAAAGGTCGGCTTGCACCACGAAAAATTAGTTGCATGGAAAGAAAATAATGTGGTGAAGATGAGAACATCATGTTCCCTAACTGTAGCAAATAGGTGAAAAACAGCAGGTTAGTGATGCTTGATGGAAATGAGGAGCAACTTGATGAATATGTAAGAGGTAGATACAATGAAATAATCTGTGGTTTAGGAATAATTTTTTTTCTATGTTGCTGGTCTAAAAAGAGACATAACTTCAGATTGATTTTCAGATTTGTAAAAAATAACTGGAATAACTGGTAAGAAAAGTAAGATGATAAAAATAGTCATAAATAAAAGCAGACAAGAAAAATCTAATATTTATTCAAACTTTACTGTCATTTTAAACATTAAAGAGCAAATATATGCTGCATTATTTTTCTACAATAGTCAAAATTTGGAATTTAATTTCCAAGTTAGAAAAATCACCCATGAAGTTTTGATTCTGACCGGGAAAGTTGCAGGTTTCTTACCAGAGGTTCTTTACAGAGGAACAAAAGATTATTTACACAGGAAATGGAAGTAGAGGGCAGTGAGCTAACAGTGATCTTGGATGTGTACAATCCAGCAGACTATTTAACTAACAGAAAAATATGGCAGCGCAAAAATTGATAAGACATAGTTCAGTCAAACTGCTGTAACATTTTTGTTTGCTCTACTTTTTGCTCTACTGCTTGTTCTGCGACCTCCTGGATGAGTTGTGGATGAGCTCTCGCAGTAATATTGGTAGGTTGACAATTCCTACATTTTTGCTTACTCTACTTTTTAATCAGACAATTCTTCTATTTTTCATCAGTAGATAGAAGATCACTGCAAAGAAGACATTCTCCTAACTTCCTGTGTAAATGATCATTGGCTTCTTGTAAATAACCACATAATACAAATGTGAGCACAGTTTAAAAGCTGATGAAATTACATAAACCCCTATGAGGCATTTGAGATTGGAGTTGTTTTTAAGACAGTAGAAATTGCCAAAAGTTTTTTTTTTCTCTTGCACTTAAGATACAATGTACCTAAAACTCCTCAACACAGCCATACTTTAAAAATCCTAAGCTATACTTTCAAACTGAATTTGAGAATATATATTAAAAGTTTTCTTAATTTCAAGTTAAATTTGAACAAGAGTATTTTAGAGGTTTGGACAGGAAGCCAAACACTGTTACGACAAAGACTGATGGCTCCCACAACAAAGCCGTTGTTACATAAACCATAATGAAACGAACACACACAAAGCCCTAATGACATTAAATCATAAACACATCCTCAATTAATCCATCACCTTCAAGTTATTCCCTCAAAACACACACCCACACACACACACGCACAATTAAAGTGCTAAGTCGAAACATGATTTACATCATTATGATTACGACTGTCATAATTACAAACGCTGTTATCACTCTCATTATTAATAGCAATGACACTATTATTAGCCTGACTGTTGGTGTGCTGCTTAGTCTGCAGGCTAATTACTGCGTCTGAGTGTCCAGGCATGGTGCCGGTCCACATCTCCGAGGTCAGCAAAGCGCTCCTCCTCTCGTCGACGAGCTCTCACACTCACTTAATTCTGTCACTCATGATCTCTTTTAATCTCGTTATGATGGAGAAAGCTCTAATTCTCTCACACGCAATCTATTAGCGCGTGTTTGTGCTTTGGAGACCTGGTAGAGCATTACTGTCATAGCTTATCCAATTAACGGGGGATGTATCTAGCCGGGCCCGAGGGGGAAGAGAAGAGAAGGGGAGCAGGTACAACGTGTGGAAGACGCCACACCCCCGCTGTGTTGTGGGCACATTAGGAAGACTCCCTTCCTGCGTCTCCGGTCTTTTTATCACTGCAACCAAGGCCTGAATATTAGAGTGAGATCACAGCAGAGACAGCGGCAGAGCACAGAGTCCCTTCCTGCGTGGATTCTGTGACTGTACATATCTGCGCTGTATGCAGGGTGTAGGTGTCTGTATGTACACTACATGTGATTGTTTACACGGCTGAGGCGTTATGATGATGGGGTCCTTCTAGAGCGGGCCAATTTCACAGACCATAGAGCAAAGAGGGCTTAGATGATCATAAGCCCATACCGTCTCCCAAACACACACACTTAGTTTTCATTATCCCCACTCACCTATAATGGCTCTGATGAAACCACAACGCATGGCTGTTTTCAGCAAACTCACTTCAATTGAGCATCATAGAGGACCTGAGTGGAATCAACATGTCAGACAAAGAAAGCACCGGCCTTCCAGGACACTGATCACCTCTCTTACGCATCAAATCTTCAATTTTCTGAACAGAGCTTAATTGAATCATGATTTTATGTCTTTCTAAAAGAACTGTAATTTCATAGTGACCCAAATACACAAGGTTTGTGTTAGAAAAGAGAAAAAAAAGCAAAGTTAGTTGCTGAAAATTGTCCCCAATCCCCTAAAATACATGTAAAATACCCTGAAAAGTGCTGCACCTATTAAACATGTTAAAAAGAAACTTTAATGTGTATTAATTTCATTGTGTGACAGGTTAACAAAAAGTAGGTTGTGTTTTGAAATGGAAGAATAGTAACACATAATGTTTAGAGATTTTACAAAGAAAAATCTGAAAAGTGTGATGTTAGAGAACTTAAGTGAACAAACAAGCATCATTGTGACAAAAGAGCAAATCAGAACCGTTAGAAATAAAGTTGTGGAGAACATTAATCAGGGTTAAGTTTTAAAATTATATCTCAAGATTTCAACATGTCACAGATAGAAAATGGAAAGAGTTTGATACAAGTGCAATCCTGAGCAATGAGAGCAATATTGGAGATATATGAGAGCTGAATTTCAGGCAAATTACACTTTTGAGATTTTCACTTGTGATAAACGTCTTATTTTCCTTTCACTTAAGAACGATGTACTACTTTGTTTTAGTTAATTACATGAAATCCCAATAAAAGACATTGGAGTTTGTGCTTGTTACATAACAAAACCAGTGGCATAATTATATTTACAAGGTTCTGTATGTTGCACAACCCAGTGGATTTATGCCAAAGCCTACAAGATGCTTGTGATAATGAGCTTGAAAAGCATATGCCCATTTAATTGAAAAGGAAATAATCATCTGAGGGATGAAATTATTTATCTCGCTGAAGCAGTTCAGTTGGATTTAACTCATTCTACTGATTATGCACGAAAACACAGACTGTTTGCAGAAATCGATGTGATGGCAATTAGAACCAGGGCTTTAATCAAAGAAAATAAAGAGGAACCACAGGGGACAAAAACAACAGGTCATCTGCCAAAATTGTTTCTACTCCCATCTCTGAATTTAACGGCAGAGCAGTGGAGCATTCTGAGTCTCTTGTAGAAAAATACTGCTCGAGTGAGTGTGTTTTCAAAAGTAAATTAAATATAATTTTAAGTTTATTGTATCGTGGTCTGCAACAGAAAAATTCACAGTGCATTGCAGGTCTCCTTTTTTAAATGACGCTTTAACTATGGAGATCAAAGCCAACTATCCACTCACAAGGAGGCTGAAGAACATTGGCACTCACTCGCCAACTGCGCATTGGTCCTCACGTGTCCTCTTGTCTTCCATCTTCTGTGGAACGAGAACAGAAAAACAGAGCTCTTGAGACGGTGATGAGGCAGCCAGAGTGATGCGTAATAGCAGGAAAGAATACATTTAGTCGGCAGTGTAGGATTCTTGTAAGCTCTTGGCTGTCAGCGCCCAATTTTATCAATCAACGCTATTGTTCCGGTCTCCTGACAAACACTGGACATTCATGGGAATCAGTTACTGAAATTATCTGCTTTTTGGTCTTTGAGCAACTTGCACTTATGGTTTTGGAAAATGAACACTTCATCAACACTGATAGTGAATGAGTTCAGATCTGATGCAGATTCATGAGACTGTCAGTAGAAATGAGATGGAGATTGGTGAAACTGGCAGAAAGTACATTGTTTCAATTATTTTACCCAAATTACTCAAAATATGTACTTTTTAATAAAGATACACGACTTGGGTTTGAAACAAGATGATTTTCAGCTTAATTGACTGGCAAGTCACAAGCTCTAAAATTGTACCACCAGCAAATCTCCTTTTCTAGGTGTTCAGTTTTTAAAATTTAAAAAAAAATTATTTTAACCAGATTCTTCATTTCAATAACATAGACTTCTTCAGAAATTGCTACACAAATCCTACAGATTGTTTCATCAGAAGGTCAAAGAACAATTCAGTAGATCTAACACATAGCATTTGCTTTTAAATGAAAGTGCAACAATCAAAGACTTCATGATAATCAAGGATCACACTGTATTTAATATAAAACACATCCTGTTCAATACATTGTTCAAAGAGCACAAATAAATTACCATGCCAAATATTTTACAATGAAATGCTAGATTTCTCTGAATTGTCTTACAAAATCCACTAAATTTTGTAAAATCACAGAGTAAATGCAGAGCAGAAATGGCTGCATGCACTCTGGCTGACAAAAGGTAGCGAAAGAGGGGTCAAGGTGTTTCTTGAGATACAAAAGCCTTTTTCTTCTCGAAAATCCATTAGTGACTCAGTGTACTGTTATCATCATCAGCTGCTTAAGCCTACAACATCCCAGCTATGATGTTCTTTTTAGTCGTGTCTTGGCATTTTCCCCAAGAGGTGAGCTTGAAAATATCACACGAAGGAGGGAAAGTGGCGAGGAAGAGCTTTCTTCAATGGAAAAACTGAGTTACTGAAAGCCATGTTTTTATGTCTCTTTGCGAACACTTTAAATTAGCTATCACGTTTTTGTGGCAGGACATATTTTGGGGCTCGCAGGGCAGGAGGCAGGATAGAAATGCCTATTTCTGGTACGGTGTAATCAGGACACAAAGAAAAATCACAGCTGACAAATCAGAGTTAAGAGTTTGTGGAGGTAAAAAAAATATCAAATTACACCAAGTCAAACATTTCAAGGGGGAGACAAGATGTCAGAAAATAGCTAACAAAGGCCAACATGAACATAGACAGAGATAAAACACACAATTTAAGCTGTTCTCCAATTTTCTGTTCCTCTGATCTTGATCGTCATCTTCCTCCCTCCAGCTCATTCAGTGTCTTTCTTCTCAGTGCTAACAGGCTGCAGCATTGAACGAAAAGCATTGTTTACTTTATAGATTGGTAGAATATCTTCCAGAATTAAGCCAGAAGCTAGTTGATGGTCAGAAAAAAAATTGTAGCTGACTGGATAATTAACAAAATATCAGTGACTGGACATTTTCTACTAGATACAAAAGCAGTAGAGCAGGCGCTCCATGTACAGAGTCCTTGATATAGTCCTTAGATACTTGCAGCATGATCATTTATTTTTATGCACGCAAATTATTTGGGGGGAAAAAAAACTATAGAAAATGAAAAAAGGGAACATTAGGATCTTAAAAAGAAAAACATTTTCTTTGCAAGCTGAAATATTTACTGAATCAACTAAAAAGTACAGCTTTATGGTTGATACAGTTGATACATAATAATTACTGTCTGAACTGCTTCACATCTGTGTTGCATGAAGTCAAACATGTTCATGCCAAGGACAACTGGACCGGATTCCCCTAATCAGCCGTTCTTGGCTTTTCTTTCCATCAGAAACAGAATATTTGATGCCCAAATACACAAGTTTTCTGTTGGATCAATATTACTTTGTCCAGGAAATAAACAGAGAGTATTAAGCAAACAGCATTGAAACAGGCAAACTTTCTATTGAGAAAGAAAAAAAAAAACAGAACACACATGTTGGTTTTAATATAGACAACAGGGAAGCATGATTAAACATTTTTTGAGGCATTATTTTTGTTGTTGACATTTTGTCAGGTTATGTGTGGCGTAACATAAAGTGGATTTTCCTGGGCGCCTGTAATGTAAGAACCACTATTGAACTGTAATAGCTCTGTTTATGACTTTGTACATGAAAGAAACACGTCCAAACACAGAAGTACTGAACCAGCAGTCCTTTACTTCCTGAAAAGAAAAGAAAAGAGTTCACCTAGCTAAAGACAACAATACCTCCATCAATCCCCACCTAGAGGAAAAAGACTCACTTCCTGCTGGGAGCCTGGCTGATTCTCATGACTTCTTTATTGAAACTGATAGTGATAGATAGAGTTTAATAGGCAACAGTTAGAGAAGGTGCTTGAACAGCTATGAGATTTTTTTTTTAAATCTAATTATCTTTGTGGATTTTATTATTGATCAGTAGCAGTAATAGCCTTATACTTTACCTCAAAACAAGCTCTTTAAAACTGCTGCAAGTCTATTAAATTGGCTGCTACTTTCTTTGTTTGATTGACCTCTCATACCTGAGAGTAAGCTTCATCATGCAGACAGATGAAAAGATCAATCTCTAATTATTTGCAAGGTCTTGTTGTCATTTTTCAAGCTTCACTGTGAGACTGTACTGATATAAATATCACCTAACTGTAAAGAGAAAAATGAACTCTTGCAATTCCATGTGCAGCCCCCTCATTAAAATTAACCTTTGCTGTTATTACAGTTGATGCTAATTGGAGCTGCAGCCAGTTAACACCCACAGCTTCTTTGTTAGAAAACTACTTGGTGACTAAACAGTCTCCCATTGCTCTGAAAAGACAATTAACAATAGGTGTAAGGTGTTTTTTAAAGACTACGAAAAGGGCTGAATGTCACAGTAAGACCGTTGGGCAGCTGGTGCTGGACGGGGACATTTTCTTGCACAAACACTTCAGAAAGTTTCATCCATTGGGTTTTATTCACCAGTTTTTGTCTCAGTGAAAATATTAAACAAGAAGCATTAATTGGGAACCTTTACAAGTACTGATACGCGGATTAATTGCATTTTAAACAGAACTCAGAGAAATACTTGTGCTCGTTTCCTGCAGTTACCTTCACGTTCAGATTCAATGGAATTAATAAGGTATTTTAGAAAAAGATGAAGGCGATACAAAAATTAATGCAGAATTGATAGATAAAATTAAAGGTGCAGTAATGTTTTAAGACTCATATAAAAAGATGGTTCTTTGAAAATGGAGAGTGACTTCAGTTTTTGGCTCCATCTTTTTGATATCCAAACTGTTAATACCTCAATGAGATCCTGAAAACATTTTTCAACTTAATACAAACTGAAGAAAATTAGAAAATTAAAAAATTATTTCTAAGAAAATTAGAACAAAACCAAATAAAAAAAAAAATATTCCTGTGTGTCTCTGTTTAGTCCTGCAATAGACTGGAAACTTGTGTAGGTTGGGCATGCTTCTTTCCAAGTCGATGGATGGATGGATGGACGGATGGATGGGTGGATGAATGGAGTCATCCTTGCTATGAGTTAGTGTCCTTCCTTGGGTTTCACTTACAGTTTGTTCCCTCTCATTCAATGAGAAAACGTAAAGGCTTCATTCTAAACGCTAAAAGTAGCGACAATGTTGCTAAGTTGGCAACAGTGGGGCAATTATTGCTAACCTGACCTGGTGGTCGGGTTTGTCACTCAGACTCTCACAGTAGCACAAAAAGGGACAATGACAGATTTTCAGAGCTTTGTGGAGGCCACTAAGTTCGGTGGATAACATAATTTTCACATGTGAGTATCAGTCGATCGCTTAAAATTAAGAAAATCGAGGCTGATTTAATGGCCGGCCAATTTACTGATGCGCTTATCATCCCAAAGAAATGTATACTTGTGGTATTTTTTCAAGATCTATCATATCCAATTCTAATGAAATGCGATATATAACTTTGTAGTGTTAATGTGCCGAAGTGAATACACATTTCACTGCTTATATGTACAGCTAATGTGTGTGTGGGAGGGGTGGGGGTGTGTGTGTTTTGCTCATGATTTAGTCACACCATCACACATTTAAAAAAAATCTAAATATGTCATGATAGAAGAAAATACCATGAGGCCAAGAGACAGAGACAGAGAATTCTTGTAACAAGTCAGAAAAGAAAATAGGATAAAGCTTTTATGGGGTACTTTGTTCAGCTTGGAAAAAAATTGGGTATATCAGCAGGTGTCTTTCTGTGAAAACAGCCAAAGATGAATGTGAAGGTTGGCAGAGTCGCTTATTTGCCTCAGACCTGTAATCATTCCAACAGAAAGAAAAACACACAGAAATAAAATAAGAAACATTGTCTAAAATTGAAAAACTGGTGCATTTGTATTCGGCCAGTGGACTCTCAGAAAACCACACAAGACCCGTTAAAAAACAGAGACATACCCAGACACGGCCTCATTTCACTGCCCTGTGACACAAAATGGGATTTCTGTGTTTGAGCAGAGGGGGGTCCGGCGGCTGCACAGAAACACATCAAGGGGTGAGGGCTTCAAAATCGCTGGTGCCAGATTGGATGTCAGCTGCAGCATAAGTGACTATCTATCATCGGTGCAGTTCATGTGAAGAGTGCTCTTTATAGACAGCACAAACAGCCCAGAAAATCCTCCTAAATTCAGCCAACTCCGGCCCCCTGCAGGGAGGGTTTGCACACAGGCTTCTGCATTCATTCACAATACACAGACACACAGAATTCACATGCATGGTTTCAAACATTGATGCATAAGCAGTGGATCATTTCAAAAGATATACACGTCTGTATATTCACACAGAACCAGCGGTGTTGTTGGGTCTCTTTTAAGAACAAAGCTGCACACAATTTTTCGCTTTTGCATATAAATGTGGTGCATAGCTGCCATCGATAGGACTATGGAGAAAGTCAATGCAATTTGCCTTTAGCTATTGCTCACTTGGGTTGTGCATCAGGGCAGTGATCTAAAGCACATAAGCAAGCCCACATCTGACTGATGAAAAAAGAGAAAGATTTGTAGTAGTCAAGATGCTATGACATAACCTTAAATAAACTGTTTATGTTCTAAAAACCTGGAATGTGATTGAATTAAAGCAATTCCTCAAAGAAGAGTGGGCCAATTAAGTGATGTAAAAAACGATTTGTTGGTTACCGTGAACACCAGATTACAGTTGTTGCCAAAGTTAATTTCTGTTTCGCAAAGGGAAAAGTTGCTACTGAAAGCTGTTTCCCGATAATAAATGAAACTTTCTTTTAAACACTACTCCTTGTATTTATTTTGGTTGTTTTTGTCTGAGGTTAAAATGTTTATAGTCTGAAACATTGAGGTCTTAAAAAAAGGAAAAAGGAATTTGTTTTACGACACTAAATATATTTTAAATTTTAAGGCGTGTCTAAGCGGTAGATCTTGATAACTTCCTTAAAAGAACCAAAGAAAGAAAGAGAAGCAGAACCAATACCTCCTCTCTAATTACACTAATGGTTTCTTCACTAAATCATGACAATAGTTCACTCCTAGATATTTATGTCCCTGTGGATGATCTTCACATGAACACCATGCAGTATTTGTGTACACTCTGCTGCAGAAGCAAATGCAGATGCTAATCTGTGCTTTGACTTAGCTGCATTTCCTGGACCATTAAACTCATGTAAAGGGATACAAGGACATGTGGATGAGATATGATGATAACAAGAGCTAAATATCCAGACCAGCTCTGAGCCTCAACACCAACCGTCCCTCAGAAACATAAACCCCAGGCACCACCAATGAGATAATTATAAAAACCCAAAGCTTTTAACATTCTAGTAACTTGTCTCAAATATTTGAATTTGCTGTGAGATTTGTTGTTTTATGAGGCACTTGAATTGGTCCCATTTTGTCTCTGGTAATGAATAGTGTTATTTACTGATGTGGCTTAAATGATCAATCTTTATTGCAAAGTAGCTAAACTCAGTGAGATCAGACTGAGATTGGATAGAGAATCTCTGATCAGGAATGTTAAAGTCTTGTCAACGATTCTCAATTTGATTAAAGTCTGAATTTTGACTGAGCTTGAAAGTGTTTGCACTGGATTTTATATATAAATCAAATGATTTATTTATAAAATCAATCAATTTATATATAAATAAATCTATATTTAATTTTATTAAATATTATATATATATAAATATATATTTATTCAAGATATATAATCTTAATTAAGATTATATATCTTAATCAATCAAGATATGTAATCTTGATTTATTAATCAAGATTATATATAGCACATTTCAGCAACAAGGCAGTTAAAAGTGCTTTACACCATAAAAACACTAAAATACATTTATAGTCAGTTCGGAGTAAAATTATCTGAATAGAAATGCATAATTTTGAGGTTTTTTTATTAATTTAACATGTAATAAATCATGTATCCTTATTCTTTCCACAACAGGAAGTGAAAACAAACAAACATAAAAGCAAAGATGCTACTTAGAGATGATCACCACTAAAGTTCTCCTAGCAACAAGCAATCTCAAAATCATCTCTGTGTGAGATTTTCCTCCTTGCCAGGTGCTGAAACAGCATGGCAGCTGTAATCTGCATGCCACCTGATCTGACCAATGAAAGGCAGTCTGGATAATCATTTCATTTAACTTAGCAACCAAGCGCACCCTGTGAGCCTTTGACTGGCAGGCAGTAAAAGGGAAATAAAAAAACAAGAATATGTCCCTGGGATATCATAAGATCAAATGCTGAAGAAATGGCTAACAAGGCACATTTTCAGGTCTTTTTTAAAATTATTTTTTAATGACCTGCTCACTCAGCGTGAGTGAGCCTTCTGCTTACTATTGATCTTACGCTATTTATTACAAAGCCACAGATTTATAAAGCATAACCAAACACCAGCAGATTTAAATTTACATGAGGGTTAATTTTTTGTCTTGTCCAATTAGATATAAACTAGACTTTATACTCAAATACATAAAGCAGTGAAAAGTAGACTGAATTCTCAATATCGATCAAAAATAACCAGAGGAATTACAAAAAGCAGTAATTAACCTAGTACCTAATAACTTTGTGTGTTAACCTCTGGAACAACTGTGATTAAATGTAACTAAGAAAATGTTTTTTATATTTTTATGTCCACTGTTTGGAGAAGTCAGTAAAAGTTTTTTCATTAACAGAGGAACTTGCTGGAAGTCTTTGGAAGTCTGCTGCACGTTGTTGATATTAAAGTAGTAAATTGATGGTCAGACTTTTTCTTTCAGGTCTTTCTGGAAGAGATCAGAATTTATAATTCTATTAATTCCTGCAAATCACTCAGCAAAGCAACCACTGATCACAACGCTACCATCATAATTAAATGATTAAAATGTTCTTTTTCCAAAACTGTAGCATTATAGTTTTGTACCAAATGTAACATGAGTCCCACCTTCCAACAGTTTCCTATTTTGTCTCATCAATCTAGCAAATATTTTCTCCATACTTTTGGGGATAGTCAAGATATGTTTTTGTAAATTCAAAATTAGATTTTGTGGAGGTGTATTTGTTTGTTTAGCAGTAATTTTGGTCTTAGAACAGTCTGGTCCTCTTTTACCCAGTCCTCTTTCTTATTCTTGTATTGTGAATACTCAACTTACCTTAGGCAAGTGAGGCCTGCAGCATCTTAGTTGCTGTTCTGTTTTTTGTTTCTTACCTCCCGTAGGAGTCATGATGCACTCTTGTGGCAACTTTTGTAGGCAAGCTACTCCTGGCATGGTTCACAACTTTTCCTACATGGAAGTGTTTTTATTGGCACCGCTGGCCTCTATTCAGCAGTAGCTGGACAGGAGACAGGACAGAGAGAGAAGGGGAAGTCATGCAACAAATGACCAGAGAACAGAAATCGAAACAGGAAAAAATGTGTTAAGGACTGCAGACTCTGCATGGTGCACCTGCTTGACCACTGTGCCATGTGGCACTACCTCCATCTCTCAACATGGCTTTCACAAAGTCTTAGAAAAGGCTTTCTAACTCTTTACAGACTGAGAGAGGCCAGTGACATTCACATCTGTTCTTGAAATTCTGCTTTTTGACATCTTTAAGCTCCCATCATGCTGGAAAAGAGGTTTTATTTAAGTTATTTCTTGATCTAAACACAACTATCCCCAAAAAATAATAAAAATGTGGTTCATCACAATCAATGTGGTTGTCTGATATTAAAAATACTTTGATGAGATGAAACATTTAAGTTTGGCAAAAATGCAAAACAGATCAAATCCATTGCAAATACTTTTTCACGCCACTGTAAAATCAGTAAAAACGATGCAAGTTAAGGACAAGAAATCCTTCCCAACTAGTTTCAAACTACTTTGAGCAATAAATGAAAAGCTGAGAAGACAGTGTCCCCTGTCTCGGCATCGCTGTGTCCCTGAGTTGAGGTTGCATTTCAAAGACAAGCTGGCCTACTGAAGTGTGGCTTCAAAAGAAGCAGAAGGATGACTGCATGTTGTTTGAAAGGGGCTTAAGACGTATGGCGCACACATACACAGACACGCATGCAGGCTCCTTTACAGTAGGATCCAGCTGAGGACCCCTGGCTACAAAGGAAGCCTGATGGAGCTGAGCAGACAAACAGAGGTGGCCCCGGGCTAAGAGAGGCGACTGAACCCAACAGATGACAAAGGAGCTAAGCTTCAAGCATCTCCTAGAACGAAAAGATAAAGGTAAATGGAACGATAGGGTAGGGTGAGGAGGAAGGAAGGAAGCCAAACTTCCTGTTTAACATTTGGTACACCTTAATGAAGTTATTTGCAAAGTAATTGGAGAAAATGAAACAGCAGAAAAGGTAAGATGGAGCAAAAAAAAAAAAGAAGAGGGCCCCTATTAACAAGGTCTGTCACCTTTTGCCCCTCCTGGATCCTCTCATCTCCATAATAAGCTGACCCCCCGTGTTTCAGCCTCATTAGGAAGGCAGACAGCTGGGCGATGCGGACACACTTTTGTCACCTCTCTGCTCCCACCAGAGACCTCAGTGACACAAAGACAAGAGACAGACGAAAGGAAAAGTGGTCGTCAAGAAAGAGATGGAGGACATGGAAGGCTGGACCCCAGGTTTGATCAGCATGGGGGAGAATAAAAAGAAAATGAGTTTGACCTGTTTCTAAGAGGAGACACCTGCAAAGAGCGTAAAAACTAAAAGGGAAGTCGAGTGGAACTGTAAATAGTCATACCTGGAATATTGCATCACCAGCGTGGCACACCCTGAGGTTACAACAAGAAGCTAACTCTATGGTTAAATTCATTAGAGTACATCACCACTGCATACTTGGTTGAAAACATCAACTTTGACAGAGTGACAGGAAAGATAACCTATGAGAACACCACAACTGTCAAAACATTATCTGCTAATTATGCTAAGGTTGGTATCTGCTTCAAAGCATACTATCAACATTTGGTTCCTATGCTAAAGGACAGTTTCAGTTTTTAATAAGACAGGACTGTGTCTGTAACACTTAAACTCGAGGAAGCTTCTCACTTGAGGAAGCTTAGAGGTGAGCTAAGAATATTTAGCTGACTGTCAGTTCTTCTCAAAAAAGAATTTCACTTTAATTAATTGAGTGGTCTAAAAGTGTACAAACACTCTGGGCAATTTAAATGTGCTGCATAGTTGAGACATTTTTTCTACTTTTGCTATAAACAGTTTTTTATCCTACAGAGCTGCTCATATGACAGAAGCCTGTCAAAAAAAATAATGATGACAAGCCTGAGCTTTATCTGTTGACTGGCAGGCGGCCTGGTTGTATGGAACATTTACAGCTTGTTGGAGATCCCCCTCTGCTCCCTTGGGGACCCCTTGTTTTATTAAATGCTGTGTCTGCCATTGATTATTCCAGCGTTCCTACGCCAGACTCATGCCTAACCAGGTCCAGAGGTCAAAGGTCGAACCGTTGGTGCTAAGGTTGGTGACCTCATCCTGCTCTTTCACCATCAAATTTTGATCAGTCCCTTCATAGCTGACAGACTGGTGGGTTAAGTCAATACTATGTCTCGCCTGCAGGAACATTTGGATTAAATCTTGTTCTTCTTAAACAGCGTTTCAGATAGGAATAAATAAATGAATTGTTCTCTGTAAAAAGACCATAAAAATATGACCTATTTTTTCTCTTTTCCTGCAGTCCTGCATCTAAATCTATCAATCTAAGATTTTTATGTACCTGGACACCTTCAAAAATCATAATCTGACATAGCAGAGAAACAACAATAAAATGTTTATTCCACAACTCAGTTCTTCAGTTTCTTAAACTATAGATTACAAACAAAACCAGTTACTGTACAGAAAACCTTTATAGGGACAAGTGGTTAATTTTCTGATTCACTTTTTGGCAAACTTAGTTCTACTTCTACTTTAGTCTTATCTTTACGATGAAAACATCTGTGAGCATACACCAGTCTGGTTCCTGCCATACAATGGCTTAATGCATCTGTCATTGATCTCTCTCACTAAAAGCAAGTTGCAGCCATTCTATTATGTTGCATTTGATCTGACGAATCTGAGGAGTCTCTAAGAAAAATCTTTTGCTCTGAATCAATTTCACTCTCAGCTGAGATGGTAACTACTGTCCATTACTGTAACCATGTAGACTATTAGCATTGAATTACATTAACTTTTCTTATCTTTCCATAGCATTTTACAAAGTAAGCAATTCTCTGTTGTCTTTACTCTGTGATGAGCATCTAAATTACATAAAAGCTTGGAGTGGGAGTACTTTTAAGATGTTATGACAAGAGAAAACAAACATTTTCACATCTTGCTCACCACAAGGACTCAGTATTGAGAACCATTTGTGACACACAGAACATTACCTTCCTGGGCCCAATCATCATATAGTTGCTCTGTTTCCTGGTATAACACTGAACTGTACCTATGATTCTCTTCAACGTATCCCTTTAACTCATAAAAAGCAACTAAACTAATGAGCTAATAAGTACAAATACAACATAAAAATATCTTTAACTCTACATAAAATATGTATATGAGATCTTGACACCCTCTTTAAAATCAATTATAACTGTCTATCTTACTACTTTAAACATTAATACTCAAAGTAGAATGTGCCATTGTGCCAACTTGGTGTTACCCATGACCTGGTGATAATGGAGGCAGGTTGGCCTGGGGCTAATTGGTGTGCTAATCCAGTCTCGTGGGCATCATATTCCATCCTTAAAAAGGGGGAAGCATATGTCTTTGAGGACATATTGAACAATCCTTTTTGTGAAAAGGTTTGGAGACTGCTGTCTCTATCCAGCTATCCAAGCAAAGCCGTACCCTACTTACACAACTGCATACCAGGCTATTGTTTCACAAAGGTGTAGGAAGAAATAATATCATAGGCACAAACTGCAAGGTTATTGCTGTATGATGCATTTGTGAATTGTAACTAAACTGACAGAATGTTCTGGGGAAATGTCAAAAAATGCTGCCGCAGCTCATGCACGTCATGGGTTCTTCTCATGTGCACCACTGTCACACAACAGATGAAAATGTGACTGACGTGATACAGCTGGGACCCAGTTACTTACTATTAACATTCATTTATCTCACATTGCACTATGCAGTCTCCACAGGTGAAGATTTACTCATCTGGCATGTTAAACCCTTGAAACAGTTTACCTGTACGCTCTGATAAACACAGAGTATAATTGACTGACTCCTACGTACAGAAAGCATTGAAATTTTGCTACCTGAAGTAGTAGAATAAAAGATAAGTGACGTTTCAGTGAAAGTAATGTATCCTGTCCCGATGCAGTTGAATGCTGTGAATTCCACGTCCTTGATTCCAATACAGATCCACTATTCTATAATACATATAGAATACATATATATATATACTGTATATAGTACACTATATAGTTAAAGGTGCTACCAGTGTCGGTAAGAGTGGCATTCCTGAATATCACTTCATTGTTTAGTGAAGTTTCCCTTCAAGGAACAGTTTAAGACTTCAGACAGAAGCATTTGCTTAATAGATGAATGACAAAATGTGCAAATGAAAAAATAAAAAAAGGGAAAGACAACATCAAGGTTCCCCCTCTCTGAGCCCGTCCCTTTCAGTGTGCTGTTTGCTTTAATCTGCCCTACTAGCCACAACCTTGAGCTCATACTTTATTTTGATGAATTGAAGGGGAAGCCGTGCTAATAAATCAGGCTCCGTAATGAAGAAAAGCTCTGAATGGGATATTAAGATTTATATCAGAGATTACAGCTCTACACTGACATGTACACAATTGCCTCCTCTTCTTTCAGTCTCTCTTTTACTCGTCCTATCCCGCTGTTTCTAACGCTCTCTCTAAAGCTTAAGTCAAATTGTCCTCGCTTCCTTTATGACAACGACAGGATGATTTCTTACCAGAGCACCGGAGAGCAGAAGCAAGGAAAGAAAATATGAGAGCGTGAAGGGAGTTGTAGAGCAAGAAGTGGAGAGAAGAAGTGGGGGGTTCTCTGCTGTAGTCTTTGCGATATTGGCTCGGTGGTCAAGTGTGAATGCAGCACACAGAGCTTCATTATGGGAGCGCAATGGCTATCTGTGTGACAGGAAGAAGGATGGGGGAGTGAGTGCGTCGGAGAGAGCGTAGACGTGTGTGATCTACATTTGCAGCAAGATGCAAGATTGAATTTGTGTGCCTATGTTTCTCGGAAAATGCCTGTGCATATGTGTGTGTATGTGTGAGTGTGTGTGAACACGCAGACAAATGTGTGCCTCCCTCAGATCTGCAGTGTGAGCACACACACTCACAGTGACTTATTTACTCCAGAGGCGAGGCTATAACCCCAGGTACAGAGCCCTGCACAGAATAATTGCTTTTTTTCATCCCCCTGCATCATGCTGCCTCTTTGTTCCTAACCGCTCACACACAAAAAGTGAAATCTATTTGTGAGTGAGAACGTGTCCGCATGCATATGAAGAAGTAAGATTGGGTCTGTCTGAGTGGGAGTATGTGCTTATGATGGATATGAGCCTCAGAATGTGCTTGTATATCCAAGTATTTCCGTATTCAATTGTCAACCCAGCAAGAATTTGATTTGAATATATGTTTGTGTTGTCTTTGGTGTGAATGTAGCTTTATATGAAGAACACTGAAAGCCTTGAGAAAATGTTTTTATCTCTGGCAGAACTGTAAAAAGCAGTTTTCAAATGAATATTTTATTTATTAAGAGAAATGTTATATCTGTGTTAAAAAGTAATTTCCCCCTAAATCTATAAACTGGCTGAGCCATTCTTGCCTACATCAACTTTAGCGATAAGTAACAGAGTCTTTTACATCTTTGCAGATGAATTTTGACTTAGTGTTCTTTGCAGAATTGTTTGAATTCAACCACATTGGACCCATTACCTTCATTTTGATTTTCTGAGCCACTCAGAAGTGAATTTGCTGGTGTGGTTTGGACCATTTTACCTGCTTCTTAACCCAATTTTGCTGGTTTTTAAGATCACAAAGTGATGGGTGGACATTACTCTCCAGGATTCTTTTTCTCCCCAGAGAGCAGATTTCTTACCAGTCAATCGGTTTTTCACATTTTTACATTGTGCCCAGTTGGTTTGGACAACTTGTAACCAGTCATTATTGATATTTTGTGATATAGTTTGCTATTAAAATATCATTAAACATTTTTGTGTGATAAAAAAATTCTGCGGGGGAAATTATCTTTATAGCAATGCAGAATTATTCCTTCATGCAATGTGCATAGAGCATAGAAATAAAAAAACCCATAAATGTAAACATGCAATTTAAATGTGCAAATCTGCAACAACTGCGAGTAATTATCATTCAAGCATTTGAGGATAATTTTATTCAGTTTTCAGAACAAACTGCTCTAATTTCTGGTCTATTAGACTGCTGAGTAATGCTTTTAACTCACTTTCCATAATTAAACCCAGTGTACAATTGAGCGGGCGGGTTACTTGTGTTATGTAATGATTGCAATTAAGGGTCACGCACAAAGCTGGGTCTGCTTTCGGGAGCCACTGCGCGAGACACTGGCAATTAATTGAAAATGCAAATACACAAGCTGATGAATGAGAATTGTGCAGGGTCTGTTGTGCGTGAAGAGACTGTCTGCCTCACTGCTCGAGGCTCAGGGTGGGGGTGGGCGGACGAGAGGAAGGGAGATGCTCCTTCCACTCCTTCAGAGGGGAAATCAAACAAATTGGATGTGATGCATTGCTGTGCCTCTGCTGAGAGTGTGTTGTTTGCAGAGATGGATGCCGCAGACTGCAGGCCAAGTAAAAACAAAATGCTTTTAGACAACAATAGGACCACAGAAAAATGTTCTCTGCATTGAATGTGAAGTTGTTCTGTATAATCTGTAAAACATTACTTATTTCTTTATTTTATTTTAGTTCTTCTAAACTAGCCGATGACTGTCGGTGGAAAATAGAAAATCATCATCAGAAGAAATTAAGAGTCTTTGCTGAAAACATGCCACCACGTTGTTTTTATTATTTACATTGATAAATAATTTTTTTATCGTCGGACAAAATTAAAACATAAATCGGGTAGATCTCATACTTCTGTAGACATTGCACATGCACATGACAAATGTTCATATGAGCATGGTTATTAAAGTATGGCTATATGTTTCAAAAGCACGTTTGGGTTGTTGCGATCCGTCCCAAAAGATATTCAAGCCTCTTTGGACGCCTGTTGCAATCCCATGCAGTGTATTAACAACGTTATAGTCTTCTATACATCTCAGTTATAAGTCTCTTTGGATAACAGCGTCTGCTAAATCAATGTAATGTAATAAAATGACACACAGAGAAGTTGCAGCTGTGTCCCTGCAGCTTCACACACACTGTGTGAATAAACAGCTGAGCCCTTTCTCACTGAGATGATACTATCTGTACAGAAACATAAAGCAGAGGAGAAGCAAACTGAGCATAGCTGAATTATGCTGCACTAAACCTGTTGCACAAAAGAAAAAATGGGTGAAATTAAACATCCTGCCTTGTGAATTGTTTCCCATGTTTTTCTGGGTCAAGAAAAAACTTTTTATTATTATTATTATTTGTTAGACTAAGATAAAGTAGTGCAGAGAAAATAGTGCATGGAAAATGATATGTAGTTTAGAAAAGTGTACAAATATAAATCTGGAAAATCTGGGATGCATTTATTTTCAGACTTCAACACCTCTAAATAAAGCTCAGTTCACCCAACTATATTTTAGTTTTAGTTTTGGTTTAAATCTGATTGACATGCTTTGAAGTGACATTAAAGTGTTGTTGGTGTGTTCAGACATTTATTTATAAAAAAACAAACAAACATGAAGAACACCATGCATCCCTTTTCCTTTTATTTCATAGCTACAAACTACTTTGTGCTGGTCTATCACATAGAGTAATTGCTGCTTTGTTACTGCAGAAATGTGTCTGTGCCAGGGTGTAAACTCAGCTGTGCCAAGATCCAACGAGAAAAACTTCCTACACACGACCGTCTCTCCACAGTGTAGCCCGTTACAGGATTGCTGGATTTGGCGCAGAAGGCCACACCACCTGGCTGATGCCAGCAGCTATGTAAAGTTCTGCCTTGGCAGAACCGCCCTGTGACATGGCAGCATCAGGAGGGCGCCCCTGGCTTCATGAAGAAAAGACACTGTGCAGGAGGGGAGGCCCCATTTCAGTGCGACGAAACACACACACACACACGCAAATCCACATATGGAGCTTGTCTTTGTGGGCCAATGGTGACAGATGGGGGATGAAGCTGTCAGACCCTTACTCGGTGGTGCTGTAGGCCCATGTCGGCTGGCTGCTGCTTGTTAATGTGTTAATTAGACTACATGCTTGCCCTGTTTGGTAATCACAGTCCGTCTGGGCCAAGCTACTCATCAGGGGCCACTGAGTGCAAGACAGGGGAAGAGTGCTGACATATGGCCAAGGTGGTGTGTGATGCATGACCTCGTGAAAGAGTGCAGACTGTTACAAAAACTGAGCAGATAAATTGTAACGAGAACGGAAACAGTGTTGAAACACCTTAAAGGAACCTTTTCATGGTTTCAGCTGCCAATTATGCATTTAAATGTTTTTGGTAACTGATAAAAATGTCAACCTTTCAGAGCCCTTTCTTCAGAATGTCTGAAAAAAAACTGATGTTACCCACATTTTCGTTTAGATCTTTTGAACGCTGGATCGTCTGGGACCAAGAATGATGGACGGGCCAAGCACTCGTCGCTTAGGGAAATCTTGAATTTCCCTAAGTCATATTTAGCCCACTAGTGCAATGATTTAACTGTGACTTTGCTGGCTGTCAATATTCCTTCTGCAGAAAGTTTCATGTTCTGATGATACAAACATTGAGCTATTTGGCCACAGTGACAAGAAGTGTGTTTGGAAGGGCAAAGACGAAATTATTAAACCTTACAACACTGTATATTCTTTCAAGCATGGTGGTGGCAGAATCATGCTGTGGGACTATTTCTCCACAGTGGTAATGAGGCATTGCACAATGACAGCTGGGTCGTTCACTGCATGTCTTCCCCTTCTCTCTATGTATATATACTCTCTGCTATGAAATATATAAAGACAGAATTATTTAAAGTTAAAATCATTACACTCTCACTGCTTATTATGTTTGTTTGCAAGACATGGAAACTGCAAACCAGCAGCAATAAACAAATCAAAGAAAAACAATTTAAGTAGCTCAGCACACCTAATCTAATAACTGCTTTCTTCAAGCTAAACACAAAATGACACTTTTAATAACTACCGCAGTGTGAAAATTGTTTAACCTCTTAATGACAAGCAAGCTGCAAACATGATGGCCAAAGACCGGCCTCTGGGAGGATTCAGGAGAAATCTTAGTCCACTGGTTGAAAGGACAAAAGCTCTCAGATCATTCATATTTAGGTGTTCAATAGGAACAGCATCTAATTAACATTAGCTTCTTGTCTAAGATGGTTTAATTTTTTTATTTATTTATATGTAATCTGCTTTCGTTGATTTGTTTTTTTGTTTGAAATAAAGATTTATTTCTTTTTATAAATGGAGTCCTCGACTGGTTGCATCATTTGTACTAAAGGCTACATTTGATTTTCCATTGTGTGCTCTTGTGAAAAAATCTATTGAGGGGTTTTAGTATTTTTTAAGCTTTATGTGTGGAGTCATAATAAAGGATTAACAAACACAGAAATTACATTCCCATAGACGGACCAAATAAGTACAAAACATCATGTCTGTGTTTGAGGCTGTGGAATGAGTGCCACAGGTAGAGATAATGTGCTATTAAAAAGTGTGAGGTGTGCAGAAGGAGGAGTGGATATCAGATAAGGAGAGGAGGAATGATGCTGACGACCATTCGTCTTTGCTGTTATCTCCCACCTCGGCTCCAGCTCTTACCTGCAGGAAGCAGCAACTTCCTGCCTATGAGAGCCTGGCAGAGCCAATTAAAAGCGGTTTGTTTTATAGACGTGGGCTAATTGACTCGGCTGGATTGCTCGATCACCCGGTTCGTGCCTTCCATATTTTCTTTTTCATATCTTGACACTGCAGCTGCCTGACCCACGTTGTTTACTGTATTGCTGTGTAAAGTGAGGAGGGACATTGCTCCTACGTCTAATTAGACTCCTCTCCATCACTCTCCGTCTACCTTCTTCACATCTATATCTTTGCCCTAGAGGTCTGGTTTTGTCTATTTTCTGTCTCTGTGACCTTCTTCTCATTATTTGTCCCTCTCTACTCTTCCTCTACTCACTTCTCCATCTTATCCTCCTCTCCCATCCTTCTTTCTCTGCCTCACCACCATACCTCCTTCCTCCCCTGCTCTGTCCTTCCCAGTGAGTTAATTAGGCTCATCTCTGGCACCCTTTTGCCAAAGCCTGTGCCCACAGGGCCAGTCGCACTACTCTGCTCGTGATTGGGGAGGAAGGTCTATTTTTAGAAGACAACAGAAAGAAATGAGGAAGAGTGGAGGAGAGGGATGGCTGAAGGTCATCTGGTGCCTTCAGTTGGAGCATATCTCAATGAGTGGAAACGAAAAAAAAACCAGAAAAGAAGATGAATCATGAAGCAACAATTATTTTGAAAGCCATAATCGAATATAATTGTGCCGTTTCTTTCGTATGGCAACGATGCAATATGTTACTTTGCCTCTTATGTTGTACCATGTCCCATTGTATTTCTTAGAAAACTGCATATTTTAATGAGATAAAGCTTTTTAGAGCTCTGAATGCAGACTGCCGCTGCACACACTCTACAGCTCTTTCTCAGAAAACCTTCCATCATAAAGGTGCACAAGGTTTTCTGATCCGGTTTGTGCCGTTGCACTGTTGTGTATTTGCTTTGTGTTTTTTCAGTGCTGTGATTAGCTATGCTGCTTTAGGTCAATAACGTTCCAGCTTCACCTTCATATAAATCTGAAGATTTGTTTTCCTGTATAACTGGAAGGGTGGGGCCACAACCTGAATGACCTGAATATGGCAAGACCTTTTAAACAACAATAAAGAACACAGAAACCATTAAAATAAAAACCCAAACACCAGAAGAGAGAACAATATCATATGCAAAAGGCAAAATATATTAAGGCCTAATTTGCCTCTCATATTATTAACTAAACTAAATTTTTGTTGGATAAAGATGAGGATAGATCTTAAAGTATAATTTTTCTATAGGACTGGATATCCGAAAAGCAAAACGCCAAAATTTTATTACAATGACTCAGTTGATTGCGGTCACATGTGAGTTATGAGAGGAATTAGCAAGACACAATGACAGCACACAGAATTAAATGTCATCCACTTGACCAATCAGTGTTAGGCTGAATATGGTTACATTTCCTCATAATTATCCTTCTGGCAGACTGGAGCGAGGGCTTCTACTGTTTTCTGCATGTGGTTTAAATGTAAGTATTTTATTAGTACTGATTCTTTTCATCCTGCTTATGCAAATCATTTTCATTTTCAATAGTCACAGCTGGCTAACTACCAACAGAGATAAACTTTTACACCCAAAAAATATAATTAAAGTATTGAGATCACAGTTTGTCACAACACAAAACAAGGTTATTTAACAAACCCTGTATTCAGCTTACTCTGACACCCCTAAATAAAATTGAGTGAAATCAGTTGCTTTCAGACGTCACATATTTAGTAAATAATTTTATTTTTTATTTTTAACCATTGTATTAGGCATCTTTAATGGAAAAACTTTGGCAACCGTTTCTGGTTCAAAACATTATTCATGCATATATGCAGATCTAGAGTATGACATTTTTGGCCATTCTTAGCTCGCAATAGATTCATTTTTGGATTCAGTTCAGTTCATTTCAGTTTGGTTTATTTTTATAGCACCAATTCGCAGCACGTCAACTCAAGGAACTTTACAAAAAAAATACATTTGTCACATACTGTACATTCCAATTGATCCTAGTAATCAAACTGTGGATTACGTTCACTTTGTTGTTCAAATTAATTTAAAAGGTTTTGTATCTAAGGAAATTGTGCAGATTGCATCTAGTTTTTGGCTTGCAGGCTTTGACTAGGTCATTACTGAAAATAAACATGTTAAGATTCTTAACTCGGGCTTTACTTTTGGCTAGAGTTTGTAGGTAGAACAGTTTTTTTAAATGCAACATTACTTTTTTTTCTGTCCATGATCAAGTAAATCTGAAATAAGTAATAACAAATAAATAATACTTGTCCATTGGACAAATATATTTCGTTCACTGATGTTCTCTGACAAACTTCTGAGGTGTTCAGAGAACAGCTGGACTTTTACACAAACACTTCAGTGGATTTTCTTCCAAAGATGACTGGCTTTACCAGTTTTAATTTAGGGAAAGCAAAAAACAAATCAATACATGCTACTTTGTGTTGGTCTGTTGCATAAAATTCTAAATAAGGACTGAGAAGTTTGTGATTGTCAATTTAAGGGTCTAAATCATTTTTGAAAACCATCAATAGACTGTGACAGATTGTTCCTATGTCACAAAAAAAAATCATCCAGCAGTTCATAATTTTCTTATTTTCCGTTTTCTCTTTAATAACTTGAGCAAAGTTTCTTTCTAACAGTCCCTTTATTTTTTCCTGAATTTCAGATTTACACATGACCCTCTGAACCAAAGCAGCAGCACAAGAAACACACGCAAAACAACAAAAAGACAAACAGACAGTGGGACATAGAGGAGGCAGTCTGAGTGTAACCACCAGAGGTTTTTTCACCCTACGTCTATAATAAACAAAGCAATCAGGAACCGTCAGACACACAATTATGAGGTAATTACATCAAATCAGGGATTTTCTCTGTTTTTTTGTGTTTTTTTTGCATGTCTTACATGGGTACTACCACATAACAACAAACAACATGAACCCCCTCCTCCACCATGCAACTGTAATCCAAGCCCCCAACACACCTCCCCCACCCTCCCTAAACACATACTCACATTCATCTCCACGCTACACGAGACTAAATAAATGCACAAGTATGCAAAATACACACAGATTTATGCGAAAGGTTATTCATGCGACTGCGCGCTCTCTCTGTCACACAGAGTCATCCTCTGCCCTCCCAGAGCTTGTCTTAATTAGCAGCCGAGTCGTCTCATGGCAACACACTCGTCAATCTCCCTCTATGCAGACTTGCACTAATTAACTGATCTAAATGGGAGTGTGTAGCGAAGTGACACGGGGTGCAGGTTCTGTTGCCTTTCGTAAAGCCCCACCACCCCAGCCTGATTTGGCTCCAGATATATTCTTCACTCTTCCCTGACTTCTTCTTGTTCGTCCTCCTGCACATCCTCTAGAGTATTTGATTACAGTATTTATCAACATGGGCAGACTCATCCTGCTGTAAACGGGTAAACCACTGCGCCCCTGAGCCCAAACGGTGTGCTGGAAGGGGCACTGATGCTCTTTTCACAACATGATCATCAACATGAGCAGCTCCACAGGGAGAAGTCTCTCTAAATACGTGAATCGGCGCAACTCTGGAAGTGTCATAAAATATGGAGGGAAAGGAAATGTTGCACAGGAAGCTACTTAAGGTTCACAGGTGTAACTTGGGTAGCTTCCTGGCAACTCCTGGTGGAGTATTTATAGACTTAGACTTAGACTGACTTTATTGTCACTTTGCATGCACAGGGTGTATACAGAACGAAATTTCGTTGCATACGGCTCAGGACAGTGTTTTGAGCTTTCAATGTTGTGAGGTTACTCCAGAATAAAAACAAAATACAGTATAAAATATGAATATAAATATAAATATAAAATATAAAGTGCGGGACTGACAGTAAAAAGGAAGTTACTTAGCTCTGTACATGTGCAAGGTATAAAGTGGAGACCAGATTTTAAGTGCAGTCCAGTTAAGAGTTCAGCAGTCTGATGGCAAGTGGGAAAAAGCTGTTTCGGAACCTGGTGGACCTGCACCGGATGCTGCGGAACCTCTTTCCAGAGGGCAGCAGGGAGAACAGTCCATGGTGGGGGTGTGAGGGGTCACTGACGATGTTTCGGCCTCTGTGTAGGTTATAATCTGTGTAGGTTCCCACTAACCTCTTTCATTAACCTAACTTTGACAAAGTGGATTGATTTAAATAAGATAATCCCTCGATTGGATTGGATTACAGCGAAAATGTAAAAGATGTTTAACATAAAAGATGTTTAACACAAAATACTTTCTTTATGGAGAATTTATTTCAGTGTGGTTTGTCTGCACATAAAGCAAACATTAACTAATGATAACTTTTTATTTTTAACCTCTATCACCAGGATCAGGTGTGGGCTGTAAGGATTTATAAAATAAAAGTTTATTTCTGGGAAAGATTATGAGTTTTTAAAACGACAATGAACACAGAAAATGAACACAGTATTTATACTGGCTGTTTAGTATTTTTATGTCATTTTCTCTTAAATTGATCATTTTAAGGACGTTTCTGACAGGAATGCTTGATTCTTGGAATGTTTTAAAGACACTGACAAATAAATTAGAGCTTAGAAATCATAGGAAATAAGATTAGGGAATGGAATCAGCCATGACAGTAAATAACTAGGAGCCTACTGGAGCCCAAGCCTGAACGATAATGTTCAGCCATTTATCTCCCAGATATCCAATACTATTGGAACAGCCACACACACACAGCTAAGGTTTTAAGCTGCCTCCCTCCACTTTGAAATGCCCTGGCTCTCCAAAATGGCCTGCAGAGCCCAGTTTCTCAGCATGTAGCTAATACTGGTTTTATCTCCGAGTTATATTGGCCTCTCTGCTCGCACTACTGCCTCCATGCTGGGACGTTCAGAGCCACAGGATGGAAATGGCAACAAGGGGGTGAAGAGAGGGCGAGGAGAGGGCGAGGTGGGTGGTGCTGGAGCATCAGATTGGTGGAATTGATTTTCCTTTGTGACCTAAGAGTTGTGGCAAAAGCACACACACACACGACTGCTTTTACGCTTCAGAAAACAATACTGACATAAGCTAGCAATTTATTTTCTACAGACTTTATCTAACTGTAACCATAACAACCTGGCCCTTTTCATATCTTAAAAATAAATCTCATCCTCACCGCAACATTATACCCAATGTTCAGTCTTAAAATTAATAATACAGAATGAAATCTGTCTTTTCCATTTTAGATTATATACTATGAGCACAGAAATTGCACATGCAGTGTTAGAACTTGTTTTTGGTACAAATAAGAAGGGAGGCAAACTTTCTCAGGTGCACAGCTCAGACAAGACTATCACTATTGTGACTAATATTGTCTTAACATTGCATCATTCAAAATGTATGCGTATGTCTATGTATAGAATAGATACACAGAAAAGGCAGGTGGATGGAAAAACAGTGCATTTCAAAAGTATTCATAAGCATTTTTACTTTTTTTCACATTAACACCACAATAGCAACAATATTTTATTGAATGTTTGATAGGTTGTCAATTTTTTTTATTTTCTTAAAGATATTCATTTGCATTTTAAAGATATTAATTTGTTGTGTGAAGTTGGTTAGACACCGCAAACACACGGTTACTCAAGCCTGTCCGATTTTATCTGTTATCCTGTCATTTTTATTTTATTTGTTAACCTACAACTTTCAGATCCTTAATGGCAAGTAGTATTGGTATTTCATAAAAATTTTTTTAGTTATGTGACAAAACCCAATAGACTAACATTATAACTCCACGACCACATACCCCCATTCCACCTCTCTAAGTTTTTACCAAAGCAAAGCTTCTCTTACTTTCGGTAGGATGCAGATTTTGGAACATGCCACAGGCTGGTAATAAGCCCCACTGCTCCACCACACCGTACAGCAGCTAAATGCTTCTAATGGTTCCATCCTGTTCAGACAATGAATTGAAATTGAATGTTGTGCACCACACCAAATCTAATAGGTAACACTCGAGCATTGCAGTGAAACAGAGGGCATATCCCCTGATGCCTATCTGTGCTGCATTAATGAAGATTTATGGTGCAGGTATAGTGATGACATTTTCATGGGCAGTAGACACCTTCCATCTGCCCCGAGGCATCGGCTCGTACCACGCCTGTCTGCTCTGTGATGTGGAAAGTCAAAAGGTTTTGGACACAGCAAGAAACAGGTGATAGAATATCTGATAGTCGTCATATGGAAACACTGCAAGCTGTGACATGACAATTTCATCATATTACTTTTAGATGTGAAACAACTGTATTATATTTACTGGTTTATGGGGGGGGGGGGAAATGATATTTGTTAAGGCATTTGGGTTTGTTTACAAGCTTATCAGAAACTGGAGCGAGACATTCCAACTGTCAACAGTCTAACAGTAAAAATATTACCAGATAAAAAATAAAAATAAACTATTTTAGACTTTAAGGGAACAGTCACACAGGCTCAGAATTAATACGATCCTTATTATGGCACTTTGACAAAAAGAAATAGTCTAAATGATATTTGCATTTCTGTCCAATCAAAACAAATTATTTATGTTACTTCAATTATTTCAACAATTTGGTCAACATGAAGTACATCATTTGACTGAACCATTAGGGTCTGGAATATTTTGACAAGATTTTCTTACTAGAAACCAATAATGACAAAGAGGAAAACAAATTGTACATTTATTTCAAATTAAACACACTTTAATTTGAAATAAAAGTGTTACCAAAAATGAATGAAGAGAATCCTAAATGTGTCATATTTATATGTTTAAAAACGTAAAATTATGACCATGCCTGTAGCCAAATGACAGTAGAAGTAGCTCATTCAGCCTAATAGATGCCTTAATGTGTTTTGAGTAGTTGGTCAACTTTCATTTAGACCTGCAACATTTTCCAGCCATCTTTTAGCTATTTACTTTGTTTAATTTTCCTTTTCCTGCACCTCCACCTATACTACCCCTAATCTTATTTCTGTGGCTTCCCCAATTTTTTTCCCCAAATGTGGGGATACTTGAGAGGACTCGGTTTGGCGTTGAATGACGGATGTAGCTGAGTGTGTTGCCATGGCGCTACTGGATAGGTAATGCTAAGGAAAACGTGACTAAAACTAGCAACCTATCAATGAGCACAGGGAGCAAAATAAGATCCTGGAGTTAGCAGGGTGTGTGTGTTGTGGTGAGTGAGTGGGTACACAGAACAATGTTGTCCAATTTAGTAAACACACAGGCTCAAACCTTACAGGCATGCAATGCACATAAGCATGTGCACACACTTTCTTTTATGCAGAATTAAATCTCAGCGCTTCCAGAGGTGGTTCAGTTGAATTATTTATGGCCGCCCGTCTCTGAGCGGAGCCGTAATAAAGTTACGGCCAAGACTAATTTGCAGTTTGATGAGGTGGGCTTTTAGCGGCAGATATTAGACCAACATTAAGTACATATTGTTTTTAGAGATTTGATTACCTTTTTATTGTTATTTTTATTAATGTGCTGAGTGTGTGTGTTGGCTAAGAGCGCACACTCTGTCATTGTTTGCAGCTCAAAAGGCTCAACAAAGAAGAAAGATAAAGCTGAAAGAGCGGACTTGAATGGGGACCATTGGAAATGTACAGCATGTAATCTCGTGTTTAAAATTCAGGAAAAGTGGCAGCTCAACACTTTTTATAGCTACCTAGGGGCAGTCTGTTCCTTAATAAGTTAGACTTAGTCATGAATTAGGTGTGAATTGGACATGAGTCATAAAACAGCACAAAAAACACACGAGAATATGCACACACACAATATACACAGGAACCTCCATGAAAGTAGGAAAGTTTAAGAGATGATGTTGGCACTCACTGGCAGTAGATTAAGGATAATGGGAAAATGGTGTTGAAAAAGACCAATTTAGAATCTGTAATTTACCCTGGCTAAACAAAATTCAAGTCTGCATATTTTCCTAGGCTCATCACTCTGTCAGGCAAGAAACAACACCCTGTAAATCCGAGGCATAAAATGACAATGTGTTGCTGGGTTGTGAAAATGGAAGTTTCATGAGCTATTAGAGGATTAGGGCCTGTAAAAATGTGATAGTTATTAAAACATAAAAAGAAAAGTGGGGTTTTACTGCACCTTGTGGATGCCATTACATCTCTTATTCCTTAGCAAAAGCAAGCTTACATCGTATTTACCCTCCTCTGAATGTATGATAATCCACTGATTAATGACGCACAGCACATTTAATGTTTAATATGTAGAACGGGAGCTGACAAGCCAAACAATTAGATCAATTACTGGGTGACAACTATGTTGTGCTGGGTTAATTACTGGAGTCCTCGATCGTGGAGGGCTGGCGATTCAGGGTCATTGGAACAAGTTCAAATGCAAATGAGCTTACTGACAGTACAGGGGCCAGTAGTAACATGTCTTATGCTTACAGGTGGGTGTGTACAGATACAGTTGTTTGTGGAGCTCAACAAAACTGTGCTTTTTGTCCCCTCACAGGTCATCTAATTATATACAATTCTCTAATACATTATCTGACTGGAAAAATAAGTCACTACCTAAATTTAACAAAACCAATAGCAATGAGACCAATCACAGTACGGCCAATTATCTTTCACCTGGCAATAAGTTATTTAACCCCAGCTGATGCAATGAGCAGCTTCTTGTTTTTTAAACAAATGCGTGGAAAGAAGCATCCTGTACTCATGAAAAAAATGTTAGCTTGTTTAAGAAGGGTCAAATCATTGACACCAAGCAGAGAAAATATCTGAGCAGATTGCAGAAACTACTAAAATTGGGTTGAGAACTGTCTAAAGTATTAATAAAAACTGGAAGGAAAGTGGGGAACCATTGAACTCAAGGGATTGGGGCTGAAGACAAGTGTAGCCTTCAGAAAACCAGTAATGAGGCTAACCAGAGAAAAAGGTTACAGTTTGCAAACGAGCATAAAGATTGGACTCTGGAGCGATGCAAGAAGGTCATGGAATCGGATGAAATCTGTGCAGAGGTCAGACTCTCCCATCATCAATACAAGATCTTGGTGAGAAGTTAATGTGATGCTGGATGGAAATACATTTTGAGGCATTGCAGAAGCTCATGGAAATAATGCCAAAGCAAATGTGTGCTATAGTCAACACTAAAGGTGTCCAACAAAATATTAAAGTGTGTGACCATATTTTTTTTTTTGTCCAGACTGTGTATTTCTGTCTTTATTAGAGAGTCTTGCAATGGTTTTCATTCCCTTTCAGCTTGGTCACACTGGTTCAGGTTAAAACCAAAATTAAAGGTTTGATGGAATTAAAGGGCAAGGCCACATAGCAAGTAGGCCACAATTGTGGTGGAAAAAAAATACTACAACATTTTTCAACAGTTTAACCAAATAGAAATCTGAAAATTGTATCTTATATTCCTATTTAGTTTTCCTCAGTCAATCTTTCAGGTTATGTCTCCAGTAGTTTTGATTATCTAGAGAAATTACAAAAAAAAGATTATGCTTAGTCATATTGGATGGTATCTACCTGTGAACAGCATTTTTTTAAAGAACACCAGAATGGTTTGGTTCGCAGGTAGGCTGGTAAATCTAGAGTTTCAGCACTTTTTTCCCTACAAGGATAGATCAGAGCAGTGCCCACATTACTGCAGAAAATTCATCCCAAGTTGCTTTATCTTACCAACACTCATTAAAAAAGATACATATCTTAGAATTGAATTGAAAATGATTTGAATTAAACTCCTCTGCTCTGACCTGAGAACCATGGCCTGAGGCTTAGAGGAACTGATTCTCATTCCAGCTGTTTCAAACTCTGCAGTGGAAACTCCTGCACACCTTGAAGCATGAAGCTGCTAAAAAAACCACATCATCTGCAAAAATAAACGATGGCACCCTGAGAATGCCGAAACACCTTGGAGAAGTTGCTAATGTACACCTCAAATAAGATCCCATACGCCCAATGTACCCCTCACAATTCATCTGAGGAGATACAATCTCAAGCTTTCTCCGGCTCCACAAAACAAATGTCGACCGGACAATGAAACCCCTCAGCAGTTCAGCGACGGCAAAGATATGATTTGCTGTTTCATAGCCAGGATAAAAACATACAATTCCTCCTGACTCTGAGGTCCTACAATCACTTCAATTTACCAGGTTCAAATATTGAAAAAAAACCAATAAGGATTGCCCCTAATCTTTTGTCACTCTCTGACTAACAGAAATAGTTGGGGTGTCAACAAATTTGCATGTGAATGCAAAATCATTCTGTTTTTAAAGTCTATACTGCTCATTTTTGTCATTCGGTGACAAGGACATACATATTTTTTGAGTATTTACACACTGTTCTGTGAATACGACATCACAAAGTGTTCAAGAGAAGAAATTACTGGGGTTCTGCTTGAACATTCTCAGTCCTTAAGAGCCCACAGTCACTGGAATGTATTAATTAATCAAAGCTGGAAGACTTGAACCGGTCACAACCAATCCACAAGGTCCATCATGTCACCATTTTCTCCCACGCACACCACTGTTCAGCGCATTAAGAGAGGTTGACACAGGAGCAAAAGAGAGTGGCGTAGGTCATTTCCATATTCACTTAACAGAGAGTTGCCTCTCTCTTTTCTGCTCTGCAGCGCTTTAATCAAAGCAAGCGGCACTGTCACCATTCCTAAATGGCCCTGGAGCACCTTTGAAACACACTGACACCAGTGTCATGCTGAAAAAGGACATGCTTTTTATCCTCCTAAAGAGCTTGTAAAAGGGTCCCATTGACTACACAAGCAGCAGACACATCCATGCCTCCTTACCCAGGACTCCTTTGTACTTCCAAGCAAATCTATCAATGATACTCTTTGAGCACAGCCAAGCTGTTCAAGTAGGCTTTGAGCATTTGTGAATGGCAAATATTTATTTTGGTCTTCAAAGACACCTGTAGCAGAAATTGAGGCTGCTTTAATGGGAGAAAAGAAAGAAACACACACACACACACCCGCATGCACGCCCCCACACGCAGACACACTGACAAAAGTGATGATACCATGAAGACATACACAGTCAAACCAGAACATACACATACACTGAAGCCCCTACAGCACGGACATTCTTCATGTATGGCAATACACTGTGAAGGCTATCATCCATCAAGAGGTATTGCCTGTCCTTATTAGAAAGTCCTAATCCACTTGTTTCTACAGTCTATTCTCCTGGTAGACACCCCACACTAACATTATAATGGGCCCACAGCGCTCACAAAACACACAGACACACACACACCCCGTAACACATGGCCACACATATGGACAAACTGATTCCTTTATGCTTGTGGTTTTGTGTTGAGAAACTGCACCAAAACTATACCTGTTTCTGACAGTTTAGCCAAATATTATTTACATAAATAAGCAGAAACTCATGACAAAATGTTAGTTACAGTTCATATTAAGAAATTGTGCATTGGAAACATACAGGTTTCCAATGCACCTGTATTGCAGGTGCATTGGAAACCTGATAGAGCAGCAAATCAATAGCAAAATAAGAAAGCCGATGATAGAGTGAATTTTTTGACTTTTCAGCAAAAAAAATAAACAGTACACTGAAAATGCCGTCTTTCTTTTATTTTTTGTTTATGTCTTGATGTGTTGTTTTCAAAAAAGGAAAGAGAAAAAAAGAAAAAGTGGCAAATTGTAACCTAATTTTCAGACTGTAGTGGGTAGAGACTACAGTGTGTGATTACTGCTAGCATAGCTACAGACTAATGTTGTAGTTAAGCTAACAATCTAGAATCTTGCTTTCAAAGATTCTTCTTCTACTTCTTAATATGGTTCTTACCTTCTCTATTACTTTTAGTTATATGACCAAACTGTTTCATAGTGATGTAACTGTAATTTATTTATTTTACAGGCAATGACAGAACCTTGAAAACTCTCGTCTGACATGGACACACTAGGATAATTTTCACAGTGTGTGGGCGTGTGTGGGGGTGTGTGTAAGCACAACAGAAAGTGTACCGTGCTGCCATAAGGCTCCAGTTGGTGGACCCTTACACAGCTTCGTGTAGAGTATGTTTTGGTGTTTGCTTGTGCATCTGTCGCAATTGTGTGTCTGTGTGTGCGCTAGTGAATAGGTGTGTAATTGAGCTGGTGTAAGTTGGCCCCTATCAACTTCTCCCTCTCTGTAGTCTCTGAATTAGGTGGAGAGTGGCCCCATGGGGAGCCATTGTTTGAACAGCAGCAGAAGACAAACAAGACCGCCACCGCACACAGTGACTCCCCAGGCAACACTTAGAGTGTTGCAGTCATTCATTGAACAGCTCCTGAATGTGCACACACATATATGTAGCCCCAACATTTGCATATGCTTATCAATGCATATAGGCACAAATAAAAACAATAAAACGGAGAATATTGTAATATAGGCACAGTCGTTCATATTTGATTAATGGAAAGGATGTGAAGGTGTACAAGCAAAACATGGACAATGTGTGCACACACATGCAATGTTACACCGCAATGCTTCCTAGTAAATAGAGCAAAACCACAGATCCAGGGGAAAAACAAGGGCACACATGTTTACACACAAATTGCCCCCCAAGGACTTACTTAGCTCAGTTTCTGAAACAAAAGGCCTCAGCATGTTAGATTATACAGTGTGCATGGATATTCCCTTATGCATGTTTACTGACACCTTAATAACTGCTACTGTCCTGGGGCCTCTCGCTAAATGAACCAAAAAGATTTTACAAAGCAAAAAAAGCAGAGAAGTGAAGGAAAGATTTCTATCATAAACCCATGCTGGAACCAAAAAATTGAAATGAGAAGAATTGTCAGTTTTTTCAACAATTCTTTTTTTACTATGTTTCAATTAGAGAATGAAAAGATACGATTTTGTTTTTGTTTTGTTTACATGGCTAAATTATTTTTTAAATAATTTTGAATATTTCTGTCATGGTTGGAGCTGTTTCTAGAGGACTCAAATTCAGAACCAAAGAAACCAGGAGGAGGGTGAAAAGACTATTTTAAAACAAAACAGGATGACAGAACAGGAAGAAGAAATCAGCAGTGAGTGACAAATAGTGGGGAGGAGCTTAAATCCTGAGGAGTTGATTACTGAGAAGATGCAGGTGGATGATTACACACCAAGTGCAGCTGGGAGAGAAGACAAAAAGGCAGACAGGCTGAGGGAAACAAACGTAACCAGGGCTAGAACTCATCCAAAGAAATGAACAAATGAAATACAAGAATACACTTAGAACTGAATACAAAGAAATGATCTGAAATAGTGAGATCTAGGCAGAATGTAAACAATATAAATCAAAATACAAGCACAGTTGAAAACTAAAACCAAAACATTCCCATATTTGTGATCATTTCAACTCTCCTATTGAAATTCCTTCTTGTCTCATTCCAAGGTGGACTGGATCCCCCCCAAAACAATATTTTTTTGTTGTTATTTTGATAAAACAAATAATGCAGTTGACTTTTCCCCAAATCCCAAATTGTTTGTCATTGATGTCAAACTCAGCTATCTTCTTATGAACTTTACAGAAAGGGAACAACAAACAACAGCAACGGGCCAAAGTTGGGCCAGTGACAAAAGTTGGACATTTTTCAACGTTCATGTGTTGAACGTCTATATGTACAAGCTCAAAATTTCATATGCATGAATTTTGCCGGTTGCTTGGCTGAAGGAGGGCAAACAATTGTCGTCTCATCGTGGAAATTAGTGGAGATGTGTGTTGGGTGCTTTAGACTTTAACGATGAAATCAGAATCAAGAACTCAGAATATTTACTTGTTTCACATTTAGAAGGGCAGCGAGTGCCGGTCTGCTCTTCACTTTGACCCAAACTGCTTTGAAGATGATTAAACTGCTTTCCCCCCCAAAGGTTACAAACTTTAGCAACATACATGAATTCTAGATTGATTTACTTTCAGTTTCTCTCTTTTTCCTCCTCATTATCTCCTGCCATAATAAAACTTTTTCTCTGTGGAGAACTTTTTTTTTTTTAGATCATAAATGTTTTATAGGGGTCATAAAGGTTACAGCATATAAAGCCAGCTCCTCTGAGCTTACACTGCTACACTCTTCAAAAGAAAGGCGTTCAGTCAGGAAAAGAATTACTGTGATCCATCCACTTGTCTCATCTTACCAATGTTATTTTCTCTAAATGCTCTTTTGAATTTCCTGTGCGTTTTATGCCGCCCTTCATGTGGAGTATTTCTGCCGATGGCTTGAAAGAAGCGAATCCTAATGACAGATCTTAAGGAGAAGAAAGCCAACTCCGACATTGTGATGATTCTTTATTTAGTGTCCAGCTTTAGATGGCACAGGTATTGCTTTGAATTATAGTCTAAAGTGCATGGACGTGTTCCAAAGCTTTCATCCTTGTGCTTTCCACATTAAAGCACAAGGATATTCATTGTTATGTACCATGGGCAGATATACACCACACTTTCTTTTGTGAGTATCTCCATCTATTTTCCCCCCTACAAATAAGGAAATAACTTCCACGTATTACATGGAGCTACAAATGGAAGATGACAGTCATTCAGTCGAACGGGGCGGCAGCCGACTCCTTCTCCACAACCTATGCAGCAAGCTGCAAAATAACAAGCGCGCAAACAACAAGAGAAATAAATGACTTTCTGGACAAAGGCGGCAGGAAAGCAGAAAGCATTTCTCCTGAGGCTAAGGGGGGAATGAAAGCGAGATGGAGAGCTGGAGGAGGGGAGGGGATACATCACCTTGTGCAGCGCTCCATATAATTTGCATGGTTTATACTCTCCGAGGCCCCCACCATGCAAATGACTCATAAAACAGAAATAGAGAGACTTTGGAGCTGGTGTCAGGAGTGAATTTATATATGATTGCCAGGCGGGCCCGCTGTCCTAAATCATTTTCAATTAGATGACACTTTCAATATCGTGCAACTGATTTAGAGATATTAAAACTTCTCCTGCCTTATTCTCTACAGAGTTGCAGGCAGGCAAGCTTATCAGCCGCCCTGCTTACCTCCTCACTCTCCTTTTTTCCTCTCATCCGTGTTTTCTCATCCTTCTCCACTTAAAAGGTGCGTGTCAGAGGGATTTTTTAAAGGAAGGATTCAGCTCTTCAACGGGTTAAGGACCCCCTCACCACACATATGAAATGAGGATGATTTGAAACTCGTTTGAAATTCACCATGTCATTGTCTGAGCTGGCATTTGCAGAATTGAAAGAGAAAGGAGTGTAATATGTACAGGGTCTTGAAAAACTATTCAAAACGCTTGATCTTTTGCATTGTTTATAACTACAAACTTTAAGGTATTTTAGTGGGATTTTATGTGATAGATCAATGCAAAGTACCACATACAATTGCATCTCTATAAATTAGACTATAAATGAAAAGCAAATTTATTTCATTAACTCAATTTACAAAGTGAAAGACATTATGTAGATCAATTACACACTAATGTTTTTATTTTCATTAGTTATGATGATTTTCTGCTTAAGACTAATGAAAACAGGCTTTAATGAGGATAAACTTCAGAATATTACATCAGACCAATAAAAAAAATGTTACAGGAATGTGGACTTAATGAAAAATATGTTTTATACTTGCTTAAAGATTATTATCTTCAAAAGATACTTTTAATCTCACCATTGAGCTTCATTGGAACACATTTTGAATTTTCTGATGTACCTGTAATGTTAAGCGGAAGCAAAAACAATTAGAAATTTTTATCTAATAAAATAACAGAAAAGGTGTAGCATCAAAATTTCTGACAATTTATTATGACAAAACAGCTCAAGCTCAATCTGACGTGAGCCATTTTAACAGATTCGTTGGTCTAAGACAGAGTTTCCCAATTCCGGTCCTCAGGCCTCCCTGCCCTGCATGTTTTAGGTGTTTCCCTTCTGCTACACACCTGGATTGAATATATGGGTGATCAACAGGTTTCTGCAGCACTTGATGGTCATGCAATCATTTGAATCAGCTGCTCTGGAATAGAGGCACATCTAAAACATGCAGAGCAGGGGGGCCTGAGGACCGGAATTGGGAAACGCTGGTCTAAGACATTTTATTGTAGGAAGTTTAACCTCTGCAACAATCTTGGATTTTGGCAGAGCAGTTGGACGCTAGCCCAGTAGTGGCTGGGAGAGAACTGATTGAGTTTGTGGTCACCAAAATGTATTTTGACCTAGCAGGCCAACAATGGTGGAGTGTGAACATTGGCTGTTGAACTACTGTTTGCTTGAGGTTCAACATGTAGCAAAAGTTTATGTTCTGTTATGTTCAAATATTTACCATTAGACAGCAGTTTTTGGGTTCATCCCAGAAATATCCCACTGTAATTCATGGAAAGGTGTTCAGTGTTAGTTTTTTTTTTTATCACGGGTAGCAAGTCTGTCTCTGCTGGAGCAAAAATAAAAAAAAATTTCTTCCAACTCTTGTAGAGAATCCAGATTTGTAAAGAATATGACTAATCACTGTTCTGTTGACAGATGAGCTGTGGACCTGTGCAGCTCCTCCAGAGTTACAATATCAGTAGGTTCTTTGATTGGTGTTCTTCTTGCCTGTCCTATAAGTGTGGATGGGTGACCATGTCTTCATAGGCCTGTAATATACATATGGGGTATTTTTAAATAAGCTGACTTCTTTAATTGTTGTTCTTCTTGCCAATTGGGCAATTGGGTGGACTGGCATCAGAGTAAAAAGGGCTGAAAACAAATGCACATAACATTCATTTAACTTAAAATGAACTAGTTTGTGTCAGTCTATTGCAAAATCCCAAAAATATTACTTTTTTTGTGTTATGTGACATTATGTTGAAAAATTTTAAAGGAAAAGAAAACTTTTTTAAGGAATTTTATTTGAGTTATGATGACACAGAACTGGATTAATTTCACCAAATGTGTAAGTTTCAGTGCACTTATTCTACCTCTTCACCATCACCTTCATCCACTCCATCTTGCTCACACAATATCAAGGCAAGCCTTGATCCTGAATCTCTTTAAATTGTTCCCATTCATTCGCATTCCTCTTGTGCACCCCTCTCGACCTTTCTCAAGGCTGCCTTTTTAAGCATTCATTGTGGCGCTCTTAACAGCTTTGTTACATCTGCCCTCGCTATTTTGTACACCGTCTGAGTTAAAAGGTAGCCGTTTTAACAAAGTGCACCTCGACTTCCCGTCTTCATCCAAACCTCTCTCTTCAAGGCAGCAAGGCTGAGTGAAACTGACAGAATGGGATCCATATCAAAAAGCTTTCTTCAGTAGCAGCAACGGCGTACACCTTATCTCGTCAACACCGTGCAGAACACACAGCCCATTCGGAGGCAATAAAGACGGTATCTTAATGGATGCACACTAAGAGAATGTCCCCTCTGTAATGCATCTAAATGACATCTCCACCCTGCCATCATCGCAGTCTGTTCACATTTGGTCTAACCGATGCCAGCACCCACTCTCACCCCCTCCAACCTTTCAGGACCAATAAAACTGAGGCTTAGATGGACATCTCCCATACCTATACTTCCCTCTACATGCTGCCCTCCACCTCCTTTTCTTCATTTCATTCAGCTTCCTCTTGCTCCATCTCCCCCACTTTCAACCACCCTCACATCCCCCGCCTCCCACTTTTCCATCTCCCTCCTCATCTAAACACCGGTGCCCTCCCCCCTTCTCTTCTCCTTGCGTCCTCGATCTCTCCCTCCATCCGTCCTCAACGTGATCGTGTGCGAGGTCGGTGCTGCTGACACGCCTGGGCAGGGCTGATAACGTGGGGAGCTGAACAATGGGGGGAATATTGTAAAGCCTAATGGAAAGGAGCTAGAGGTGGTGGGATCAGGGACATAAATCAGGGCGCTTGGCACTGATGGGACTTTTCAGCAGCAATAAGAGAAGTAATACCTCTTGGAGAACCACAGCCGTGGATAGAGGAGGGGACCTATACTCCTTACCACGTCTCGGATCAGGAAGGAAAACACACATATGCAATTTTACAGACACACACACACATATGTACCAATTGTTAATGCCTTCAAAGGGGTTAGTACAGCAATAGATTTTAAATGTAGAAACACAAGGACACAACCTATGTGTACTTTCTGAAGGACTATGTTAAGCAGGAGCTGTGTCAATCTCCCTGGGGACAGATGGGGGTTGGGGGGACTGGCACCCGTCCGCCGCTGTGTTTGATAACCGGCAGGGATGGATGAGTCACATTTTACTTTTATGGTGTTCTGCTATTCACTGTGCAAAGATAATGGACGAAGCCACTTAGTAATCAGAGGTGGAATTAAAGAGCTTCTCTCATCTCCATTCTGACTCACTACAAAGCCTTTCTTATTCCATCACTCCTTCTACCCTCTCTTTTTTTACCCTCACCTGCCATCATTTCTAATTATCTGGCAATAAATGAATCGCTTTCTGCATTCGCCAAAGAAGGTGCTGCGTGCGCTGTTTTATCTGACCCAAAACTTGAGCGAGGGTGTGAACAGTCTGCAGAGTGACAACTTGTGTTAGTGATGAAAGGCAAGGTGAGGCTGGTTTGAGATGATACTGTGTGCTGTTAGCGTGGGGCTGCTATAGGATTTGAGTCTGCTATTTAAACATTTCAGAAACAGAAAAGTATTGTGGGGATTGTTCCTGTGCTATCACACTCAAACTTATTGCAGTAAAAAAGCTTCGGTTTTGTGACGTAGTGTTGGTTTATGTTGGCACTGCTGGACCAGACTTAAATTTTGCTTTTCCTTCTAAGAAGTAAACCCTGACAAGAACAACAGTGCCTTGCTAAAGTATTCAGACCTCTTGAAATACTCTGGAGGGGGAATCTGTTAACACAAGAACTATTAGTTGGTGCAGTTCACAAGCCCGTTCATTATGGGAAAAGAAGAAAGTCAATAAGACGTCCTGTAGGGAACAGCAAACTTGTGAAAATAAGGTGTTTTGGTTAGAAGAGACCAACATTCACCAAATTTTAGGCCACACATCACTCTGAAAGCAAACTGTGAAAAATGGTCCAACAGCATCATTTTGGGGTAAATACTTAGCAGATACAAGCAAAATACTAGTAGCTGTAGTTGTACCATTTTTTGAAAATGGTGAATAATTTTCCTTCTATTTCACAACCAATTACTATGTTGATCTTTACATAAAAACCCAACAATAGCATTGAAGTTTTTGGTTGTAGCAAAATGAGTTTTTCTAATATTTGTAATGCATGGTAGCTTATATTTTGGCTATCCTAGCTGTTTGGTTATGCTTAAGTAACTAAAATGGATAAATAAAGAAAAGACGATGCTAAGTTTGTGAATCTCTTTTTTGTTGGGTAAAAACAGTTTTTTGATTCTTGCTAACTAACGCCTCATACTTTTAACTTGATTGTAATGCAAGTTTTATGAATACATTTTTAGATCAGCTATATTTATGTATTACACAGAAAATCACATTGCTGAATAATTTAATTAATTTGCTAAAGACTATTAAACAGACTATTAAACAGTTAGCTAAATGAATAGACCGAATGCAACAAAAGCCAACATGCAATATAAAAAACAATCACAGTGTGACAATGGGCAGTGTTAGTTTTTGTTTAGATATCTGAACACAAGGTCTGAAAATAAAATGCAGTGCAGTAAGGCATCCCTCATGGTCTGAAATGCTCAATTAATCATTCCCCTCAAGTCATATCCTCCTTGCTGCCACAGATAAGAGCATTGTATAGAAGAGAGGCTGGAAAAGAATGGAATGTGGTGGAGAAATGGGAAAGGGTCCGGGGGCAATCACAGACCTGCTAAAATAATAAGCTGGTTCAGAGCCACGTGGAGGGAGGCCCTGGTGAGATGGGACTTGCTGATTAAATTAAAGGCTCATTAATCAGCCCTTGACCATGACTTCCTCATTCCTCTTTTTCAGCCTACACTACTGACTTCCAACATTTTTTTTTCCCTCCTCTCCTTTAGGCTTCTCTCTTGCCAAGTGGGGGAACCCCCCCTCACCCCCACCCCGCGGAAGGGTCAGGGTTAAGAGTCGGCAGGAGAGTGGGGATAAAGGGGCAAAAGGAACTGGCAAGCTTTTCCCCTGATTTGCCTGGAAAAACAGATATCTGGCCTCCTGCTGTAATGGCTGCCTCCAAATGAAAGCCAGAACAACCAAGGGCACCGGATTGGCAGGCGCCAAACGCATACGCACCCACTGCCTGGCTCATCCAGAATCACACAGAGCCTTGTGGCTGTGATTTGTCTAAAGATCTGGCAGCTGCTCCACTAATCTGTCAGCCCGACTGTGCTGAAGAGGAGCGAGGAGCAAATGAGCGCTGGCTGTAGGCATGAGTAGGCAACACTTTGATGATGGAGTGGGTGAGGGAGCTGAGAGCCTGTGTCATAATGGTGGTGATTATGCTGAGGTCATTAGAACATACACATTACATCATGGCTGAACGTAAGGGGACCCCCACCCCACAAGTTTACCTTAATGGAGAAAAATGGGCTTCTCATTACAAAAGCCATCACTTAGTCAGTCAGATTATCGGTCAATCAGTAAATCAAAATTGTCCAAAAAGAAAATGATCTGCTATTGGTGTCTTTTGACGCACTTTGTGGAGAATAACATTATGTTTTCATTGGGACTCAATTAATTAGTCAGTTAGATCATTAGTACAAGAGACAACACTGAAATATTAAATAGTAATTAATTTTTCTTTCCTCTGTCTATGGTAATGATTTATATAACTTATGATTTACGTAATTTGAGGATATCACCTTATCATGTGTTCAATAAAGTTTGAATAAATTAGGAAAAGAAGACAAATCACATTGTAGGAATTCAGTTTCATTTATGTAAGACACAATCTGATTTGAGGCAACAGTAGAGAGGAAAACTCCTAATAAAGAGGCAGGAACAGCCGGCAGAACCAAAGCTGCTGTCATATTGTTTCTTATTTAACCATGTACACAGTTCTTTTCAGTTACACCAAGAAATGTATCTTGTTTAAAAAAGAACAATAAGACATAAAGGAAAAAATGTGTTTTCTAATGGAAGGAAAGGAAAACGTTAGGAGACCTTACTCCCTAATGGGACTGATCGCAAATTATGTCACCTTTGCTCATTAATATTTATAAGAGGTTGCCTGGATGTTCGGACAATTAGAGTACAAACAGAACGGTGACATCTGAAATGATTATAACTTTGGAAGGTGACGAAGGTCCTGGGAGCTTCGCTTCAATATGTTTTAATGCTGAAACATGGTGTACAGCCGCTTAAATGTTGGTTGAAATGTAGAGGACTCAAAGTGAGTGAAAAGAAGACAATGTTTGTAGAAACCACTTGCTAGCACAAAGTTATCTGGGCCTACCCAGCCAGGAAGACAGGTGTCAGACTATTGATTTATTAATGCATTGGAATTAATTTTTTCCCATTGAATATCAATTCAGAATCATTTCAGATGTTGACATTCTGTTTGTACTCTGTCCAAACATCTGGGCAACTTGCGCATTTATGACTATAAATGAGCAAATGTGACATCATTTGCGATCAGTGCCATTCTGTCAAGGCTGCGGTCATCATCAAAATTACAAAAAATAGGATATTTACCTAAATAATAGTCAGAATATAAATTCTAACTTCAAATTGAAGTTGTTTTCATGAAAAGGACTATTCTTTATTTTTATAATTTTTTGATGAACCTGCTGGAACAGTTCACAGCATTTGTTGCCTTTACGCTTTCAAGAATTTGACACCAAAATAATAAACTGAACGACAGTTGGACACCATTTATGCATTTATCACAAAAAATTATTTCTTTCCCATAATTTCATCTGAGGTTGAAGTGAAGATTTTACACAAATGATTGCAATCAGGTCTGAACAGTTAGGAAAACAAAACCCCAATGCACAGTATATACCTTTATTTTAATCTCCCTCAAAGGTTTTAGTGGAGGACAGGATGTAAATAGAAAAAAATATATACAGATTCATCCATACATTCTGCACCTTGCCCCATGTGAACCCCCTCAGTATAAGTTGATAAATTGAACAGGACTCCCCTGACATCTCTGACAGCCTCCTTTTCATTCCTCTGTCGGCCCCGTCGCTTGCCCTTCTCACGCCACACTGAGGAAGACTGAGGAAGTAATGGGATCGCAGGGCTACCTGACCCCCGGCACGTGAACAGCTGTGGCACACAAAGCAAAGAGGGAGCAGCCACTTAAAAAGGAAATGGAATGAGCAAGGTGGAGGAACAGACTGGGAAGGTGGGAGCAAAAGAGTGAGAGAGAAAAGTGAAGAATGACGATAAGGAGCGTGTGGAAGAAGAAAAAACAAGTGCCCAGCCATGTGTGAAAGACATAATTGAAAATGTCAAAAGAAGTAAGGAATGACAGCAATGAACTGGCTGAGCGTGGCAGTGCAGCCTGTCAGTGAGCTACTACCTCCATGCTGAATGGCTTCTCCCTTTCTCTCATCTCCTGCATACATTCTGTGCTGCACAGACTCACACACACATTTAAAATAACCAGAAATATTTTCCTGAACTCCTCCGATTTCATTCACGTGCTCTTAGTCTGTGTGACTATTCGCAGACTCACACATGTACACTCAAAGCCTCTAAAAGTGTGAGGAGGAGCATATTCATATAGACTGATTTCAAAGGGAAATGTGATGCTAGATAAGCACTTGACCCTGATGTCAGCTTTATCGCTTATCCCCCCTCCTGCTCCTCAATTTTCCTCTTTATGGGTTGCCCTCCATCTACTTTTCATCTCTCAAGATGAAAACGAGATTCGTGGCCCATATTGGCCGCAGACGATGAGGAGAGTAGACGACTTATAATTCAGCATATGTGCCTGATGCCAGGTGTGTTTTATCATGTACAAGTGCAGACTGAGGGGGAGGGATGGTGGACGTTGTCAGATTTCCATGCAAACGCTTAAAAGCATTCTGTAGCCATGCAAACTTAATAATCACTAGAAATTTGATGTTAATGAGCAAAGAGCTTTACTTCAACTTACACATATGTAACGCACAATACAAAAAAAATTGGATGCAAAAAACAACCAGCAGAAAACTACATTTGAAAATTTTCAGTCTTCAAATGGTTTTACAGGAAAGGCTTTGTAATCTTCCATACTTATTTGCATTGCCTTGCAAAATTATCCTTGAACTTTCACAGGATAATTGCAGCTACAAACCCCAGTGGATTTTACTGACTGATCACAAAGAACGAAAAGCAGAAGAATTTAACATGGTTTTCAAACTATTATTTAAAGGAAAAAAAGCAAGTCTGACATCCATTTGTGTTGAATCTATTTTTTATGATACTATAAAATAAAATCCCGAGAAACTAATTGTAGTTACCAGCAAGAATTCATCAAAAATAACATAGACCCCACCTCAATAGTAAATCTAGACATGAAAACCTTAAGTAGAAAAGCAACTAGAGGCCCACTGTAATTCTGGAGAAGCTGCAGAGATCAAAGTCTTGTGGGAGAATCTGTTGATAGGACAGTTATAAGTCATGCACTTCAAAACCTGACTTTTGTAGAAAAGTGGCAAGAGAAAAGCCATAAGAAGTCCTGGTGGATATTCACCAGAAAGCACCTAAGAAACACAGCAACCATAGAGAAAAAGTGATCTGGTCAGAAGAGACCAACGTTTTAACCAACGCTCAAAATATGTGTGCATATACAGGAGAAAGAAAGAAAACTTGTTAGAGGCTGCAGCAGACTTGAGGCTGGTATGGAGTTTCATCTTCCAGCAGAGGTTTCTATGTTCTTTTGACTTCAAACCCACAAAATAAAAAAAAATTAAAAAACATTGTAATTAGTTTGGTGTGCAAGTGCTACTAATGAACTAAAAGGTGGTTCTATAATTAAACCGCTGCAATGACAAAACCCACATCAAAAATAATGTTTTATGCATTTGTAAATGCTACTGTTATATCTCTAGTCACATTTACAGAACAATTTTTTCCCCCGCACTTGTTTTCACACCTTAAATGAGAGCTCAATCCCATCATTGGGTATCCCTCCTCTAGCAGAGCAACAGTCCCAAACATACAGATCAATCATGTATTAAACTGGCCTAGTCAAAGTCTAGATCTAAATCTTATTAAGAATCTGTCCAATACTTTAGCAGAGCACTGTAAATACAGGGAAATACATGTAGGATTGCGATAAGTATGAAATAAGATTTACAAACGGAGAAGAGTTTCTCATTTCAATTCGCATTAACATGTTTTAAATCTACTGCACGGTTCAATACAATCGGTTTGAAGATGAAGATGTATAAGATCATTTAACAGGAAGCATTTTTCTTGATGACTTAAGGAACAGCACAAGTCCTTAATAATTGCTTAACATTAATATCAGTTCTAATTCTGCCCATCTTCTTGGAACTGAAAACAGTTTCCAAGCATCATTAATTAAGAAGAAAAAGGGGGCAGTATGGTGGAACAGAGATGTGAGTAGATATAATTTGCATAGCCTGATGGGTGGAAATCACTGTGCGACGTACAGGCTCTCAGCACCTTCATGAATATTCATGTCTTCCATAGTCTACTAACACAGCACATCAAAAATGGATCAGCAGATCAGTGTGTGACATGGCAGTAGCATCCAGCTGAACTCCTCCACCGCAGAGAATCTGTGCGGTGGGTTTAGATTTGCAGAGTTTAGAGTGTTGCTGTGAGTCAGCTTGCACAACAATTTAAGATAGAACTCTACAGAAATGCCATGGACGTCTTGCGTTAGAGATACCAAGGACCCCTGCTGAAGAATTCATGAAACTTTGAAAGGCTCGCTGCAGAACGACACACTCCGAGTCGGCAGTCCTGTGATGAAGCAAATGCCACTGCGGCTCTGTGAGATAATAACAGAACGTATCCTGCGGTGGTGGTGAAGGTGAACAAGGTAACCCATCCTCTAACACTAATAAGTGTTTCCTTTTTGTTGCCCAAGGAAATGTATTTCACTTGCAAGGCAATGCTGCCCTCTAAAAAGACCAGAAAGGGAGAGGAAAAGGGGGAGGAAGTTAGTGAAGGAAAAAGGGAAAGGAGGGAGAGGAGCAAATGGAGGCAGAAATGGCTGCAGGGTCGGGGGAGTTTATTTAAGACTCAAATTAAACATGCAGAGCAAAGGCGCCGACAAAAATTAAACCTTAATGACAAAATATTACCTCCATAATGGAAACTTGCACAATACACACAAGGCAACAAAGAAATTATGCAGGCGTGTCTGAAGAAAATATCTCATCTTGCTTTTCATCAACCTAGAATATGACCCATAAAAAATGTCCAAGTTACATTTTATATTAAAATTACTTGAACAAAGATTGTTTCAGTGTAATTCAGCCGGTTTTCAGTGTTATTATTGTGCCAAGTGTATCAGTTGGAATGTATATTCATGTGGCTTTAGAGAGGTGCACTGGATGTGAATATTTCCTTTCATGTTGTCTTGCAGAATGTGCCAGCAGGTGTTTCTAGACGTACCCGGTTATGTCCAGTTCTGCAGCATCCAAACAGCCTGTGAGCTCCCTGCCATACAACAGTGTGGGAACCAGGCTGGCAAGAGGAGAGAGTGCAGACACAGCAAACAATGCTGAGACAGGGGACAACCAGTAATAGGATAAGTGGCGGGTTGAAAATGTGTCAACCGGAATGTGAATTCCATGTTAGCTATGCAAATGAGAGGGAGGACCCATTGGCTTGGCACACACGGCTCATCTATTCCACACAGCGGCCTGCCATGGTTATATTCATCAGTGGCAGCTTGAGCTCTGCAGAGCTTTCTACTGTAAATTATACTTTAAGGGTAATTAAATCAAATCTGGGCCAAATATTCATTCTCAACTGGCAGAAAAAAATTGTTTTACAAAATGTTGCACAAGGCTAACGATGGCAGGCTAGCATTGGATACGTGCACAAAAAAAAAAAAACTTTAGTAGCTTGTCTGTTTGCAACAGAAATGCAAAACCCTATAAACAGCTGTTATTTTAAAGTGTAATTTTTGAACTGATGCGAGTCAAATTTAGTCAGGATTACAAAATAAAAATTCATACCAAGTGGGTTTTTTTTTTCATTTTCTCACATTACAACCACAAATCTTGGTATTTTAGCAGAATTTTATATGATAGACTCACACAAAGTAGTACATAACTTTGAAGCAAAACTACATGTTTTTGTTTTGTTATCAAAAAAGTAAAAAAATCTCGGAATGAGTGGAGTGTGTCTTTGAACAGTGATTTTCAAGGCCTGCCAGAAAATTCTGTTGGATTCAGGTCTTGTTTTTGACTCGTATGTTTAGGTTGTCGTCATGCTAGATGGCGAACCTCCAGCCCAGTTTCAATTCTTCTCTAGCCTCTACCAGGTTTATTTCCAGGATTGACCATATTGACTTCATCAGTCTCCACCTCAGCAGTTTTCCTGTCCCTGATGGACAAAAAAAAAAAACACAGGATGATGTAACCACCACCTTGTTTCATGTTACTTCCTCCTCACATTGCATTTTGCATTTGGGCTAAAATGCTCGAATTTGTTTTTATTTAACCACTGCACTAAAACTTTTATCCATTTACGTTAGCAACGTGAGTATTTAAGCACTCAATTTTAAGTTATTTTATACTGGGAATAAAATACCTTTACCTTCAGAATAATTGAGGAAAACATTGTTTATAACGTGAATGACAAATCACTTGACGACATTTGAAAAGCTGTCCTTGAAAAAGCTTAAAAGCATTTGAGTCCCTGAAAGTGGCTCTAAATTTGAACCCTGTTCAGCTTCCTGCAGTAGAAAATGTCACACAGCAGAACAGGATGTCTGAGGAGAGAAGGTTCAAAATCAGTCATTTTGAGCTGGAATTTTCAAAATCAACGGTGGGTGTTACTAATTCAGGAAAATAAATCAGTAATGAACGTAACTCTGACCTACCAGGCTGAGCTAATCCTCCAGGTCATCTGAATGCCAGATTACTGTTTGTCTTCACACAACCTGAAGTAGGCAAGTCAATCACAGTTCTGTTCAAAAAAACTGATTTATCTCACAAACAGAATTTTGTTTTCACCCTTTTGGACCCAAGAAGGAAGTAAGGCTGGTGCCAGAGATGGAGCACTGTTTATTCAAGATACTAAAGCGGTAACAAAAGAAACATGACCTATAGCAAAACTAAAAACATTGGAGCAAGCCTTCAGAACAGAAAAAAAAATGTTTTCTACTCCTCTGCATATTTCTTTGTCCCTCCAGCCCTTCCTCCTCCTCCTTCTCCTCCTCTCCTTCAACCCCCCACTCTTTCTAATTTTCCTGAGGACGGAGGTGCCTGCCTGCCTGGCACATGACATTGATTTCCATCAGCGCTTGGAAATAACCTCAGAGCCGTTGCCAGGACAACCCGCATCTACCTTTTCACATTTTTGCATATTGCCAGTGAGTTTTGTTTTTTTTCTCACCCTCCTCACAGCCTGTCTTTCTTCACTGCGTCGGCCACTGCTCACAGAGCGACGGGAAGACAAATGCTCTCAGGTAGATGGGTAGCGTGCGGGGAGGTGGAGGTGGAGGGGCGGTGCGGGGTGATTGCTGTGGTTGGGTGGGTGGCGGTTGAGGAGAGAGATGGATGGCCATGCCAGGCCAGAACAGGATGGGCTGTGGGGACTCTGGCATGAAATGTGTGTGCATCTATACGTTGTGGGGGAGGGCTAATGATGTCTCCACCCTGAGGGGGGGATGTGGGAGGGTGGGGTCAGCAAGAAGGAGGAACAATAAAACACAAGAGCACTGACACCGATGGACTTCTGCCTCCTAATTAACTAACATGATGAACAAAAGCGGGTGGAATGGAGAAGAAAGGAGAGATTAAGGATTAAACCTGGAGGTGTGAGAAGAAAACAAACAAAAAAAAAACCCATCCTTTCAACTTTCCCACTTTTTTTTTATTATAAAACCATAAGCCTCAATTGGATTTTGAACACAAAGTGATGCAAAAATCTGAAAAGTTTGGCAGGCAATTGGGTTCAGTTCTCCATCAATTTTTCCCATCAGACATTCTGAAGAGAAATATTCCCATAGCATGACCCTGCCACCACTATGTTCCACTATGAATTCCCAGGATTTTCCAGCTTTAGTTTTTATTTTTATAGCATTTCATATGTAGGTCAAAAACTCCAGTTTTGATCCTATCTGATCCAAGTCTTCCATATGTCCCCTACATAAGTGGACACAAGTCCCTTATACGTCGTACATATATGGTCCATAAATGGGTAAATGAAAACCCTTATGAACGTCAGTGTGGGACAGTTTCACAGCTTGGCACACCTACTTAGATATTTATCCATAAAGTTTTTTGGAAAAATCTTTCATTTTATAGTTATGCACTTACTTTGAGTTGCTCTAGCAAATAAACCCTTCAACAAGATACATTAATGGATCTGCTTTAAATGTCAATACTGTGTAAAATTTAAATGTGAAATACTTTTGCAAAGCAGTGTATCTTACAGACTTGAACCAGCAGGCTATCAGTGAATGCCACTCACAATGTCAGACTCTGACAATCATTAGGTTTCTTCCCTGACAGTGTACGTTTGTCTATGTGCATATGATGTGGCGTCCATTGGGTTGGTCACTTACAGTTCAGTGGTGTGGAGAGGCTGGTTTTAGCGCTAATGTTAAAGTATCTGGAAAGCTGTATGAGCACAGGAGAAACGGGGTGTGTGAATGTGTGCGGTGGTGGGGGCCGGCTGTCAAACCGTCAGTGTGTGTCATGAGAAATGTTGATGCACACAGAGAGAGAGAGAGAGGGCAGGCTACCAAGAGACCGCCCTCCACCTGCATCGTGTGCCTTTTGATTTCTCTCCTCCATCGCAGCATCAACACCTCAGCCAAAGTGCAGCCATGGAGAAAATTAATTTCTTATTACCTGATTATATTATTTGGTTTTAGCTGGAATGTCACTTGAATATTCCACATCAGCATTTCATCAATAAGGTTGCTAGAAGGTAAAGAGAGGCAAAGTGTTGAAGCAGGGCAACAGGGCGAGCCGGCCTGTAGTTCTGCAATGGCAGTTCTAAAGTATAAAGACCGGCGCTGGCAATATGCCGACCTGGGCAGAAAGCAATTTGCTCAAGTGCTTTTCTGTCTTATCTGCCCACTACAATCACACACACACACAGTCTTACACTCTTGTATGTGCACAAACATCAAAGAGGAGCAAGACTCGGCCATTCAATCCACGAGGGGGTTTAGAAGTTTTACTGAAGCTGAATGTCCACCTTCATACACATTTTATGTCTCACTGAGGTTTTTCTCATCCAGCCACTGCTGGTATTTACCTTTTATCCCCATCTCTGCTCCAACACACAGAGGATTTAAGACTGATGGCCAAGCACACCCTGCTGCCTCCCCTTCCCTCTCACATCTCACAAGAAGCACAATCTGATGGATGAATTTAGAGGCTGTCAGGTGACGAAAATGAAAGATGATATTCTGAAAACACTGGATTGTAAGGCAAAAAAAGAAAAAGAAAAGTCAGACATTTTGAGTCTACATAAATCTCATGCATTGTATCCCTACAGCTCAAACGTCTTAATAAATCTTGGAGAAGATGAGGTAAACAAAACTGATCATCACAAAATTCATGAGGTCCAGAAAATCCAAACTTGGGTGTGTTTCCTCCTGGAGGGCATTGCTATTATTTTACTCGTCCCCTTCGCAGCAAACATACAAACTCAAGACTCCTGAAAAGGGCAAATTTGCATACCTTCCATAAGGAGGAAAATCTGATCATATAAATGTAAATAAGGTGAGCTTAACTTCTATTTTTTGCAGAAAACAGTGAACTGATAACACAAGGGAGCAGTGGGCAGAGCTCGATGGAGTGGAAAGGGCACCGAGATGCTCGTGAATTTGTATATACATTAATGTCAGGGATGAGGAAGAGGACAATATTTTTATTTATTTCGCACCTCCAGCTTCCAATGCTATGTTGGTATTTAAACAGCAGGAGGCACTGCTGCAATATCTGCAGCACACATTCAGAGACAAGCTGCTTTTGGAAAGTGCCAGACATACTTATTTTACAAAATCCCTTTTCTGTTTGGTTTCGTGTTAAATATTTCCTCAGAAATCAAACGGATTTCTCAACGCAAACTACTCTTGGTCTTACTCAAGTCAATAACGAGATCTGCATCTTGAACAAGCACAAACCCAGGTTTCTTTGTGCAACACTGATTTTTCTTTACCACAAATAAAAATACATCTATGACAAAACAAACCAACTCATGCAAACAAGTACAATGTCACTGGATTTATTGCTTTTTTACTTCCAGCTTTGTTCACTATTACTCTTAGAAAAATGTCAATAAACATCTACACAATCACTCATAATAACCAATTATAAAATAGTCTGTGCAAAGCCTTAGAACAGATATTGAACATTTTTACATCTTATGTTACAAACTAAACTTCAATGCATCTTATTGGGATTTTACAGACCAACAAGAGACAGACCAACAAGGAAAAGGATAAATGTTTCTTTTTTAATTCTTCTAATTTAAATTATTGGGTCGATGTTGCAATGTTGGAGTTTCATTCATAATGATTCTCTAGCAGAAGTGCTTATCTGAGGATCAAATTTTGGATCCTACAATGGCAATTTTAAGAATATTGGAGCAATATTTTTCAGAGGAATTGGCTTTCCAATAACAATAAAATGAAAGTCAGATTGTGTGAGAGGATGTATGAACAAAGAGAAACCACAAAATGTTTTTTTATAGATCTGAAGCTGATTGAAAACACACAGTGAGAATATCCTAATTTATCCATTAAAGGTTTGGATTTGGGTCACACAGAAAAGCACTCTAATCTCTTTACAAATTTACTTGAACACCCTTTTGCCTTTTTTGTCTTTGTTATTATTGTTTTCTGAAGTTATCAGCATAAACCAATGTCAAAAATGTGCTTTTTTTTTTTTTTTTTTCCAGAAACAGATGTTATCTGATAAAATATCAGTGGACATCCTTCTTCAAATAATTTATTTGAGCTAAAACCCTTTATTTAGCTTCAAGGCATGTTTCCAGACTGAATGTAATTGAGACAGAGTAAAGTTCATGGCTGAAAAGATACAAGACAAGCATTCTATTAGCTCGCTTTGGGACATGCAGCTCCACCAAGGAAGAAAATGAAAGGACAATCTCTCCGGCTGTATGCATGCTGCAGGCTCAGATCTGATTATTTTCCCCCACCTATTGTGAACCAGAATTTGATCCTCTCGTTTCTGTCCAAACAAACACTCAATCTGATTTTCCCCTAGCTTTGACGTACAATGAAAACAGCGGATGGAAAGCAAGACCAGAAGGAAAAGAAAAGGAAAATTGGCTTAAGGGTCTGGTTTCATTCTAGCTCAGAGCAGTACAAGCCGCAGAGGAACAAAATGTAATTCATATTATCGTGACCTCGAAGGGGGTTTCATCGCAGTGTGACTGTGAGGATGCCAACTGGGTCAATGGTGCATGAAACTGCCTCCTTTTATTGGCCTGGCATTCAATCAGTTCCTCCTGGGTATATGTCCTTGGCTGTGCAGTGGGGGCCACTCATTACAGCTCTCCTTGCACCTGCTAGCATCTCACTGCCTCCCCGCCCTTATTTCAATCCTTGCATAAATACAATCAGTCCTGTCAAGAAAGCAGGAGAGCTCACCATCATCCACAGTCGTCTCTGACTGATTATGCAGAGTATAATCAGTCCTCCCATTTCTTCCAGTGTCTTTGAATTCCACTGGAGCTGGCAGAGTGCCAGCATCTGTTCACCAGATACCATCATCCCCCACACCTCACCCCTGTACACATCTTTAAGCAATAGCACAAAAAGAGTAGGTAAAGGTTTGACATTTTAAAAACAAATGCAAGCTACAAGACATCCTTATACACCAAATAGAGACAAGTCAGATACCCAATTTCACCACACTGCTGTAACCAGGAGGCAAACGGCATATATGGTGCCTTGTAAGAAAATTTTTACCCCTTGAACATTTTTATATTTTGTGACAACCCCAAACTTCAAAGTACTGAATAATGCTAAGAGGGAGAAAATGGATGCTTGGGTTTCAACAGTTTTTGCAAACAAAACATGTTTGTTTGCAAACATGTTTTGTTTGCTCACATCGCCGTGAGCAAACTACTCTCACTGTGAAACAGGGTGGTGGTAGGATCATGATGTGGGGTTTGTTTATTTTAGCCAGTACATGGATCCACATGGGGCAATCTAGACAGCCTGTTGGAAACAGTGGAAAACCTGAGACTGGGATAATGATTAACCTTCTGTAGATCAGCTAACCTAAACATACAGCCAAAGCTACTCAAATACAGGAATGGAATGGATTAAAGTTTGTGGCTGTTACATCTCAATAGCAAAAACGCAAAAGGTTTGCAAGGCAAACCCTAGCCTCAGAAAGTTATATAGCTATTTCACCTCTTGCTCTAGCTCTCATGCTGTAAACATTCATTTGTAACTTGCCTCAGAGTGAGCTTTAACTAATGTACCCATCAGTCTGTCCCATTATAGCTCAGAGAAGTCCCTGGGCAGCCTGCTTTCCAGTTTGTTCTCCTCACTAACACTAAACAGAAGCTGGGTACCGCAGCATTCACACCAGCTAAACAACCTTCACCTCTCCAGGGAGATGTGCCTTTTCTTTCCTTACACATCCACTGGTGACTTTAATGAAATATGCAGCTGTCTTTTAATCAAAGCAAGTCCTATTTGCATATGGACAAGATATGGAGGTGGGCGCAGCAGCCCTCCGCCGCGCACATGAGCGCCCTGATTTAGAAGCAGGAGGGAGATAGAGGGAAGGTGGAGGAGGGAGGTGTGGATAAAAAGAGGTGGGGTAAGGAGGGGGTGTAGGAGGAGTAGGGATGGGCATGGCTTGAAACCAACCAAACACATAGATTGATGTGGCACATTTGCATACCTCAACAACAAACGTGGGTGCAATGCTTCATATCCAGTGGGGCTCAAGGGTAAAAAAGGCAAAAAATCAGAGGAATGTGACACTGTGTGCGTCTCTGTGGAGACAGGACGCATCTTTACTGTAATTTTGCCGGTGTTAATTATCACAGGGTACCAATTATCAGAATGTGGTCTCACTAAATGCAAAGTTAATGACCAATAAATGACCCTGTGTTGGTGACTCAGATGGCACAGTGCTGGAAGCCAGAGGAGGTGTGAGCGAGGCTCCTGCGCTCTGTTTTTAGATGTCTTTATGCCTACAGATTAATTCAAATGTGAGTAACAGACAGATACAACAACATCCTGTTATGTGTGTTTAAGAAGCACAGAGGGAGACCGAAGTGGATGAAAGACGGGCTTGTTTAAATGTGTGTTTGGTACAGACAGGATCTGGCTCACTTCACTGATGTTGAACTGGAAGTGTGTCTGTTTGGCTTTCTGCCTGTCTGCCTGCAGCAACTCTGCCAGGCTCTACAGAGCCTACAGTGATTAAAGAACAGATGATTTCATCAGATCAGAATGTTTCATTTCAAAATAGCTCTTTGTATATTTAGTATTTTCTCGCAGGAAGGCACTGTTACCCTGTTGTGATGGAGAAAGCTGAACAGGAGGGTGGTTATATTCTTGTATGCGTTTCTTACTCATATTAACTCTTTTGCCTTTGGAAAACCCTGGGAGTTTTATGCTCTTGGTGGTTTAAAAGCATGTGATACAATTTATGCAAATGAAGCTGAACTGAGGAATAACTCACCATCACTACATTTTCATAAATCTAAGCAACCTTATAAACCCATATTGAATATTCGTACAATATCTCCCACATGGTCTTTTCCTTAAAAAAAGTTTCTCTGTCTTTCACCTGAACTTGACCCTCACAGTTTCTGTTAATTGCCATTTCTTAATTATATTTTGAGCCCAGGAATTAGCTATCTAAAATACTTTTTTTCAGCTTTTTTTCCAAAGCTCCTTTTTGTTATCAGCATTTATTATTTTAATGTTCAAAGTGGTAAGTCTGTCCAGGAGCTTACGGCTGCAGATTACTGAGACAAGGTTTGAGGAGTTCTAATAATGATTGCTAAAAAACGATAGCCTTAAAATATCTAATTGAGGAATAGGTCCTTGCTAAAAGTCTTTAGAAGTTATAATTGCAAATCTTCAAACTGCTGCAAAGAAGTAAGTTCTTATTTTCATACCATGACCACGTTGTGCAGAAGAGATAAACTCATGTTTTCAACATTTAAATTTTGGGTTCTGCTGCTGTTCATAGTTCCTAAAAATGTGATGAAAGGATCCAATGTTTTACATGTGAAAGCAAACTATTTTTCACATTTTTTGACCTTACAGGCACAAGGAAAACACAATATGTTATTAGTTATTTTATGTAAAAGACTAAGACAAAATGTTCCACAAATGTGAAATGGAAGGAAAAAGACAAATGGCTTTTAACATACTAAACATTTATATTACATATTACAAAAAAAACAAAAAAGAAAATTACGGCATTGTGTATTTTCTCAACCCTATTTGTTCTGATATCCCTAAATAAAATAAAGCGTAACCAGTTGCCTTAAAAGGTCATCTAATTGATAAAATGAGTCCACCTGTGTGTAATTTAATCTCAATATAAACCCAACTTGCGATTCTCCGTTCAGATGAAAATGTAAAGTTGGAAAATTACCATTGCATGTCATGCTAATTAAAGGTATAGTTAAACTTCTAATTGGCCATAAAATGTGCAGTAAAAATGCGGGTGGGGAGTCAGAAAGTACTAAGCCTCACTGATAGGGGGCAGTGCTGAGCCCTATGTAACAGGTGCCCTTCTTCTATGGGTTGAAAACAGTCGAAATCCACTGAAGCAGCCAGACTTAAAAATGGAGGCAAACAACAAAGTGACTCAGGTATCAGTGGAAAAGGATAGATACTTGGAATTAATATACAAATAAAGGTGAGATCGTAAACAATTTTCAATTTTAATAAGCACATTTAAAAAATATATAAAATTTGATATTATAGCCTATAAATATTTTATTTTTCTTGCTATATTGTTCAACAGTATGGAATTGATTAAAGCTTAATAAAAGCTTTTAATACAACTAAATATTTTAGTGAAGGTCAAAATAGAAATAAAGCTCTCCATTTCAGGTATATATCCGGACATCTGATTCCAGAGGAATCACTGACTGATTCAAAAGAGCTGAATACAAATGTAAGTCACACTTCATATTTTTAGTCAAAGTGTGAAAACCATACATCATTTTCCTTCCACTTCACAATTATACTCTACTTTATGTCTGTCTATTACATAACATCCATAGAAAATACACAGAAGTTTCTGGCTAAAAAGGGAAAAAATGTCAAAAAATTAGAGAGGTCTTATATAAATACCCTATGTCAGTGTAGCAATTTTGATCCAGTGGTGGGTACATGAAAGAAATAAAACATGCATTTATACTTTGACAGTCACCAACTGCCATGCATAAATGTTTTTCAGAGATCGGCTTCACCGTTCCTTAGCCTTGGTCCTCGGTGTCTACCTGCAGCCAGCCAGCTGCTCAAACAGAAATCTCAACCACACTTCACTTTCCTGTCAATTCTTAATACTCATCATATCTGGGTTGCTCCAGGGTATCTAACTTAAAATTAACTCCCGCTGCTTGTCTTATTTAATGGCTAATTAATTCAGGCCTCCCACAGTTTCACATATTGCCGCTCCGCTTTGTCTCACTGCCTGAGCGGAGCGGCATCTGCTAACTGATGTTTCCTTTTGTTGTTAAGCCTTCACTTCAAAGATCTCTTGGCGAACAAGGGCTTTGATGAGTACAGATGAGTAGGAGTCTGAACACTCACTGACATGCAGCATATGTACAGCTACTTCTGAATGTAATCAGTGGAATAAAACACAATATCATTTGATTAAATCAAATAGTATGAATGAGTTATCATATTAAAGGTTATGCACCACATAGTGCCTGAACAAATGTTGGAATCATAGAAAAAAATAGTTTTTAAAGCCTTATTTTGACATGTGACAGTATGAAAGACACAGCGACAGTGACATTAACAACGGAAAACTCACATCAGTGACCAAATATCATTTTCTGCTTAGATTGGAATGCTGCCATCATTTATGCACTGCTGCATTTCCTGATGTGACATTTTAAAATGTCTTGAGCTGAAAAGGTCTACATAATGGAACTAAAGTAGTGCTAATATGTGTCCATAATAATTTTCTCACAGAAATGTTTACACTGTTGCTGCAGCTAAAATGCTAAGAGCTATCATTTTAGCAAAACATTAAACTAAACATCACAAATGTATAACTTAAAACAACAAAATGCAACAAGAAGCACGGAAACTGAAATTAAGTGCAGTCTGGTTCAAAATTATTCTTTCCACAGACAGACTTATGATTAAATTCATCTTTTAATTTCACCAACATGTTTAACCTGACTGGAAGTAATATAAATGTTTTAGAGTTGCCTAACTTGAAAATAATAACCAATAATACTGGTTTGCTACTAATTGTCATCACAAGTTAAAAAACAAAAGTAATATGTTGATGTGCAGCGGAATTTGGTGTTTCGGTTCAGCTAAAAAAAAAAAAAAAAGGCGACGCACACACCAACTCTGACAGATCACCAGTAGAGCAGATGTTTAAATTAGCTAATCAACCACCGCTGTGTTCAGACGATCACTTATTAATAACCGCAAAATAAACACCATGTCTGAAAAACATAAACGGATAGAAAGTTCTGTTTTTTGAGTGGGAAACATTTGAGTGTTTGTTAGCATGGAGTCCAGATAGGTAAAGTTGCTATGGCAACGAGTCTTCATGTAGCGTAGCTAACAGAGAGCGAGAGAAAAAGTGGTTTTAACTTGTTCTCTAACGGTTTTTGGTTATTTTTCCTATGCTGTTGCGCATTGCACCGAACTAACAACAACTACATCTCCAGGTTTTATTTTGTTAACGGGGTCGTTCTGCCGCGGTAGCGCAGCTACAGGTGGCAAGTAAAAGAATAGGCTTTTTCTCATTCAGCACATTCGCGAAGTTTCCGCTCGTAAACAACAACATGTATGGTATCAGCTGATGAATGCTGTACAGGTAAAAGTTTTACCACATCTGTTTGTGTTGCAGTTGGTGATGTTATTTAACTTACCTTAGAAACAGCGGTGTTCGGGCGCCAGAGAAGCTCAGCTCCGAGGTTAACGGCGTCAGGAAGGTCTGCTGCCTGTCAGCGCCAGCCGTGGCGTTGCTGGTAATGCAGCTTTCAGTTGAGGTGTGACGGCAATACTTATGCTCGCAGCTGAGCTTGAAGTTGCAGTTGGCATCGTTTCGTGTCGCACCAAAAAAGCGAAATAGATTCTGCTCCCCTACGCAGGAATCCGCTGCTAATGAACGGTAGTTGCTCCGCTCGGTTTGGTTTGATCACATTCAAGCCGTTCCAGGTCATATTTATATATATATATATATATATATATATATATATATATATATATATATATATATATATTTTTTTTTTTTTTTTTTTTTGCATACTTTACAAAGCGCTTCTCTGTCACCTGGTTATCGAGTAAAAGTCGTGAAAACGTATATTTTCTCATGGTGAGGCGCAAAATGACTCAACAATAGCTTCCAACAATACGCATGCGTACAGCAGGACAGCGGAACCAATCGAGTCTATTAACGTCAGCTCGGTCCTGAGAGTAGTTATAATTTTTAATACAGATTATATTTAAACGAACTTAAAACGAAAAGTCAGCATCAATGTAAAATTCTTAATATATTGAAGGGGTCATGAAATTTTTAAACTTGTACTACCAAGTCAAACTCTGTTACCTTTTAATGGCTATAATTTGAGCTAATTTAATTTACTACCTTTTACTATTTCTGGCACTTGGGTGTCAGAAAGCGCTCATCTCCTAGCAACAAGTTAACAACAAATATTGTTATTGTTCAAAAAACATAAGATTTCTTCTGATATTTTGAAATACTACTTAACAAGAGTTGTGCATTTGTTGAATTTGGCAGAAAAGTGAAAATATTTTTTCTTCTTTAGTCATTGGTGGTAAATATAAAACAGACATCCAACACAAAAGAATCTGATTTATACTTTGTGGCAGTTCGTTACTAAAAAAACCCGTTAATCTCTTAACACCAAATTATTAACAAGTAATATTATTGATACTATTACTTTTGAAATACTGCTTATCTGCTTAGACAGAAGAAATTTACAGTTGGTAAATTTTGCAAAAGTAAAAATCAGACGTTTACGGTCGGCACTTGGTTACCAGAAAACACGCTCGTCTCTTAGCAACAGATTAACAATAAATATTGTTATTGTTCAAATAACATAACATTTCTTCTGCTCTTTTGAAATACTACTTAAATTGTACTACTTAAGAATTGTGCAGCTGGCGAGTTTGGCAGAAAAGTGACTTTTTTTGTCATTGGTGGTAAATATACAATAAAACAGACATTGAACACAGAAGTAAAAATCTGATTTATATTTCGTGGCAGTTCGTTACCAGAAAAAAAATTTCATCTCATAACACAGAATTATTAACAAGTAATAATATTGTTTATAAAATATAAGCCCTTTTGAAATACTGCTCATCTGCTTAGACACAGGAATTTTACAGTTGGTAAATTTTGCAAAAGTAAAAATCATATGTTTACTTTGTGGCACTTGGTTGCCAGAAAACGAGCTCATCTCTTAGCAACCGATTAACAACAAATATTGTTATTCTTCAAAAAAAAACAGAAAACAAACAACATGTATATACTGACCACAGGGTGTCGATATGGGGTCATTATTCAGACTGGAGGCTGCAGACAGGGGTATCCACCATCTCCCAAAAGAAAGAGACCAGCTGGTGGGTAAAGGGCTTGCTTATACATTAGGGACCTTGACAGGGCTATTGCATCATGCACTCAACCACTATTGCCTATGTGTACAAATAGAAAATAACCGTTTTCATCACAGATGCCTTGCAAGACAATTGATGGAGAAAGTTTCCTATTCACGTAGGACTTTTTTGTGGTCCAGCTGGAGGAAGAATCCTAATGTGGCATCCATCGATTGCACCAACAGCTAAACGGAACACCTCATGTCCAGCAATGCCTGCAAAACCGGCTCCCATGTTCTCCAAATATTCCTCCTTGGGAAAATGAATAACCTTGTCGAGGACGGTCATCATCTAATGTTAATCACTGCCTTCTGATTTTTACTTTTGCAAAAGTAAAAATCAGATGTTTACTTCATGGCACCTGGTTACCAGAAAACGCGCTAATCATTGACGTTGCATTGCTAGATTTTCTAAACACACGTTGTTTTGAAACTTAACAGATGAATATTTGTCATAACCACTAAAGGTTTTCTTTTGGACCTGTTGTTCCCAAGAGTCGATCTCGGATAAGCAGAAGACAATGAAAAGTGTTTAACGTTTTTGAATAACTTACCTTATTGGGCTTCTGTTCGTATTAGCTGTGTGTGAGTTAATTTATCCCTTTTTACCCTAAAATCACTGGTGCTAAAATGTGTTCCGAGTGCCATTCCATGTGACTATGGGTGCTGCTTAACCTGTTGAATTTAACACAACTTTTACACAGAATATATATGTTGTGTACATATTTGGTTCGTCAGAGATGGGCTGCTGTTGGAAGCTAACGGTCAAATGTGAACAAGTTAGAATCACAGCGCCAACCAGTGGCCTGGCATGACAACTACAATGTGTCTTGACTGTGCCGTCTAAACGTAGGACTTTTCCCCACTCATCTGAAAATATCGGCCGTTTGCAGGCAGCGTTCTTGTGTAAATACAGCCTAGATGACACAATGTCAATTTGAAAGCCGATTTTAAAAGCAGCTAACTAATTTACTCTGTGGTTCTGTTAAAACATGGGATGTATATCGTACCACCAAGACAGTAAAGATGTCATATTCACTTCCAGATTTCTCTTGCAGCCAAGAGTCATAATGCTTTCAGTGCCAAACACTTTCACTCTCATGCTTAGCTCTGCAGCCAGGGAAAATCTTTAAATATACATGTTGGTGTCAGTGGAGTTTTCAGTGGCTGCTGATCTTCCTGCAAGTTTTTTGTTTTTGTTTTTTTTGCCTCTCACCTTGACATTTGTCACCAAAACACTGTTGCTCTCTTCACGGGGAGGCTTCTGAGCAGCGATTCCAACTGAGACACAGCAACAACAGCTACAGCAGGAGCTCCAATTTGTGAGCAGTAGATGACGACCTTTGAGATGCGGCTAACTGTCAACACATTACGGTCAGCGGTGCCGTTGAGAAGGATGTGACAGGAGGTGAAAATGAGAGGCCCTGTTACAGCAGTCCGGGGGAGTAATGATGCTGCTGCAAAGTCACAGTTTCTCCCAGAGGGGTTTCTGCTGTCATTGTGAGGCAGAATATCTGGATATTATAAAATATGCTTATTCTGAATAAGCTGAGCAAAATTTGGTCTGCAGTTTATCTTCTTGCCACTCATGGCTGCTTATAAGGGAACATGGTTTATAGGATAGATTATCCCGTAAGATTAACAACCACTTTCCTGAAAACAGGACAAAATTATATGTTCCTACTGATCAGGAACCCCAAACATAGACTAAAGCAGGCTTTAGAAATAAAAGGAACATAAACGCACACATTTAACCCCAACGGTCATGTTGTTGGACTCCAGGCCAGGATTCAAACCAAGGACATTCTCCCTGCAATGCAACAAACTGCACCACAATTCTTCAAATATGTAATATTTCATTGTATTGTAATTTAGATGATGCAGATGACCCCACATCAGTATGCGATTATAAATTGGATTAAAGAGACGCTATACTGCATTGCTAATGCGTTTCTACACCCAAGCAAGTTGTTATTTCTAATTTTTGGAATAAAAGGAGGTAGCTCAGTAATGATAAGGGGGTGAGAGATATTTAAATTTATAAATATCCACTACAGAGGAAATAATTGAACATATGGATGATGGGGAATTCAACATAGAGACGCAGTAGGCTATATGTTATTTTCATTTCTACACTTTTTACACAAATCAACAGTAAAAATATCAATCTTTATTCTTTGAGATAGCATATCAAAGATAAAACCTTAATCTGAAATAGCATGACAAATTACACAGGAACTATACAACAGTAAACAAAGAGTAATTTAGTTACTTTTCCTTAAGATACAATAGTTCTGTTTGCATTTGCTAGGGAAAATAGTTCTGCTCAGGCTTGCAAAGTTGACTGAGAATGGCAGGTAAATTGGGCCTAGAAAACATTCCTTGAGAATAAAAGTCATCAAAAATATTACATTTTAGCTGCTGTTGAAATGTATTTGCATCAAATTATTTGCATGTTTTATTTTAAAATTTCATAGGCACATTTCTTTCCACACACAAATGTAACAGAAATCCTGAATGAAAGTGTCATGAATTGGTAGGAATGTTTCCTCTTGCCAAAATAATTTCATAATCGACACAGTACAGTCTCACAAATATGATAAAACATGCTATAGGAAAAACCATGACAACATTTTAAACCTAAAGTTATCATCAACTATCATTTATGGCCTGTTACAAACTTCAGGAGTTAAAGTTGAATTATACGTACTACGTTAAACAACAATTAAATAGCTACTCATAATTCAGCTCTATATGCTGTATGTGCTTCTCTTTAGAACAAAAACAAATGTATTTGGTTTACGGTCAGAAGAATGAACAAAACAACTGCATTGGACAAACCTTATCTTATACAATTAATATTAGAACATTAACATAAGCCATAAAAATACAACAGTAAACAAGCGATGGAAAATGTAACACAGCTGATAACACAATACTATCGGAAATGTATTGACAAAGACAGTCTGGTTTGGCAATAAAGGGATTTGGAACATCCTAACAACACAAGGAGCTGCTCCACACTACTGTTGCATTTCGGATTTGTTTCACAGTGCAGAGGTGTCGACTATATCTTTACCCATAACAATGTAAACCTAACCTAACCCTAGTCCTATTTAACCTCAGTAACGATACATTACTATACACCACACCACAGCACAAAACAGACCAGGCAAGTGGCACGGAAATATTTCTAGCTCAGAGCGCGGCCAGAATCGTCATATGTTGTACTTCATTTAAAATGATGCTGTTTTCAACTGATCGGATGGCTTTCTGTCAGGGTTTGACTGAGGGTATCGGCTCCCTGGAAGGAGATTTTCCTTTAGTCGCTCCATGAACTGAAACTTTTAGTTTTAACTGTTTTACATCGCCATGTATTGCAGCAAGGATTTTTACTCGGAAATGTAATTATAGAGGAAAGAAAAAAAAAAAGAAAGAAAAATGTATCTTGTCCATCTGTGTGCTTAGAATGCTCTTCACAGCATCAGTGTGTATGTGTGTTCTGTATAGATTTGGGCTTGTTCATGTAAACAAAGCATGTCTGAGTGTATGGATTGTGCCTGATATCATAAACCGGTGCCACAGTTGACCTCTACATCTCATGGGACAGGGCTTCATGTTGAGCAGCCACCCCATTGGCCTGCAGGGCACCGGGCTGCTCCTCCAGCTGACCGTTGGCCTTTGGTTGAACCGCCATATGGTCAGATGTCTGAGAGATGACATGGCCGTTGGATTCGTTTAGCCGACGGACGCGGTACGTCTCGTAGTGGATGCTCCCTGTGATGTCCTTGATGTTCTGCATGTGAGTCCTGCGGATGAGTAGGGATTATCTTAGCAGGTGAAAGTCTTTGTTTTTATTAGACAAAATTTTGTTCTCCAGCTACAGTTCTGATGTGTTTACACACGCATCCTGGGTATGAAGGTCATATTCGGCTTTTAACACTTTTGAACTGCTCATTTCTTTTCCTACACAAAACGCCTGAGTGTTTCTTGGGTAAATAAAACAACAGCACTTTCAATCATTTTAACAATTTGCATAATCTGAATTGATTGGAGATAACATTCTGGCATAATTTCATATGTATATTAAAACAACAACTGTTATGAGAGTTGTTGCACCCATTTAAATCACAGAGATCAAGTTTTTAGGCAACGCTGTTCGAATTTAAATCATCTAGCTGTTGTTTTGAAGTGAAAATGAAAAATCTGGACATCATCCTCCATTATTCCATCATCTATGTGCAATGCACCTCTACCACTCTCAAATCCTTCAAACATACATGCTGTGACCAAACATCTGACAGAAAAAACATTTCTCCAATTGGGATTTGATTTGTCCATTTTAGTTGTGCTTGACTGATTTTGTTTATGCCCGGCTTTAAAAGAAACCTCTTCTTGTCAGCAGCCTCTCAGTCGGTCCTGAGCTTTAAATTGTTATACTGTGGACAGTGGTCGCTTTCCAGCACTTTCCAGTTTATGCTAGGTTTCACAATGACATTCCTGGATTGTTCCTAAACATGCCTGATCAATTACCTTCCATCAGCGTTTGGGTCAGACGAATAAAACTTGGACAAGGTTCAGTGTTCCAACAAGAAAAGGATCACACTAATGTCAAAACTGGTATTTAATGAATGAATCAATCAGCCCAGTCTTAGGCTTCTGAAATGGCCTCAATGTTAGCCTTTATGTTTGAGCTGCGCTTCAAAGGCAGCCAGTCAATTTAAACAAACTAACTCGGTAACTATTCAGCCAGAATTATGTCGAAAGCTTGTTGGTGAAAACAAAACTCACAGTCATTATGCAACTTGCAAAGGAAACTATACAAAATATTTGTTTTTGTTTATGCATAAGTTTGAGCCTGTGCAAACGATTTTGACCCTGTGTGGCTTTAAGAAAACCCAAGAGAAATTCTAATTCATGCACAAATTTGTAGTTTTTTTTACATTCATTCAAGTTGTTTGTTGCACAAAAATCAAACTGAAAAAGAAAAACAGTTAAACTATATTATTTAAAGCCCCACTGAGACTGTACCTGCTCTTTCACTTACCTAATTGATGCAGGCAACAACTCAAGAAAACTAATTCATGAACAAATCCTGAGATGTAGCATTATATTAGCAGGCACTTGAAACATTTAAAAAAATTTCATTTCTATTGATTCTTGCTGGAAGTAAAGCTTTATTGATTCAGCAGAGTACCTACAATTACCACAGCCCACAAAACGCCTGAGTGTTTCTGACCTGGCAGGAGACTCAGTCCTGAGCTCAATTTCATTTAAACCTTTATGAAAAGTCATGAAAAGAAAATAGTAGCTGACGTGGATTCCCACCTGATGAGTAGATCTCGCAGGTAAGCAAACTCACAATGTGCAATGTTCTCAACTGCAAAGAGAGATAAAAAAAAATTGTGATAAATGATTGAAACAATTCTGAATGTTAAAAATCCCTAAAACACCACAAGATGGCAGTGTTGGTCACAAGCAAATGGAGGAAAAACACTGCTACCCTGAAATCTCCAGCAATTTTCTTAAACCAAGATAACATACTCCTCAATGGAGAGCGTTTAATAACGTGTCTCCAGTGTCTCCTCCACACTGGAGAACTTTAAAATGAGACGCTTTAACAAACTCTCCATGACAAGTCACTAGTGCCTCCCTTTAGGGCTAACACATGTTGGAATTAGAGATTGTGTCAGAGGTTGAAAATGAAATAAAAGGAGTGCGCCATTTATGGAAAGCTTTGAAATACTGAGCAGGAAATTAAATTTGCTTTCAAAGGAGGAGAGGGGAGGAACTGCTCGGCCTGTGAGCTCTGATTAGAGGCATCAGGGGAATGTGCAACGCTAACTTGGCTGGCATCTGTGCTGCTCTAGTCCTGCTTTAATCTCCCACATTTAAACTTCAATAATATAAACAATTTCTCCCTTTTGAATGATATATGAAGGCTTCAACTACCAAATCTTTCTGAAATCTACAGTAGCTTCATCTCTCCCACAGGTTTCAGCTATTGCTTTATCTGCCTCCCTTCAGCTTCCTTGAAGTGGTGAGAGATTCTAAAATGTAATTAATTTGTCAGAAATGTCTTTACTCAAAAAGGGAGGCGCTTGTTTCCAGCATGAAAAATCTTAAAAGAATTGTTCAGGATTTTTTAAGTGAGGTTATGTTAAAAGGTTAGAGTAAGTTCATACCTTGCCTGGAGTAAATGTTTAGTCTCAAACATTTTATAGCAATTACAGTGAACACTAATTTAAGGACATTTGCTGAAATTATGTTTATATTAAACAGTTATTCACACAGAATCTAAAAGAAAATGCACCTCTGGCCATTAAACGTCTTTATTTTATAATTTACATTTGGCTTTCTAAAGAAATAAATAAGTGAAATATAATTCTAATTAGAGTGTTTTGGCTTAAAAACACACTTTGGTGCAGTTACACTGATCTTAACACCACCTTAAGCTTTTCTAAGTTTATTAACAGGTTTTTATCCCACTACTAAAATCTGTGTTTAAACCAAATTGTGTTAATGTAAACTTTCTCAAGATGAATAGATGATAATGGCGAGTTTAAAAAGAATATCTTGATTATTATTCCTTAAGCAAACTACAATCAATCGGTTTTACGATTGAAACTCTTGAAGAGTTTGTGGGAAAGGCTGAATGTCAGACATTAAACTTCTTTTCAACAGAGTATTTCTTAGAGGGAAAAATAAATAACTTTCAGCATAAACTGATTACTCTGACCAGAAATTGTTTACATATTTAGATCTCTGTACATTTCACACAGGAATATCACCTCCTTCCTCTACTTCCTGTGTAAAAATTACAGGGTTTTTTTTAAATCACCATCCAGTGCAGACATGACAGTAGCTCAAAAGTTTTTAAAATTGCTTTAATATAAACAACTATGTTGTTTTTGAGGGGGAAGTTGTTAGCTTTAGCCTTCAGCTAACCTGGATTTACACTATATCAAGACACCAATTATCCTCTTAGAACTTTTTAACGAACACTCACTTCAAAATTAAAAATATTTCCCTTTAATCCAATATGAATGTGACAAATACTTTCTCTTCAATTTATATATATTTCTGCCTATACTGTAGCTTGTGACTTGCATCCTATTCACAAAGCAACTTGTATTTCTAACATGCCTCTGATCAGCATCTGCACATTTTAATGTACTAGGCTGTATTTGAGAACCAGATGAAATGTTTCTGTGAACCAAGTAATGTAAAAAAAACATGTGTAAATCAGAAAATATTCCCCAAAACCCATGAAAAGAGCTTCATTTAAATGTGGGAAAATGCCAGCACAGGACACACTCGCATCTAAATTCTTTGACAATGTCAGACAAAAAATGTAAAACAACCACACACCAAATTACAAGTGCACTTGTTTGCAATAACTTTACTGCTGTTCTTTGTTCACATTATCTTAAGAAGGAGGAAAGTCTCTTGTTTTCCTTTTCAGAGAAACCCATGTAAACTGTCTGTAGTATCTGTGCAACAAATGGCTAGACCGCTCAGCCACATGTAAAAGCTGCAATATGTTATTATCCACAGTTTAAAATACTTCAGAAAGACTGTAGACCAGCTTCACCACATTGGTGAGCGCTGTGGTAAGTGATTAAGAAGAATGTGAGTCGCTATGCTATTTATTTCAATAAAATAGCTGTTGTGACACGTGAGTGGGGTAAACTGGTCCAATCAAACAAAAGTGTTAATTCTTTAACTAACATGTTTGGGGTTTTTTTCTCCGTGGGAAGATTAGCCAAACAGTATGGTGGGTCCGGTTGCCTTGGAGTGTCAAATTTCTTTGACAAAAGGGAAATTAAATCAACACTTCCAGTGTGATCATCAAGGACGTGCATCCAAGACTGGTCAAGAAAGTCCCCTCAGTTATTCGCATTTCCACAAACGAAGAAATTCACACAGAAATCAGCAAATCCCCATAATTTTAACGCTAATGCATAATTTTGGGTTGATTGCTGATATTTGCAAAAATGGGGAAATACATTGCTACACTCCACTACTGAATCAGACTTACTTGATGTCAAGTAGATATTGAGTAATACGTCAAGTAACAAAAATCAAGATGTTCTTCAAAGAAAAAAGATTTGTTTCTAATCTGTGTACTTGTTATTTTTTTTCTCATCTTTTTTCCTCTTTTATATACATATCCTGCAAGAGGTTAAAAAATCAAAAATCCTGTGTGTACCGAGAAGGACTCGTGTTCTATTACCTTCAATGGTACCCCATTTTGTTTTTCTTCCCAGAAGCCTCTTCCCATTCACCTGGTACTCCTGGTCACTGCCCACCACAGCAAAAGGGATCATCTCCTGATTTGGGCCAGAACACACTCCGATTCACTTTTTTATTCTGGTCAAGGTTTGTATGTAGTTTTTTTCCCCGCATAAAAACAGACAGTATCAGCCAACATGTTTCAGGTAAGCTTTATCCATCTGAATTTAAACTTACCCTGATTTTGTCGTTGATCATTCTGTCCTCTGCATCTTCATCAAACTCTTTCTGCGGATAGACGTCGATCCCGTTGGCTCGCAGTTCTTCCCTGATCTACACACAGCAAGAGAGAAAAACACAAAGTTAGACCTGATAAAGTTTCACAATATATTATGGACAAGCTATTAAATATCAGCTGAGATTTTAATCATCAGTGAGCACAAGTTTTCCATCCGAAAGAGACTGCACACATGGTTGCATCTTTATTTTCTCATATGTGATGCAGGTGAAAAGGCAGAAAACATCTAAGCACATTCAAACATTTCTCACCGTCTGTTTAAAGCTGTCCCTCTCCTCCAGGGTCAGTGTGTCGGCCTTGGCGATGACCGGGACGATGTTGACCACTTTGCTGAGACGCCTCATGAATTCCACATCCAAAGGTCTAAGGCTGCAGGATGATTACAGAGAAACTTGAGTGTGAATAATTTCCCGTTTCCCTCTGTGGTACAAAGTAAAGTTAAGATTCACTTTAAAAGGAGTTGATGTAATGAAATAAAACAACCGCGAGGGGGCAGTAAATGAATTTCCTAAAGCTACCCGTTCTGATACAACACTCATTCACATTGAGGAATATGCCACACAACTTGTTTGAACCGCAGCCTTTATCATTGATAATGTCAATGTGTTTTATTAGATTTTGCAATTGTAAAGTGGAAGCAAAATATGATTTTTTAAAAACATTTGACAAAAGTCTGAGAAGTGTCATGTGGATTTATCTTAATTTCTCCCAGTCAGAAGACTTACATCACACCTGCAAGTCTTCTGTCTATCAAATTTGTCTTGTCACAGATTTATTCTTCCATGAGTCTGTGCTCCATCTCTTTGTCCATGAACAATGGTGCATTGAAGGTGATGTGTTTGTTATTTGACCATTTGGATGACTGAATGCAGTTGATTGTATTTGGAGTCACTTATCAGTGGTTGAACACATCTGCACACCACACTTTTCTAATCATTTGAGAAAATGTTCCTTTTTTTGACTTTACATCTTAAAAAATATATGTCTTCGTTTATTACATAAAATTCTAGTAAAACACACTGAAGTTTGAGACTGTTAAATGATAAAATGTGAAAAGCTTTAAGAACTATGAATCCTTCTGCAAGGCACAGTTGATAGGAACGTTATGCTCTTAGGCTTGTTAGATTTTCTATGTTTTATTTTTTTTATTTCATCTCAGCTTTGCCTGCAGCTGATCCTTCACACAGACTCCCTTCATGCAGTCTGCTCTGCCCTTCAATTAGCCTCGACTGAGCCGAGCCAGCCTGGCTCAGACTCCCAGGGGCGGATTGTAGGGCAGGCCTGACTCGTTCTCCACACAGACTGATGGGCATATCAGCCTTGAAACATGATGAAACACTGGTGAACATGTGTTCCACAAAGCATGGAAAGCAGAGAAAGGAAACAGAGCAGCACAAAGTTAAAGAGAGATGAGTGATGCAGAGCATCAAAAGTCCTGGGGAAAGAGAGATACAAAAACAAAGACAAAAAGGAAGAAACATCTAGATCAAAGGATGAGTACAAGAGGATTCAGGTTGGTGGGAAGTGATCTCTTCCAGTCAGTTAATTCTGAATCCAATTATTGTATTGTAACGGCTGAAAATGTGTAGAAAAAAATATACACAAGCTCACACGGCATGACTGAGCATTTCCGAATCCTTTTAACTGCACACATCATTTTTCCATAACATGTGTCAGGGCAAGAAATATAAACAAAACAATGTGCATGCAGGATCACATTACATGTGTCCTCTTGTATGCATGCAATAATTCAGTGGCTGCAGTGATTAAAGAAATGGTAGACAGGTTGAAAACAGCTCAGTGATCACAGTAAGTGTAGAGAAAACAACTTGAAAGCAAACCACCATCCTCCTTTACTGTAACTGATCAGAAGGTAGTTCTAAGCTGACAGGAATCAGAGAGCAAACACCGAAATTGAAGTAAAAGCTGCACTGCTTGGAGGGGGATACTGTTGAGGCCTTTATTGAAAATAGCATCTGATGCCAAGACTGTTGTATTTATGCTTCAGTAACCCCATATCTTTCATCTGAAATCTATAAATGCAACTTTGCAGCAGATTCCTCTCAGACTACTTCTCTGCAAGTTAAGATTTACTAAATCTGAAGAAGTTTAAGATACTAAGCACACTCCACATCTTAAGGGGAAGGAGTTTTAAAGTAGCTCATTCTAGTTCATCTCCTGGCTCGGTATTCAAAAGCTTCAAGAATCTCTTGGACCATATCTGTGTCAGCGATTTAATACTACCAAAGGTTTTGTATTTAATGGGTCAGCTGAGCTGTGAAGCATGCATGTCCTCCTTTATTTCTCTTCTGGCCAGACTTGCTGTAATATCTAAACACGAGACAGCTGTGTTTCAGCCTTGAAATGATTCGTCGATATATTCTAAAGTAGAGCGATACATTTGACAAGATCTGGAAACCTTTTTTTTTTTGTCTTGAGCACTTTTAACAGTCTGCTACCAAACAATTTCATCTGTCACGTAGGTCATCTATATTCACTTCTGGGACCCTGAAAAGAAAATAATCTTATTTCCTTTTCTACTAACCCTTCACCCCTTTTTGTTATTTCTGCATGTTGAACAAGATGACATCCAGCTCAACAACATTTGGGATGAGCTCAAAAAAATGCAAATGTAAAAATCTTAAATGTTAAGGTGAAATTGTAGCTGGTAACAGTAGTTTGTGAGTCGGATGTTATAAACCTGGACACAATGAATCCAAGCATACATGGCCTCCCCAAAGCCTTGATCTCATTCATTTAAACTTTATGGGCGATGATCAAAAGCAGAGTCCATGCCAGAAAACTAACCAACTTGAAAGAGCTCTACCATTTATGATAAGGAATGTTGTAAAGGAGCTGAAAAAGTCAGAACTTTGTTCACAGACACAAAAAATGTGTTGCTAAAGAACATTAAACCAAATATAGGTTTGGGTGTAATGTATGTGAGCCTGCAAATGTAATTTGAGTCTTTGTGGATTTTTGTGCGTTAAAATAAAAATTGTGAACCCAATTGGTGTTTTTTTTTTAATTACTTAAAATCACTTGTTGAATCAAACAAACAGTTCAAATGCATTGCAGCCCAACATTAAAATTAGATTCCTGCTCATAATAAGTAAACTTGTCACCGTCTTTTCACTGGGGTGTGGGTTTCTTGTTAGACATAATTTACAAACCTTTAAAGTAAAGAAAATGTACTACCCATTTAAAATAAATTTTCATAATGCCATAATAACTTGGAAGGCAGTCCATATTCATGATAACAAATGAGTAAGGACACCCACACAATACCACAACTGTGCCCCACATGACAGCTCTACCTAAACTCCTCTTACCAAACACACACGGTCCCAGAAGCAGCAGCTGTGGCATCATGGCTGACTGCTGAGGGGTTCTGTCAAGAATACGTACATGTTTCCCCCACAGCTGCACAAAGAATCTGTTTTGTATGCGAACAACTGTGGAGCTCTTGGTACATAACGGGGAAGCAGCATTGGATGGGTCTGTCTTAGTTACTGCCTGAAAAGTATATTGTTATAACAATACTTTCAGATTTTTTTTTCTTTTTTGAAATTCTGCTCCCACAGACGACAGAAAGAGATTTTCTTTGACCACAGTCTAGTAAAACAGCATCTGCTCATGATTTTTAAACCACCCGGTTTTACATCTTTCTTTTTAATCAGAGACTTTTATACAGAGAAATGGTCAAAAGGGTCTTGTTAACATTAAAAAAAGCTCAGGGAGGGATTATTTCCCCATGAAATCATAAGAGTGGTGGCTGAAACTGAGAAACTGACAGGGCTGCGGACACACAGGCGGTCAGAGGAGATTCCAAAGAGGCCTGAGTCATCTCAGAGGTCATTTGAGGGAAATGTGAACCACTTGGTGGATGTGGGTGTGGGATGGGGGGCTGGAAGGAGAGCTGATCTTTTTAGGAGGCAATCTTACCAGTGCCCTGTAGGAGGTATGAAGTATATGCAGCAATGAACCCTGGAGTCTGGGATCCTTTTCTTCCTGTTGATGTTGATTTCCTCCTGCAGGTAGGCTTCATACTGGTCATTGATGAACTTCATGATGGGCTGCCAGCTGAAGCACAAGTTTAAAAATGAGTTGTTTAACTGGCAAACATGAAAACATCTCGCTATAATGTCTATTTACATTCTTCAAACCTCAAAAATGTTTTCCAAGTTACATTTGCTGGCTTTGAAATATTTCACTAAGATTTAGGCCAACACAAAGTAGTGAAAAATTGTTAAGAGGAAGAAAACAAATGCTTGTGTGTACTTCATACTGTTCTATTTCACAGAACAGTATAAATTGAACTGTTCTGTGAAGGCCTTACTGGTTTGTTAAAGAACAAGTAAGAATAAACAGCATAATGAAGACCAGGGTACACAGCACAGAAAATTGTGGAAAACTTTAAAGCAAGGTTAGGTTATAAAACAATATCACAAGAGAACTTCAAACCCATTAATACCTGACTGTCCAACTAAACTGACCAGGAAAGGAGATCTTAAATCAGGGAAGCAGCCAATAAATCAATGGTAACGCTGGAGGAACTGTAGAAATCCAGAGCTCATGTGGGAGAATCTGTTAAAACAACTATGTGGTGTCTACCCCACAGATCTGACCTTACACAGACAAATGTTAAGTAGAAATCAGTTGGAAGTAGCAAACATGTGGAAGAAGAAGCTTAACTGAGATGAGACCAACGTTCAAGATTTTAGCCAAAGTGCAAAGAGCTAATTCAGATGGAAAACTAAAACTACAGTTCCACTGTGAAACATGGTGATGGACTGATCATGCTGTGGGGCATTTTTATTCAGCAGAGACATATAAGATGGTTAGAATTAATGAAGAAATTAATGACATTTTCCAAGGATTTTAAATTTTCAACCCTTGAATAAAGGCTGAAAATGGGGGAGAGTTTCACGTTCCAGCAGAACGACGACTATGAACTGCAATGGACATGTTGAGATAAAAGCACAGGCTTTTGGTAGAATGGCCCAGTCGCTACTTTGTGTTGGTCTATGTCAAATTAAATAACTTGAGGCTTGTTGCAGTAGCATCACAAAGTGTGAAAAAGTTTATTAATAACATTTATTTTCATTCTCCTTTAAAATTTGATGGAACGCGCAGTAATGAGTAACCAAACATAGTCATGGAGGGAACTGACTTCACTCACCAGTTTTCATTGTTGATTTGATCTCCAAAACCAGGAGTGTCAATAACCGTCAGCTTCATCCTCACTCCCTTCTCCTCAATATCTAAACAAAAACAAAACAATTTCCATGTCAGGGAATAATTATGTTGATGAAAACAATAGCCCATATGGAGAAAAAAAAACACACTGCATAATTAATAGCACCATATGTGCAGTGTAAATGCTGTGGGCTGTTAAACTTGAATATAGGCCAACCGTGACTGATGGATTTAATTTCAACCGTCTTGGGGATCCTCTCCTCCGGGTTGGACTGGACCGATTTATTACGGCTCACCTTGGATTTGAACAGTGTGTTCATCAAGGTGGATTTCCCCAGGCCGCTTTGCCCTGAAAAACAAAAACACAAACACGCAAGAACGTCAGTTTCCCATCTGTTTTTTTGTTTCCTCTTTCACAAGGATGCAAATGCATTCCCTTAAATTCAACTTTTTGTATGCTTAACCCAAAAAGCCTGGACAAAACATTAGGTCTGAGGTATGGGGTGTAGTGTGTGTGAGTGTGTCTGCATATTTAAGAGGACGAGGATCGCAAGCGTGAAGCTGCAAGGTCATATGAGCAACCTGTGGGGGCTTGGAGGAGAAATGTATTCGACAGACCACACACAAAAGAATCATCACCCACCAAGGGATGAATATGATGAATTAAACCTGGCTGTCTTTGTGATACATTGTTAACTCAACAGAAATTCCACATCTTGAAGGGAGGAAGAGAAGCACTTTAACATGGTTCAGTTTTTCTAGCCGTTTTTACGTTGTAGTTGAGGAACCACAAAGAATGAGGCTAATAGTGTAAGAAATATTTGTTTTTATTAAAAAAAAACATTTATCCAGGGAACTGACATTGAGGGAATTTGTCCCTGGATGCCCCCTCAGCCCAGTGCAGGTGGTTAGAAGAACCCTAGCTAAAACAGTTACTGAAATGGAGAGACTGCGGCATTGTTGTTGCACAAAGCAGCATTATCGCAGATCTTTCCTGCCAGCAGCTGTTATACTTTATAACCGTCACTGCTCCCCACAAACTTAATATGTCTTTAGAGCTTTGCTTTTATTTTCTACATCCCATTTTGTAGTTTTTTTTTCACTTCTTGTGTCTACATATACAACAGACAAACAAAACTGGTATCTGAAAACAAGATGAGAAGATGTCACCTTGTTTGCATTTTTAAAAATATAACAAAGGTTTCATTAAACTTCAGATGTATTTTAAGCAACCATATTTAATTAATTTGAAATAATGCAGTTCAAGTTCGAACAGCCAGATGCCGTCAAAACAATAAAAAATGCATTATAATAGCGACAAACCCTAATTTAGCATTAAACACGGTTATGGTAACAGATCCAGTGTTTGTGTCATTCTTGAAAAACTCTTAGAAAAGTAAAAGGCCTCATGCAAAAAAAATGAATTTAAAAACAAAATCTTTATCAGGAAAAAATTGAAATGCAAAACATGAAGATCCAAATCTCTTATAACCATTTCTCTTACTTCTTTAAAACAAAACAGCATACGCAGGCAAAAACCGTATTGAGACTGCAATCTTTCTGATTAACATGCGGTTCAACAGGAAGTAAGCCTCTCAAAAACTGAATTTCACAATAAAGTTAGTCTAAACTAATATTAAGCTTACTGAAAAATAAAGAAAAAAGGCAATGCACAAAATATTCTCCTTGACAACTTCTCCTCATGTGTCCAGCCATATATTTCTAAAATGTTCGCCCTGTGTAACAGACAACCCCAATATATGGGAGGATGTTTTAAGTCAATAATTCCTTAATATTGATGAAAGAGTGCCAGTTCCACTAGCAGATTATTTCCCTTATTACATGGGAAAAATGTCTTGTTACAAGCGAAAAAAATCTGCCAGTGGAACAAGTACTTTTTAAAATCAATATTAAGGAATTATTGACCTAAAACAATCTTCTATATCTTGCTGAAAGTTATTTTTCACTCATTTCATGTGTTCTAACATTTATGCACTTAAGACTAGACCAAAAATACTTGGTAAGATTTTGTGTTTTTGCAGTGTACGTGCAATCATGTAACAAATACAAAAGTTTTTGTGAAGTGCAAGATCATGCATTAGGAATGTAGCTTTGTTTAAAATGAACTTTTACACAAACTCAGCCCTTTTCCTACCCTTTGTCATCAGGCCCTGCGGGAGTCAACTGTCATGTGGAGCTTTGCCAACTTACTAGGTCTTCTGTTGCACCCAGGGAGACACTTGTCCTTTTACACCAACTTCACATTCAGGCCACTCAGAGAATTCATCCTCCAGCACATGCTCACATTTCCGTTGCCTCTGTCACAGACACACTCACACTGGAGCGTATTAGCTGAAGTCAGCCAGCAGAAGGGGGGGTTCAGAAAATACTCTGTCTGAATGCCACAAGACTACAGGAGCAAGACGAAGACCACAGCTGTTCTAACCTTTAAAAAGACCCGACTCCGACTCCATGAAAAACCTTTGCTTCTATCCTTCTGTCCATTCTTCACAGGACTCTTCATACTTTAATTAACACTCTGGTGTTATCACAATACCAAGCATCACTCTCAAGTATCTACAGGTAACGAAGCACAAGAATTGAGTCATTTTTCTCAGGATTCTTTGAACCAAACACAAATAGCAAGTCAGCACCAGCCTGACTGTGAGAAACTGAACTTCCATGATGCACTTAGGTACGTATCTGCTAACACTTGGTCCAAGGAATCTGACACTATAACTGTTGCGTTGTACATTTGCTCACTCTATAAGAATTTGACGTGGAATCACAAAGTTATTGTCTGTTCTTTTTCCATCTACTGCTGCATAAAACATATTTTCAGCAGTTGCACAACATTTCATTTCACCACACGAGTTTTGAATTTTCCTTCAGGTGTCGGAGCGCTGCAAGCGCGTACATGCCAGCCGTTTACAGGGTTGTGTAGTCTGTGTGCCACATGCAATATAAACTGAAATTATGTCAAAAGTCACTTAATTACATTGATGTCAGTAATGCATGCAAATTCTTTGTGTGGGATTAATTAAAAAAAAAAATAAAATTTGTATAATTTTTGACCAGACCAGTAGTAATATAAACACCCTCCATGGAGTTCTGGTTCTCCTCTCTGCATCCTCTTTTTCCCCTCTTTTTTTACTAGTATCAATATTTCTCTCTTGGAAAAACACAGTTTATGTTGCAGATCTTTGTTTGTCATGCCAAGAGATTCCTTTTGGAGCTGATGCTTCACCAACATGTGAGCACAAACTGCTGCCCTCCAGGGAAAGCTAATTGCTTTCAACAGAAACTCTCAGCGTCAACAAAATCAAAGCATAAAAAACATGATTGTGTTGCCAAGCCACTCGTTCTGTTTGTGGTGAATTTTACTCTTTGAATTGTTTTCATAATAATCAATGTATGAACTCATCCAGAATAAAGGCTGTGGTCACTATTCACTGGCAATAAGTTGACTTTGAACCTTATGGATGTCCCATCATTGCATATGGGCAATATATTTCTAGACAAAGATTACATTAGAGGGACTCCATGCATGTAACCAAGCATGGGTGGATCAAAAATGTGGTCTATAACATCATTGCTTTCAAAATGTTGTGTATTAGTTTTCTATTTCAAAGTCCAACAAGTTAGAACACGTCAATGTTAAATGAGCGTTTGTGCAGATTTTGGGGGGAATTGGGAGAGAGGGCAAAATCCCCCAAAATGTCCACTTATCAAAAACAGAAATCTTAAGATTTGTTCCCCCAAAACCTCTGGGCCCAAAGCCACTGCCTTAGTAAACTTTTAGCAAAAGTCTGGGTCAGTGTGTACAACAGGAACAAGTTAACCCAGGGTACACAGACTAGGCTTTCGGTATACATGGAAAACCTTTAGTTATTACCTTTCAATGAATATGGCTCTGAGATGTGGCACTGACTGTTTCAGAATATCCCTCAACAGAAATGGCAATCTGTTATTTTCGTTTTCAGCAGGATAAGCTGCTCACGCCTCAATGGGTAAAAAGGCTGACATAAAATTAAGACTGACTGAATGATAGATATGGATGTATACAAATGCAATGTGGGGATAAGATCATCAAAAGTGGACTAGATACAGTTTTCTTTTCACACTTGTCATTTTACATCTCAAAACAATTATTAATTTTATTGGGATTTTATTTGATAGACCGGTACGGCAGCATATATAAATTAGCGGTAAGTGGAAGGAAAATTATAATTTGTAATTAAAACTTGACAATTTTTGTATTTAGCTGAAATAACACCCTGAAATAAAATCCAGTATAATAAACTGCCTTTAAAAGACAACAAACTAGTGATACACTCCGAGTAAAAAAAAAAAAATACAGCGGCTCTGTGAAGGTCTTAAGGTTTTCTAAAGAATGTAAGTGAAGAAACAGCTGCAAGAAGACCATTGGCTACAAGTACTTTTGCAGGACCCTGTATAAGAACAGACCATTTCAAAATGCTTTTAAATGCAGTAAAGTAATTTTTAGATCACTACTGTCATTCCCAAAGTATTTTTTGACCATTACATTTTTGTCTTTTTTGCCTCCAATGACAGAGAACCAGAAGGTAAATAAAATTTGTTTCAAACACAATCAATTTGGACTGGCAAAAACTGAGAACAGTACCAACATTTTCAACTTGTGCTCTTCTTGCCATTAGCAGACAACTGTTTATGAAAATTGACACAAATAGATGCATACACAGACTTGATGGAGCGGCCTGATTCATATTGTCTTACTGTCACAGTCAGTGTAAGAGCTGCTGCTGATGCGAACGCTTCAACTTGTCAGACTAATTGTCCCTCTGAGGCTGACAGCCTCTTTTTATCCACTCAAGCTGCTTTGTTTGTTTGGTACACCATGAATACACAAACAAAAAGAAACCATGTGGATGAAGGCGCCAGGCTGGCATTTCTTCTAAGAAATGCTTAGAAAAACACATTAGAAAATGTTCAAAGTGAGTAATGAGAAAAATAATTATGTAAATGCTGACTATGGTTGTGCGTGTCTCTTTACATGCCATTCTGAACTACCAGTTCTTACTGTTACGGCATAAAATATTGAATGTTTTATATTTTATATTGTTTTTTTCTTAATTATGGTAAACACCACACATTTGGGAGTAATAAAAGCTTCAAGCTCTCTTAGATACATCTGTGTCAGTTTAGATTTCAGATCAGTCTCTTGTAACATGCAAACATAATCAAATTTAGAGTCTAGTTCCTGCTCGTGCTTGATAAAAATCTAAACAAACAATCAGTGATTACATCATTTCACAAACCAGAGCAAAATCTACTGTTTTCCCTTAAATTTAGCTTCTTCTTCCACAAACATTCCATGTCAAAATTTTGTGGCTGATTTCCGATCAATGTTAGACTTACCAGTACCAATTTTTTTTAAAAAACAATCTGATTCATATTTAAGAACTAGAATGAATAGAAATGTGTTTTTGTGATTAGTATTAATATTTATATTAGGGCCAGAGGTGATGTCAGAAAGTAAAGACCAAATATTTATGGAACTGAGATTTCAAATAATTGTAGCATAATTATTAGCATGTTTAGCATGAATATTAGCAATTAGCTCAGTATAGCCTGGAGAAAAAGCATAGGCCAGTTTCCAGGATCAATGTATACCACCCTTTTAAAAAAGAGCTATGCTTTTAAAACCACAATACTTTTCATAAAACACTTTTCTTATGGTTTATGCTTGGGTCAGGGCTGCATGGATGCCACCCGAGGTCACTTTCATTTCTGCTGTTTACACAGAAGTAAGTCAGCTGTTTGCAAAGTCGTGCCATGGGAAGTAAAGGAGCACCTCCCATTAGTGTTATTAAGATAAGACTTTTCTGAAATGCAATGGACATGCTAAAAAGACAGAACTACATGTTTAGAAGCAGTTAGGCAAGTAAGTAGATAGTCTGACTAAAATAAACAAGCTAATTACCCAATTTTAGCTTGTTAAAAGAGCAGAGCAGCAATTTGCAAATTTACTTCAATACTTACACTAAATTCAGTGGGTGTTTAGTCCATGTTTTACTTCAGTCTTCCATAATTGCTCATCACTCAAACAGATGTAAGCTTACAGAGAAATGTAAATGTGCATCACTACATGTGATGGAAGTTGAAATCAGTTTTTGATTTTGGTAAATATCTTTAGGTGAAGAAAAAACTTTTGTTAAATCATTGTCACGAAAAAATTAAGCAGACTGACAATATAATTGTTACTTTCCTGTTATAAATAATGGAAACCTGATCATTTTTATGCAACTTTATGTGACAATTTTAGGTTAGAGCCATGATACCTTGGAACTCTCTCTTACAAAATGTAGGTTTACCCTGATTACTCATAAAGATCTCTGCAAACTGGAGATGGAGCCGTTAACTCAGAAATTTCTAAAATGCCTCGAACATTTCCAAATCCTCTTCCTTCCACAATAGACATAGGTTGAAAGTTAAAAACAACTGACTAGGCTGGCTGCACTCTGTTCAGTTTTCCTGTTATCTGCTGAAAATCTTGCTCTCTCACTGTCTCAGAGGATACTGAGGCTACTGCTCACGTCTTCACGTGTAAAAATACAGTTTCCTTTTAAATAACTTGAATTCATCTTAATCCCAACACCGACAGTGAAAAAAGGCAACTTTCAGTCTTCTTGCCTCAGTAACAGCCAGCAAACTGAAGAGTGTTGTGTCACCACAACCTGTTAGTTTAGATATGATGTGTTTACTGATCTGACGGTTATTTTTTACTTTCGATCACTCAGTGGCTGATGTGGATTGGCTGAACTGAAAATAATCAGGTTTTGGTGTGATTTCTTTGTGCCTCTGTTTTATCTGGCATTTACGTTTATGCTTGTATTAAATGATTACAACTCACCCACAACCATGAGGTTGAGCTCAAAGCCTTGTTTCATGGCCTTCCTCCTCATCTGCTCCAGGATGGCATCGATGCCAACGTAGCTGAAGTCTCCTCCATGGCTCTTCTCCCCCTTGCCTTGAGGGTTGGGATGATGGGGCTTGGCGGACTCGGACATGTTGCTGTGGCTCAGGCTGACCTCTGACCCTGAGGAAAGGCAAAAAGAAACAGAGGAATTATTCACAGAATTATTCAAAAGGAACTGTTCAAGATGTGAATACAAGTGAAACTGAGATGAAGGGTAAAGGCGTCTGAACACTAAGTAGTTCATTTCCTGTGTGAAACAAGGCTCCAGGCTTCAAATCATACACTACTGCACCTATCCATTATTCAAATGACAAAGCTTTTCTTTTTGTCCCGAACTTTTCAAATAAACTTAACCAAAATAAAAAAGCAACAACATAGCTGCACTGCAAAACAGTAAATGTACATGTTTTTGAAACAATGGGTGCAGAAGTTTGAATTCCAGTGAAAAACTCCAGCACTGCTCTGCACGAGTCTAAAAGCAGCAAGACAAACCAGACAAAACGTGGTTTGGACACAAAACAGTCACTACAAATCAGAACTTACCTCAATTTAGAGGAGGACTGCTGAAATGAAAAATGAAAATGAAGACAGTCTGCCAAGGCAACGCTGCAACAAGCAGACTAAAACACGGCTCGGCTCTGCCAAAATGTGCTAGTGCATGCTTGCAGAAATCGAGTCACTCCTCTCGGAGGAGGAGACAACAGTTTCCTGTGCTCTAACAGAAACTTTTGGTAGTGTCTGTCTGAGGCTTCAAGTCACAAACCACAAACACATGTTTAAAGCTGAATGACAGCTTTAAACATATTCAGTCTACAGGTGTTTATCATCGATTCTTCTGGTTGACAAAATCACAAAAGAGAGAGTTCAGTTTAAACGGTGCACAGTGACGAGCTTTACTTTTAAGAGTGGGATGTGTTTGTAATGGCCCATCCGTCTTTGCAAAACACTTTGACTCAAGTCAAATTGGGGGAAGAGAAGCACCTCCTTAATTCAAAAATCAACATAGATTCGGAACTACATTTAAGTTTGAGCTTTGACTGAGCCATTCGAAAACATAATGATGCTTTGGTCTAAACCAGTGGTCGCAAACTGCATTCCTTGAGGGCCAGAATCCTGCAACCTTTAGCTGCGTCCCTGTCTTACACACTTGAATTAAACAGTGAAACTGCCTCACTAGCATGAAGTCAAGCTGTATAGAGCCCTACTAATGAGCTAATATTTGAGCTAGGTGTGCTAAACCAGAGAGACATCTAAAAATTTCAGGACCCCGCCCTTCAGTACTGGAGTTTGAGACCACTGGACTAAATCATTTCACTGCAACTCTGGTTGTAAGCTTAGAGCTGGTATTTGCTGGAAAACAAAGTCTCTAACAAGTTCTCTTCTCAAGGCAAACTTTATATTTTCTCTGTACAATTACTTTTTTCTTGCACTAAAGCTAGATTTGCAAAGTGCCCAACTTACAGCTAGTGCTGTGAAAATCTGCATATCCTCCAGAGTTATAATGGAGGATCTTGGCTGCTTCTCTTATCAATGCTCTCCTTACCCAGTCAGACAGTTTAAGTGACCTAAACACATCTAAGGGTTTGTAGTTGTGCTATACACTCTCCATTTTCAGACAATGCATTGAAAAGAGCTCTTTGAGATGTTTAGAGCTTTGGATCTCGTCTTATGACATTTTCTTGCTTTCAAATTCTTCACAACTTTGTCCCTGACCTGTACTCTCTTTTTTGTGTTATGACTTTTTATTTCTGAGGTGTCATAAAAAGCAGCGCCAGATGCATGCTGTTCTTTTCAGACAGTTGTTTCTAAAAATATTTCTAAATATTTATGTTTAATCTTCCCATGCATTCATTATTTGCAGGAAAAAAACTTACACTGCACTGACGCTTAGGGTTTAACCAGTAGGAAAACATTTGCAAAGCACTGCACACGCAATGTTTCTGAGGAACGTTTGTAATGACCAGTTGATGCAGCACTTGCAGTATGTGGGTGTTTTTTAAGGTTTTTCTTACTGTAAAGACAGAGGGCTAATAATACATTTCTAACGACTACTTTCATCTGTCTCCTCATTAAACACCATAAATCTGCATGTGTCCTGTGATCATAGACTTTTCTACCTCAGACTTCTACATGAATTTCAAATGAATACTTCTGAAAATCTTCGTCTCTTCCAAGACTCACAGAATAACTGGAGTTTAGATTAGAAGGAAGAGCGCCACACCTTCAAAAGTCGCCGTCAGTCCTGCTAAATTTCAATGCTTTGACAGTTTAATGGTTAGCTGATGCACTTCGATACCACAAACTGCTCACCTAAAATGTAAGAGCCCCACTCAGTCAGTAATTAATCTCTATAGAAGTTTTTTTTCCACTCTCTCAAGATGCAATTTGCCTCGCAGGACATTAATTCAAGTAAAAAAAAAAAAAGCAAACATGACATTTCTGGAGAACTGTGTAATCTATAATGTAATGTCAGCCTTCAGTTAGCACAGCATCACAGTGAGCACAAGTTGATTTAGAGCAGCAGTGCTTAAGAAACCCAACACATGTCTTGGATTTTGTACAATATTCCTAAGGTATTTGGATCCGTTTACATTCAGCTTTTGCTTGCAAATCTTCCCATGCAATATCACAAGGTATCATTTGGCTAACCCTGTACAAGAACTGTTTCATACTGAACCCGAAAGGCATTGGAAGCCTCTTGAACGATGAATGATGCAGATAAGCTCTAATGACATACAAGTCTGTAGCCAAGCTGCTTTTTGGGCTCCACGACCCCAGAACTTGTACAAATACAAAACATACTTTAATAGAGGAAAATACACAGCAAAGGCGTGGTGACAGCTACTCTGCAACAAAATTGACTTCCCCTTCATAGGCAGGCACTAGTACTTTCAGAGGCTGTATCTCTTCCAAGAGACTGCAATCTTCAGCTTCCCCCTACCTGTAAAAACCTCTTATAACAAAATATTTTTGTTATAAGAGGCATAAGAAATTTCTTCATTAAATCTGCAACTCAACATTATGCCATTGATGAGGCCAGTGAAAACTATTTATATTTTACTTTTCAGAAAACTATAATAAACTTTCAGATCACGATAGAGGTACAGCATCAGTTAAATCCAAACCGTGCTCACATGGGAACAATTTAACTGACGCACCAAAAAGGAACAACGTGTCAGCCATGAGAAACTGAAACTCGGTATGGCAAACCAACAAGAACAAACAGTACAAACAATAGCATCAGTGTATCAATGAATCTCTTCAGGAACTGAATATGGTCTCTAATGAGTAATCTCTTTAAAATATAACAAGAAAAGCTGGCCAGTTGACTAGTTTGGAATTTTTAGCTACCAAAATTTAATAGACGTAACCAGTAGGAATGGGCCAGTTACAGAAATTAAGACATATACTGTATATATATGTATATATATATATTGTATATTTTCAGTTCTTTTAGATGAGATTTCATAGAAAGAGATGCTGTGATGCACATGTTCTCTCTTTTACTTGTTTCTGTGTATTGCTGGTCAAATGGCTAAAAGGCAGCAACTGCAATTTACTGTGATTGACAAAGATACATTTGCTATTAAGAAGTCGTACTGTCTAAATAAAATGGCCTTTGACAATACCTTTTACTAAGTTTATCCAGTTTTTCCTTCCAGATTAGGGCTGAGTCGCTACCTCAGTTCAAGTATCCTGTAAATCTTGTGACCTCATCTCATTTGAGTCAAATTAAATGAACAGGCAGATTTTTTTAAAACCACATGTTAACCAACTGAGGGACAGCTACACAAAAAGGGAAAATATTGTAAAAATTATGATGGGTTTTTATTTTTGCATCATATCTGTAATAATGTATTACTAAATAACAGCAGTTACCAAAAACTACTGCTTTTGTATTTCAGATAAAAGTCAGATCCTTTTCTATATTTTGTTTTACATTTTTTGAATACCATATCTTGAAACTGTTATATTTTCACTCAAAGTTGCCAAACAGTTTGAACTTTGTACCATCCCATGATTACTGCAAGAACATGCTACACAACACCAAGCAAATTATTTTATATTTTTTACCACAACATGCAACGGGAACATTTAGAGGTTCAGCTTTGTTTGAATGAATGAAGTGGATGAGTTTTCTTTGCATGAATGAATAAATCGCATCAAAGAGATAACCCCAGGCTCTGGTCATTTATTTTTAAATGCAGACACTTTAGAGGAGGGTTCAGGATTTAATCGCTCACATTGGTGAGGATGAAGTTTGCTCATAGGTTGAGCAAACTTCAGAGTTACTGGTTGCAAGGTTGTCCAAAAGATTGCATGACAAGTCTTCATGTTTAATAAAAATGAGTTCCTGCTGTGAGTTTTATCTTGGTTTCCTGTTTGTCACTGAGGACTTGACAGTAGAAAAACCACAGACTTCACATCCGCAGTCAGGCAGCTCAGAAGTTAGCAGCTGAACACAGGAATTCATTTATTTTCTACTATTAGAAGCACCTAGAATAGCAGGTGCAATGCGTTCTTCAGGAACATACTGAATGATGACACTGAAGTCATGTTTAGTGCTTCTTAATATGATATGTTTTATTAGTTAATTTTGGATGGAGTGGTGAGGAAGTAAAAAACCAAGGAAAATTGCTGCTTCACCTCTGGCTAGTATTGTGTGCTTTTGTGTTTGTTTTTTTTTGTCTTAAATAAATATAGATAATAGAGGGTTTGACAACAAACTCGCCCAAGAAGACAAAATGTCTGAATCTAATTGCCCATACGTTTAGGTATTGATTTTAAGATTACATTATTCCCAAAAATGCTCCAATAGCAATACTTATTTTTCTTTTTTCCCAAACTACCTGGTCAGAACTAGCTCTATTATATTGGAACATTGTTTTGTCAGAGGAAGGCACATCTTTGGTTGGTTGCCTAGGTGAAGACATCAACACACCATGCAGCACCCCATCCTACCAGATGTCACAGCAAGAACCATCTGGTCCACATGAACGAAAGAAAAATATGGGGCAGTGAAATGTTAGGATAACTACAGACAGCTACAGATTGACCTAGAGTGGACAGAGTTTTGGTCACAGATGAGATGTGGTGAGCTCAATTTTTAACTAAATATAACCCAGCCTAGTTTTAGAATCTAGACTTGAGCTCCACGCTTTGGCCAATTACTGAGAAAGACTCTCAACCATCCCAATTGGTGGAGCAGATTACATCCTGCAAGACATTTTTCCTAAATCATTTCTTAAAGTTTGTTCAGTTATTTTCCCAAAATCATTAAGCAGATTGAATGGCTCCAACATTCTCAGGTGTATTTATGCTATAATTTATTTTGTTGGAAAGTTCTCAATTTACTCCCAGTCATACGCAGTAATGAGCTGCTCTGAATCACTGTATGAAATTAAAGTCATTTAATGACAGATTTTGATGTTTTTAAACCCCCAAATTATCTGCTGTGACTTTTATATTTTCCTGAAGGGCTGTCTACCAGTATCAACATATCCAAAGTTTTAAAGATTTTAATCTCAAAAGCCGCCAAGATTTTTTGCCAAAGTACTTGAAATTGGGTTGTGTGGAGCACAGAGTAACTCTGCAGTGCTCTATGACTACCACTTGCTGTGCAATGCTGCCTAGCTTGCTGAAGGAAGGTCTAAAAGACAAAATTAGATAACTGGTTACAAAAAAATCAGAGTAACCAGTTAATAACATTGCTACCAACTGTGCCATTTTGCAGCCCAAATCATAGGTATTCTTTTATTTTAATTTTTTTTTTTAAATGTTAAATCCCATGAAACTATGTTGTTTTATTCAAGGTTATACCATGAAATCTCATACTAGCCCATGCCTACTTTAAAGTTAAGGAAGCACAGTACAGTTTGAAATGAGCGCTGGATTATGATGAACGTCATAAGCATAATGCAATTGTTGGGTCTGGCAATGCCTTATGGAGTAACCATATTTAAGTCACTGCCACTGATCAATAATAAACTGGAGATCAGTTCTACGCACAATGACAAGCCAAACACAAGATCAGCAATAACAAGCTTAAAAGGATTACACAGATTTGATTACACTAAACGGCATGACGGTTAGCATTATGGCGGAGCTTCACTGATATTAACTGCACTAGCTTCTCATTTCTTGTGCTACCTACTGCATCTGTACTTTTAAAGTCAAATAAATACTTAGGTTCACATTCCACTGTACGACATATGAGGCCAATGATGGCTGCACACTGCCGTAAAACAAAACAATTTTCAAAGAGGTCTCAGGAATGCCACCAGACACTGTCACTTGTGATGGCCTTTGGAGAATGTAGCCTTTGGCTTTATGTGGAGCAGAGCAGATGGTCTCAAACACCCCTAAAAGACTGGAAAAAAAATGTGAGGAGACAAAGAGTGGGGTCATCACATGGGGGGAATCACTGAGATAAAGAGCACTGCCAGAGATAAGTGTTAAAATACCAGAAACAAGCCGCCTGAGCGCAGCTGGGATCAATGGTTGTAAGCGGAGACTGACTAAATGAAAAAAAGCAAAGTCCAACACAGCAGGGAGGACACTGTTCTGCTGTGTGCCATTGTGAGAACCCACTGACCACAGCTATAACTCAAAGCCTGAACATTTCTGAGAAACATGGAAGGGAAACTAGGAGAGTCCCACCGCAAGACCAGCTAGCAGCTGCAGAAGGGGAAGGGGTATGGGGAAAAGGACAAACAGAGCCCGTAGTGCAGTAAATCTGGAAGCCACTAATCACTAAGTGGTAAGGGGGGCTGGCTGGTTTAAATACTTTCATTCTGAATGTGACGAAGCAATTCATGAGGAAATTAGAAGTGTTTCACAGCTGACCGTTAACTCTCCAGGTTGTGATATTTCAATGTTATGCAAATATTTTGTGTTTTAGAAATGAAGGGTGAATTCCCTCACTTAAGAGGTTTCACAGACAGTAATTCTTCCTTTTTTAATTGAAATGTTATTATAATTAAAATATATCTAGCTTTCAGGTACATTTTTCTTTAATCGTCAGTAAGTCACAATTCACCAAGCAGAAATTTTGTAAACCTGTAACCTGCTAATACTTACTCAGGCTGATTCTAATGTATTGATTTAAAATTAAAATAAATAATAAAAGAATGCACCTTTTTTTTGCTTTTTACAAATATCTAAAGGATTACTTTTCTACAGAGGAACTTTGCTGCAATACATTAACCTTCCTGTTATCTGCTGACATCTAATGCAATGTAAATGAACAACAGGCATCCTTCTATAAAATTTTAATAGGCTTTCAAAAAGGCTTCTTATTCTTTTTCCTCTGACTTCATTTCCATATACCTTACTGAAAACAGCTGACACATTGTCTTCTCTCTGCAATAACATCCAAACTGAGAAGTGTTGCCAGCGCGATTGAGTACAACTAGGTATGGTGTGTTGACTGCTTAGAAAAAAAAGGTTGATTTCTAATTTCCAAACAAATAATTACCAATCAGGACATAAAGTCATGCACAAAATAATCTAATTTTCTAGAAAACACTGTGAGAAACAATGTTATAATTCCAAAATATCAAGATTGTCTAGTTGATCAGAAATAAAATGTACAGGATGCAACCTGATCATTCAAAGCAAGAGACTAACTCATTTAAATATAACCATCTTGAATTTCTCCACATGCCAGAAACTATATGTTTTATTTCCAGTCATAATTTCAAGAACCAAATCTGACAGATGACCTATAATTACTTAATCACACTGCCACAGCGCTGAAGAAGAGACCACCATAACTGTACCTCCCCCAGCGCCGACAAGCTGTCAGCCCTGAAAGAACATGACATGTCCGACTTCCTCCCAGCCATGACATACATGTAGAGCAGAAAGCACTGTCTCCTGTGGGCATCCACAGAGATAAACAGAGCAAGACATGTACGCATAAATGTGTCACCCTTCACTGAACAACAAAGAAATAACCAAAAAACAGAAGTACTATGTTAAAGGAGTAAGTATAAATGTAACCAAGTTGCAAAGAGGAAGAACTTTAGAAAAAACAGAAATGTAAAAAGCAGCATTTGCAGACAGTCCCGTTGTTCACAGTTACACATGTTCACACCTCGCCTCTTTGCAGCTCGACTGCCTGCAGGCGAATTCTTTGGTCAGAAACAGCAAAAGTGTGATGATCGTCCACAACAGCAACAAAACACTAAGCATTTACAGATGTTGTTGTATCATTCAAGATTTCAGGTTTGAAAATGGACGTGTCAACTACACCCTATACAGTTTCTAAAAGCAACATCTGTGTCTGGAGTTTGGTTAAAAGGAAAGGAGACCAGCCCTGAACAATCATGCTGACGTTTTCAATCACTGGTGATTGAGTTACTCTTTATCAGAAGCTTTATCTGGTTAGCAATGCTTTAAACATTGACCAGGTGGATTGAAGCACTTTTTATGTAAATCAATGCTTTAAATGACAAATATTTATATCCAATATGATGCAGTTGCAGCACTGATGCAGCAGAACGTCTGTTGGGTATAATACATGTAAGTTCATTAACGAAGCAGCCTTTGCTTGGAAAATGGTATGTAGTGTTATTAATGAACCTTTAGTACCTCAAAGGTCGAGCCCCATTGAGTGGGTAGGCACCATTTTGTCACTCAAAGAGTGAGGTGTGATTTTCACACCATTTCTCAGTTGGAGCGTTCAGGTTTCAAAACCCACCTCAACCATTTGACTGATGAAAATATTACAAAGCTGTCAGAGTCTAAAATACTATCTGAAATAAAACATAGAGACAGCTGATCTGCAGAACATGATGAAGTCTAAGCTCTGGACAGTCAGGTGCTGATCAGAGGTAGTTAATACTTTTGAGATGTTACTTCAGTATTTCTACATAATGTTTTTTGCACTTGAAGTCATCTGTTTTGTGATCATGCAGTACAATTCTGCCAATCAAAAAACTTTAAGAAATCATAATTTTCTTATCTGGGCTGCTGTAAATTGAATTAAAATAATATAATTTTAGTGACCAAAGAGCTTTAACTCTGCAGGATGCAGTGGAAGCAATTCTAATATCCTTTGCCTCATAAATCTGAAATTTTACTGAATGAATTATTATAATCCAAACACAACCTGGAAAATTATTGGGTTCAAAATATATGTTTTTCCCTTCTGCTCTTTAGGAATTGGACAGGGAGTATAACAATGTGATATTAGCTAGCACCAGGCAATTAGTTGAGCTATCTCCTGGGGTAGCATCCCAGCTTAACAGAGTTGTTGTTCATAACTTGCAAATAATTTTAAAACAAAGTTGCCTAAATCAGCGTGACGAGTGACACTGGTTACTTTCTACATGACGGCAGTCTTTTCAAACCAAAAAGTTTCCAAAGAGGCAAATTTCTCCTTTTTTTGGTTAAAGAGCATTTGGTTCTTTTTAGCCTTCTGAATAAGCAGTTCTTAGCAATGAATGGGGGAGGGGCAGTGCTGCAACCCCAGTTACTCCAAAGTTTTCTCTGGCATCTCAAGAAAAGGACTTTAACCGTGTAAATAACTCAACAGTAACAGTTTTGAATCTGGCTACACCGTGATACTTGTCCCTGTCCAGACATAATAAACTCAGTTTGCTAGGACAAGTCTTCTCTGACCTCCTTACACTGACGAAAAAACTTTAGGAAAGAAAACTTCTTCTGATCTAAGACATCTGGGTGTAGTATCCAACAATGCAACTATTCAGGAAAAAGAGGGCAAGTCAGAGAGGTAGACCATGTGACACAGTGAACATGTGGTTGATGGATGATACTTCGAAAGTCTGAAAGCTTAACATAAATCAAAGGTCAGTTCCTATTTTCTGATTAATAGCAGATCTGAAAATCTAAAAATAAAACAAGATAGATTTTTTCTTTTCTTCTCCCCCAACAAATTATTGTGGAGACAATCAAAATTAAGCTGCATCAAAACAGCTTGGCTTCGCTGATCTGGGCCAAACTGAGCCTGGAAACTCAAGGGATTGTGGTAAGAGGTGAAGCCACAGAAGAAAGACAGACAAATCACTAATAGAGTGGGAAGAGGCTATTTTGATTGGTCAGCTGGGATGGTCAAGCTTCATTTTGGAAGTTTGACCATCTATGCATGTTGCAGAGCAGAGGACACAATGGGTGGGGGGAAAAAAGAAAGAAAAGAAGAGGGGAGGAGGAATGGGAGTGCTGACCCCCCACACTCTCTCCAATGCCTGAACAATGAGAGAGCAGGGGAGCAGATATTCCACTAAGTATAAGGCTGTCAAACAAAATTACGGTCTTTCCACACACCTCCTCGCAAAACACGCTCAAGCTTCACCTTTCTGCTTCAGAACTTCAGTCCAAGCACAACACAGCAACGAACACCTGGCAAAATGAGAAACAAGCAGCTTCAACACATCCATGTCAACCCCCTCTCTGTTTTCCTACTTTACTCTTCAAGCCTAACACTTTTTTTCTTTCTTCGTGAAACCATTCCCAAGTTTTAGCACAAGACAGAAAGAACACAGCAAACATGAAAAGTGACAACTCACCCAACCCTTTCCTCTCCTTCTATTTCCTTCTCTCCCACTCTCTTCCTTTCTGAATCACAGCTCCAGCTTGTGAGGCCAAACTGCTTCTGTTGCTGCGGCTCCCTGGCCACGCCCGCAGTGTCACGTGACCGCCATCCCAGGGCACTCGTCAGCCACACCCCTCATTCAGAGAAAGTCAGTGGAGAACTTTGGGGAAACAGGAGAGTTTTCCCAATCCACGGGGGAGCGAGAAAACCCACTTGAGAAAGAAAAAATGTGTCTATGTCACAACTGAAAATGCAAATAGACTTCAACCTGTGTGTGTGTGCGTGATTGTGTTGGTATAATATTATCTTTCCCTCCTCCTGTGTGTGTCCATCTGCTCCTTCCCTCCCACTGCTTTGTTTAACAGAGGAGGGTATTAAATTTTACAAACTGTGTGTGGACAAGCTGAGGAGATTTGGTCATCTCCTTTCCTCAGCGATCACTAGCTCTCTGTCTCTGGCAGGCACAAACACAGCATCCCTCCAGCTCTGACTAACACATGATTAAACCCATGACTAACTCAAAACTCTTCTATATTTAGACATTTAAAGAGATCATTTGTAAAAGAGGCTATACTTTAGCTTGGATTAGTGTAAAAACGGGGGGCCAAATAAGACCGCTTAGCATGATAAGAAGTCTCATTAAACAAATAAAGCCGACCAAATACACACACTTTTAATCTTACAGTGTTTTAAGTTGTGAAAGGCTATTTTATATCCAGATGTGGTGATAAACAATATACAATTAATTTTATTTTAACCTCTATCATTACATTCTTCATCATCAAATGGATTTGAGATGTTTTATTAGACTAGTATATTGTATTCTGACTAAATTCTTCAAAATTTAGCTCTATCAAAAGAAAAAAATACATACTTTAATTAACCCTCACTTTGATCTACTCTAATCAAAAATTAATAATTTACTTTGTTGAATAAAAAAGAAAAGATGTGGTTGTGGATTTTTATACTTCAGTCACTGATTTCACCTTTGCATGTGGCCACAAATTGCTTATAGTTTTATACTAAAGCATGTTAGGCTCACACAATACACATGGAAATTATTTTCCACATAACTGGCATCTATTCCTTTAAGAAAGGATATCCTAAAAGCTAAACAACACCAGCTAGACTGAGTGAAGCTGCGTCGAATTTAACATTGGCAACAAAACAAATGAAACTGTTTCCAAATGTTCCCTAGAAATTTGAATCACTCCTGCATCCTGTGACCCCTGCAGCCCCCAACTGCAAGACTGCAATGTCAAAAGGAAAAAGAAATATGTTCTGGGAATAAACTTAATGATTAAAGTGAAAGACGGGTTGAGATTATTGATGAGTTTGAGTGACATGGACAACCCAGTGATTTATTTGTTCCTGTGTTGATATGTGTTGATACTTTTTTTTCCCATCAGCACACTGGCTGAAGGTCTAAGAGACGTTTATAACTTTCAGCAAAAAGGCTTCCTTCCTGCCACGGCTGGGTTTCAGTCTTTGTCTTGGTTGTGGTTTTCTTGTGAAAGTCAAAGTAGAAAATTGTGTTTATCGGGTACTTTTGGCAAATGTAAAAGGCATGTGTATTAATTGTCCTTATAGACATAATGAAATTAATTTAAAAAATCTCAGAAAATATGTTGAATCCGATCTGAAAGAACTGACATGGAGCAAAGGTTTGTCTACTTGGAAGGTCACTTAAGAATCTTACAAAAATTGAATCTGTGTTCTGCAGACAAAGTTATGCAAACTTTTTTCAAGGACACAACTCAACATTTACAACCTCTTGGCTACAGAGAAGATTTCTGATCTGTTTTTGCTTTAACTTATCGATGTTTTATGAGTAAGCGAGGATTTTTCTTCCAACATTTCTTTTTCTTTTTTGTTTAAATTGGCTTTGATGTCTCTTGAGAGAAATCTTAAATGTTTTCCCCAACATGCATCAACAGTGTAGCCCTTTTGATATGACAGCAATTTGTTGCATATCTCCTCTTATCAAAGAAAATGTTCCCATAAAGTTGTCTCCACTCAGTAAGCAATGTTCTCTAGATGAAACCCATGACACACCAGTGTCTCAAGCTGCCATTTCCTCTTGTGGGAACCTAAGATCAAATGAGAAGTCTGTATGATGTGACAGACTGGAAAAAAGAGAAAAAGTAGCATTTACAAAATCAAGAGAATGGATAGTGTGTGAGTGTGCATGCATGCAAGTGACCTTCCATTCAACACAAGCAAGCTAAAGTGTTAAGGTAACAAGATAAGCTCCTGACAAATACGCTTTTATATTTACCTTGTTCTTGTGCCTTAGGAGAAAAAAATGTGAGGATTTTTCACCTTAACCCCAGAGAGGTTATTTAGAAAAGCAACCAATCATGAAATCCTTAGGGCTAACGAATTGTAATCTCCGATCAGAGGGTCCATGTCACGTCCAGCCCATGTCAGATGACAAGAGAAGAGGCACAAAAGAAGAGTTGATGGTGAGTTGGACGGAGCTAAATACAGGGCAATTCTAGAGGAAAACCTGTTAGAGGCTGTGAAATATTGGACAGAGGTGGAGGTTTACCCTCCAGCAGGACAAAGGACCTAAACATAGTGCCAGAGCTGCAATGGGAACCTGTAGATCAAGACTATTCATGTGTAAACTGATTTTTATCCAATCTGCCTTTCAATCTGTAAAGGTATCTACATTACAACCCACATCAAAAATTAACAACTTTTTCAGTAATTGCGGAAAAAGTTGGTTCTGCAAAGTGTTGACTGGAGGGGTGGGAGAGGTCGGGTGAGTACAAATACACACAAACTTCTAGAATTGGATAAATAATAAATATCCTTGCACTTCCCAACATGCACTACCTTCGATCCATCACATAAAAATCCTGATAAAATTGTTTTGAAGTGTTTGGCTGTAAGAAAGCAAGAAGTGAGAAAGTTCTTGGGAGTATGAATCTTTGTGGGAGACACTGTTTGATGGGTCAGTGGGGGAGATCTGCGACTGGCCCAGGTCAGGGATGATTGCTGAGGATAGATGGAGGAGTTTGAAGGAGCCGATTAAAAGAGTCACTTTTGTAACTCAGCAGCTCAAGCGACTCTGGGACATGTTCTCATACAGAGAGGGGGAGAACAGAAAGAGAAGGAAAGGAAGGACGTTAAGGAAAAGAGGAGACAGGAAGAAAGAGATAAATAAGGAGGACGGGGGTGGGTAGAAAATTATTGCTCGAAAAGGAGAAAGGGAAAAGAGGAGGAACATCTGGCTTGGCCTGGATATCTACAGGGAAGATAGTTCTGTTACAGTCTTCCTGTTGTGTGTTTTGTGCCAATGTTGCTCCACTCCCCTGTGGAGCAAATGGAGACAGCATGTGTGACGAGTGAGGACTCCCCACTGCGGGCCCCCAGGACTCAGCAGCCTCCGTCCCTATCTGACATCACTCCCACATGTTACCAATACACTTAAATTAAAGTACACATGCACATCCCGAGCTTCTTAATACCAATATACACTTCTTTACAAAAGTATTCACTCCCCTTGAACTTCTCCTTGTTGCCTCGTTACTTGATAAACTATTAAAAAGTAGTGAAATTATGTTTTTTTATATATATATAAATACAAATGTAAAGGTCTGGCGTGTATTTTTCAGCAGTATTATTGAAAAGGTTGTTGATTTTTTTTTTCCTTCTGAAAAGTGAACTTCTGACTGATTCTCAAGTCTTGCTATCTCTAACAGGTCTTTCTTCCAGAATTGTTTAATAATGAGTTGCATTCATATTTCGTGCACCTACTAAAGAGTAGCATGCCCACAGCATGATGCTACCACCACCACACCACACATGATGTCCAGTCAATAGTTTCCCCAACATAAGATATGCATCATGGGTCACTTGGTTGCTTGTGGTGTGCATTTGCAGATTTTAATTTGTGCAATATTTTGAAAACTACAAATATTAATCACAACGTGCTACTGTGGACAATTACATCAAATTTCAATAAAACACATGCTATTTGGTAGCAGTGTGACAAAAAAATGAAAAAAGTAAGTTAATCAAAACTGTGTTTTCTTTTTCACTTGCTGCTTTTATGGACTTTAGATATGGTTACCCCAAAGTGGACAGAAAAACTGAGCAGATTTTATGGTTTTCATTGATAGAACAGTGTTTGCTTGTGATATTTATCTGTGAGCTCTAAGCCGCCAAAGTTTTCTTCAGCTGTGTTTAGTGGAAACATCCTTCCAGGACTCAGACAGAGTCTGAGAGAAACTGCAGCCTTAACCAGCCAACTACAATAAGTTTAAATCATGTGTTCTTTAAAATAACACCACAAAGACAGTGAATTGAGAGACTGTTTCTCCAAAAAATGAAAAAAAAACTAAGCAGCAGAGTCTCACAAGAGGGAATACTGCAACTAAATTACAACAGTGGAAAAAGGGCAAAGCATTCATTAATTTCCCTTATCCACATCTTTACAAGCATTATGAGCATCGGACATGTTTGGCTTCAACCAGCCAGTGTCCGATTTCAGTTTAGTGAAACAACGCATGAAAGCCTTTGAGATAAGTGTTAACAACCAAACTTGATACTCACCAAGCGTGAAATCTGTGTGGTTGCTGTATATTTCACTGCAAGTAGAAGTCATCTCTCCTGTGAGCCTTTTTCTGTTTCACCTCTTGCTTGGATGGGGATTCAAAGGTCCAACGTCACACTTTATCAGGTTAGCAGCTGTTAGTAAGTTTTCTTTGCAACGACAAGATCTAATTGAAGAAACAACCCCTTTCCGGACTCATACACACTTAGATCTATCTCATGATCTTCTCGAGGCAAAGCCTTCCCTAATGAACAATAAACAGAGCGACTCCATGGGCTCTGCCTTCTGGGGAATCCCTGGATCTGCAGGGGCAGGGGACGCCTCAAAGCCAGTAAGAGGGAAGAAAAAAAAAAGGCGGAAGCAGCTCTGTAATTAAACTATTTGTGTAGTTGCTGCATGTCTTCCAGAAACATCTAACCGAGTTATGATGCTAATTATCTTTAATGGAAACCCCACGAAGACAGAAGCAAGGAGGCAAATTACGGCCAAGGGAGAAGTTCTGCTTTCAGGGATCAGTGAGCATCACTTTTACTCTTTTTACCTCCAGAATTTCCAGCTGCCAGTGGTTGTTCCTTTGAAACAGCTTGCCCCCTGTCCCCCTTCAGTGTTGAATTCCTCATCCTTGCCTGCCTCCTGTTCTCCTGAGTGATGTTGATGTGTTCAGTCTGCTGTGTAGCATCACCGAGCTTTTCATGCCATCCAGACTGGAGGTGAAAGTTCACTAGACATTTATCTGAGCTCCACCGACACGTCTATTTTTCAAACAGATTATGGCGTTCCCTTTTGGAAAGAGAACCTAAAAGCTTCCTTTGAATTATCCAAATCCCTAAACTGTCAGCGTAAATCTCTGTGATAACATAAGGTCACCCTTATGAACGGTGCTTTTTAATGTTTAGGCAAGAGTAGCTTCTAAGATGTCATAAGAGGAAATACTTTTTAATACACAGTCTTGCAGTCAGTCGGCTAAGTATGTAGTTCACTCTTCAAAGTCTGATTTAAACTGCGCATATTAATTCGTCACTGAAAGTACCTGTCCATAACATGATAAAGATTTTAAAAGCTTTTTCATATAACTTTGCAATGTGCATTCAGTCTTCATAATACATTTAGATAGTCACTTCTGAAGCTGCTCGCTGTTTTCTGTACCTGTTGAGTTCTTGTGCGTTTGTAGTAGAGGAGAGGACTGCTGTTGGATGAATAATACTTGATTTTAAAAAAAGTACTAGCTCCACTAGCAGATTATTTTACTTTTAATAAGACATTTTGTCCATGTTATAAATGAAATAATCTGCCAGTGGAACTGCTACTTTTCATCAATATTAAGGAACTACTTACTTAAAACATGCTCAATCTAAAGCTCGCTAAAAGGTTACTTGTATATTTGTTTTGTCTCATTTCATGTGTACTAAGATATTTGAACTACAAACTAAGCCAAAATTAATTGGTAAGATTTTGTGTTTTTGCAGTGAATGCACCAAAATACAAAAGGACAGTGTGCATGAGGACTGCGACACAGAGCTCAACCCTGGGGAAATCAAGTTGCAAACCATGCCCCTTTGGTTCCACAATCCAAGCTATATAATTTAAATATTCATATGGCCTGTGGTCTCAGCTGATTGTCTTATATGATGTGAAAGGACAAGTGGTCCATAACAGGCGGCTTGCAGGTATGTACTGTATATTGCAGAAATACGATTTTAAAAAGGCTTTTGAGGTTTTGAATTGACTTTTTGATGTCAGCTGGAGCTACATTAACCATTCAAGATACAATGTGATTCAATGTTTTTAATTAGGTTTTTGCTGCAATATTTGTGTAGCCCTTGGTTAAATATCTTAGCAGCTCAGTATAATTGGTGGGTTCGAGACTTTCAAATTTTATTTATGTTCAGAAATCTGTGATAACTGATGATCAAATTGTGTGACTTGAGTATAGGATGTGCAGTAAAAGTGCAAATCTTCCAACTAAGTTATAACGCAAAGCAGATACTCATTGGGCCACAAGCGTCTCCATTGTATTCAGTGCAGAAAATGTTTAACTATAGCTTCCATTCATATTTTTTCCAATGACTAGAGTTAGAAACAGAAATTAAAAAACAAAACTCCTGAATCTCTGCTCTCATATTCATCTCAACAGATGGCAGGAATGTGACATGTTTGACCATCTGTCCATGCAGACATTATACGGTTGCTCTTTTTGAAGCATGTTGTCTGTGAGCTAACAAGTGTGTAAAACTTCATTAGCAAAGAATGATAAGGCTGATTATTATAGAATATTCATATTTCCTTGTTCTTCTAAATCATAACTGCATACTCAATTCAAAAGATTTGCATATTCAGCATTTGAAGTCAGAAGGAAACCTAACAAAATGTTTTCTTTAAATACTAAAAATGGCAGACAACAAAGCACAGCTATGCAATGTTTGTTTTTGTTTTGATAACTGACAGAACTCAAGTTTAATCTCACTAATTTGATTGTGAATATAAAAGACATGATTTTCCCATTAGTTTCTTGGACAAAAGAACCTCTAATCTTTGAATAAACAGAGGATCCAAATGGAGCTGGATCACATAATTGAAGATAACCGCTGAGTGTAAGCTTTATCTTAGCCTGCTCTATGCAGCCCGAAGCCCATATCTACTATCTGCCTTTCATCTTATGACAAAATTGGAGTTTTGTTATGTATGTAATTGCCAAAAACAAGCCTTTAAGTAAAACCTCCTGTGGAGTTCAGTGTTAGGCCAAAAGAAACATATTCATACAAATGAGAGGGAAGAGAAATTGGATCTGCTAAAGAAGAAGTCGGTATCTGCATTGGGGTGCTCAGCATACACAGGAAGCTGAACGGTAAGGGGGTGTTTGCAGCAGCTGTGGGACATGGCATGATGACTGAATAGGACAAAGGTCTTTCTGCAGTGGTGGGAAACTTCTTTAACCCTTGACTTCCCCCAGATGCTCAAAGTAAACTTCAACTTCCGAAAGCCTTATCTGGGAGTGCGGAACTGTGTGTGTATACGTGCAGGCGTGTGTGCGTGTGTGTGTGTGAGTCTATTTGTGTGGGGTTGTATGGTCATCCTCCCAGTGCTCAGTTACACTCCCTCCCCCTTTTAGATAAAGACATTTATTACAAATATTCTCAAGCTTTGTTAGTTTCTGCAGACTTCAAAGCAGTGTTAAAAATAAGTATATGGAGGAAATAATACGCAAGAGTGTTAAAAAAAATCTCATTCCATGAGAAAGGCAAGTAATCTCTGTTCTGATACATTTCTCCTGAAGTTACACTCCTGTGGTCCATGTTTCAGTTCCAGGAGCTTCATCAGGCTGCAGCCATAAGGCAGACTACTGTGATACAAGCAATAACATGTCATTTTAAATCAAAGTGTAAAAAGGAAGGAAATGTGGTTTGTCCCATTTACCCTGTAATTGGATGTTATCTATCAAACACTGCCTCCTGGTGGAGGAGAAACACAAGATCAAAATTCAGTTCTGGATATTTGGAAGGGACTGTTGCTGCTCTCACTGCAGGGCATTTTTTAACAAGATTGATGTAAGAGACTGACTTCCAGAGTGCTCATTATTTGGCTCAACCAGACACACTGTCTTTAACAATTTGTGCTTCCCTGCAAAAGGAGGTCTATATCCTTTATTAGGTACACTTTACTAGTACTGAACTGGACCATCGTTTGCTTTCATAACTGCCTTAGTAAGATTAACAAGGTGTTGGAATCATCAGAAAATGTAATCATAGTAATCAGAAAATTGCTACTCTCTGGGATGGATGTGGTCAGGAATCTAAAATCCAGTCCATTTGGCACCACAAGCCATGCCACAGTCAAAGATAATTAAGTACATTCCTCTCCCATTCTGGTGCTCGGTTTGAACCTCACCAAGTTGCCCTCACCATATCAATGTGCATAAATGAACTGATTTTTCTACTTGTATTTGAGGACAATTGAACAATTCTACCCAATGAAGTGTCCGACATTAATATTCTACGGTCAGACAACATGGGATGCCTACAGATGTCTGGTGAGGCACTTTTTTGCTGGCATGGGGGGGATAATACACAACTTTGCTTTTGTGGTTTTATTATGTTCAGCAATCTAAAGTCATTGAACAAGTAAATCTATACTTCTGTAGCCCGGTTATGTTTGTGTCAATACTACAAATAGTCCAATATGTCAAAATGGGTGATTATTGCAGTCATATTCTTTCAAATCATCCTTTTAAATCTGGATGCTGACTTTATTCTCTCTCTACAGCAGTTCTCCCTCATAAGCACCAAGACAAAAATCTCTGCTTCCTCTACTTTGCCTCTCGCTTCTTTCTTTCCAGGGTAATTAGCCGACAGGTCACGCTGAGTAATGGTCTGGGATCAGTCCAGAGTAATTACACTGGGAGAGGATTGACCTCGAATATGCCTCTGCCTGAGGGTGCATGTATGGCTGAATGCATGTGTGTGTGTGTGTGAGGGCTTGTTGATGAGAGACAATGAAAATCAGCCAAAAAAATCCAAAGATAACGAAAGTCTGTTTGCGTACTCTTTTTTTGACTTGCGGACAAGCAGAGACAAATCAGTCTCTGTGGATCCCTCCCCCTCAGTCTCAGAAGGTCAATCCAAATTAAAGACAAATGATTTCACTTGCTCCTTTGACCAGAACAGTTACACCTTAATTGTAAGACAAATGCAGCTGAAGACAGTGTGTTTATTTGGACAGTTTGAAGCCATTTTCCAGCTCTACTTAAAGCATCTGCTGGTCTGACGTGACGATATCTCTTTTGTTCTTGATCAGAACAACAGGAAGACATGACACAATAGTACTACCACTCTTTAAATGCACATCTTCCCAAAAAAATTTCTTGGCTTCAGTCATGTTATTTTTACCCTTGGGCCACTGCTATAAAAGTGGTTGTTTCCCTAGAGTCATGACTAAAGACAAAACTAAATGAGGATGTGATCGCAATGATAACCCACCAGTCCTCAGATAAGGACGCAGTTTATGGTTGAATGCTGCCCCTGCTGACCTCACCGCTCTCTAGTAGCTGTAAAAATGGAGGAAATTCATCTTTAGTGTTAACATGAAAGCAACTTTCTCTTTCTAAGCCTCAATCAGTCAGTCTCAACACAGACCTGAGTGTAATTACCTTGACTTTTTCTTTTTGTTTGTTTGTGGATTCCTGAACCTACAAGTCTTCATGAAGGATGCTAGCTGGAAAAAGCCAAAACAAAGTGTCCTTAATGGAATAGTATCTGTCAAACTACTACTACAACTCTGTTCCATGTTTGCTGACGGCATGCTTTCTTATAAAGAGATCTGTGTCTTCCTCCAAAGTAACCATCAGGTTATCTTATCATGCTGCTTATTTTAATGCAAATTTTCTTTCTCTACTTCTGCTAACATTCATCGCTTTCTGCAACAATGCTACAATATCTGACCAGTATCAGCTCTGTTTTAATAGAATAGACACAGCTGACCTTCATTATCTGCAGTCAGGACATTGGCAGTCGCTGAGTTGCATAGCGTGGACTCGACTTGTTCCTACGCATCCCTAAGATCCTCCATCCAACTGCAATTTGGGGAATTTGTTGGACAGATCAACACCTTACGGCCTAAGGTGTTGATCTAGTGTTGAGACTAAGGGTTAGGCTTTCTATCAGGTTCCTTGAGCTGATCCTGATCAGTCGATGAGCCTCATTGGTCTAACTTTTTGCATGGGAAACAAATCATATCTGGACTAATAATAATACCTTACAGTTACTTCACTTGATGCAGTCAAGCTCATTACAATTGGATCTTGTTTGACAAGACACACTTCACTTTGACAAGACGTATAATTATTTTAATAATTGTGAGTTTATATGGAATGAGGTCTCATCATTAGCCACACTATAAAATTAGATCCTTCTGGATGCTGGCAATGGATGCAAGGATTACTGGCATGGCTATTCCTCCCCACCATGCTGAACAGGAACAGGCAGGTACAGAAAACAGATGGAGGGATTTCTTGCCATTGCTTTAAAATGTGCCTCTATAATTCATCTAAGTAAATGTCCCTTCCCATTTTGAGATGGGACTTTTCTAAGGCTTCAACTCGCGTCAGCTCTGTATTCTACTCAGAAATTACTATAATTCTTGCCTCACTCTTGTTAAGTACCACAACCCATTAGAAGAGAGATTTTGGTCTCACTCCCTAAAAGATAAATAACTACATCTGTCTTTCTGTAATTGAAGTCGAGGATGTGGTTTCAGAAGATGATCAATTGCTTTTTAGTGGAAAGAAATAAGACGAAATTCTTGAACCTAAATGACCTATTTGCCCAACAGTAAGGAACCATCAGTAACAGTTCACACAAAATGGTTGCGTACCCATAACATTTATAAGGATCACCTTTAGTATAAACATCCTGATGTCTTCCTTTGCAATATTCCAAACAGTACAGAGCACCAGGAGCTGGGAAGTTGATGGACTAATATCATAATATCATAATATCACAAGACCCAAGAGAGAGGAAATACCCTGCAGTGAGGTCACACTGCAGGGGAAACAATCCCAGTTGAAAGAACAAGGAAGGAAGCAGAGTGGACTCTGTGTGCACTTGCTTGTGATGTCATTTTGCCGTGGAAAAACTGAATGGGCAGGAAGGTAGCTTATGGAGCAGCCAAGAAATCACAATTGATATTCACATAAAAAATAACAAGATTAACCCAACACATTAATTGCACCACGGAAAAGTTATGGATAAATAGATTTCTCACGATCCTTTGCAAAACTATTATTTATATTCAGCCCCCTTTACTAAGGCACCACCTAAAAGTGACCTTATAAGTAAAGAGAGTCAGTATAAATCGAGCTGATCTGTGAAGGCCATGGAGGTTTGTTAGAGGTCTGTAGTGAACAAAGAGCATCATGACAACAGCAGACAGGTCAGCACTAAAGCTCCAGTTATGACCTGTCTGCTGTTGTCCAGACATTCACAGCAGTTATGATGTCAAAGAAAACCCAAGCTTTGGACATCTCTGAAAACCCAACAAGACACAGCAGTCTATCTAAATACAGAGTCGGAGCTCTGAGATCATTAATAAGAGAAGCCGCCTCGTGATCCATGGTAACTCTGGAGGAGCTACAGAGATCTGCAGCTCAAGAGTGAAATTCTGAGGGAAGTGCAGAACTTCAAACAATTTTGCCTTTATAAAAGAGAGACAGGCGAAAAGCAATAAGAAGGTCTGTTCGTCTTGCCACAAGCCATACAGGAAATGGCAAGTGTGGGAAAAATTGAAACCACAACAGTTTGTTTTGTTTTGTTGTTTTTTGGTGAGTGTTCAGGCCGCTGTCTTTGACTGCAAAAGCTAATTCTGCATATCACCCTGAACACATCATCCCCAAGTGAAACATGGTGATGGTAGCATCAGCAAACCGTTTAGATGTTGCAGAAGACTCGAGATTCTGCACAATAAGCCAACAGCCAGCTACAAAGCAATGGTTCAGATGAAACTGTATTTGTGAAACTGTATTCCATCCAGTCTGACTGAGCTTGAGCTGCTTTACAAATAAGAAAGCTAAACATTTCAGTCACAAGCTGAAAGCTAAAATAGACGTAGCCTAAGGTTACTGCCATGACTGCAGTGTAAGGGATTCTTCAAATTGGATGAATACAATTGCATGCCACACTTTTCAGAATATTTTTTTTTATCTAAATAAAAGTAATTGTTACATGCCTGAAAAATGGTTGGGTTACAGTTTTTAGCCGTTGGGACTCCCAGTGAGGTCACTACTCATTTCGACTCCTGACTGGGCCCCTCCCTGTGGACCAGTAAGTAGCTAGAGCCTAAAAAATCTCTAACAGCTCCATGTCAAACCCTCAGCAAAGACACAGATAAGAGATTTATAGATGCTTACAAAAGACAGCAAACAGGCAGAACACAACATGACATACTGCAGCACTGGCGAACACGGACAGACTCACTCAGACATTGGCGCATTGTTCACAGTCTGAAGACAAAACGTCTGCTAAATGATAAAGTGGGCTATTTCATCTGGAAACACATAATAGTGTGACCCAGCTAAGAGTACAAAACATTAAATGGCCTAAAATCAGAACGAGATTATATCTAATCAAAAAGTAAGTACGAAAATACCTGAGTAATGCATTTAATAGCAATGCATCTCAAAAAGACTAGTTTTCCTCTAGCAGCTACAGCCATTTATTTCACATGTTACTTTTGGCAGTGATGAAGATGATCGAACAATATTGGAATGGTCTGGTGAATATCTTCCCTATTGCATATAGTAGAAAGGACAAAAAAATAAAAAGCATAAATCAGTGTGACAATGTAACAGTCATCACTCCAGATGAGCCTCTGCTTTACAGTACTATTCAATGGGATGATACTATTGCTCCATATAAAGATGCAGAAAAATGTGTTGCCATGCATGACAAAGATATATAAAAAATCTTTAAAATCAACTTTTTAAAACTTGTTTTTGTACTTTGTTATTCCCTCATCAAAAACAGGGAATAACATTCCCTGTGTTGCTTTGATTGTTTCATGTATGAGTTTCCAGTATTGAGTTTATCATACACACTTCTTCTCAGTTCGATACTTCTAAAAGCTGTTTCAAACAGCATAAAGGAGGAGCATTGTTGTGATAAGATACTGAAAGGAGAATGTTTGAAAGAGCAGGAGTTTTTTAAAGAAGCAGGACAATTTCAAGGCGTCACTTATAATAGAAATGAAATTATATAGGCAATTTAATATAATCTTTGCTGTTTTTATATTGAATGATTCCAGAAGAAAGGCTGGAATCATTGAGGCTCAGATTGAGCAACAAACACTGGCTGGATTTGGCGCAAAACAAAGAATGAATATGTGGAGAAATGCATCAAGTCCATTGTTGGGTATGATGGAAGATGTGGTATGGAAAGGGCCTGATTCTTTTCCAAAAGCCCAGGGAAGCTTGTTAAGAGCACACAGCCTGAGCTGCCTGAAACATCAGGCTATCTAATACAAATTTTAACAACTTTAACAGTAAAATGGAAACGGACAAAGATCCAAAACATATATTCAAATGAACACAAAAATGTGTTCATTTGACAGTTTTTGAAGAGTTATAGAACAAAAATAGCATTTCTTAAGACACTTGGTCTGAGTTTGATTTATTTATTTACTTACTTCAAATCAAATTTCAAATTGTTCAGATCTTTACCAGGACCAGATGTCCACATCTGTATATTTTACACACTCGACCCAATAAGTCTGTGAATTTAATTAACTTTTATTACCAAAATAATTTAGCAAAAGTTGTATAAGTGTCACAAAAATATATATGGGTTATATAAACTTGCCTATGTGTTATTAAAATGTGGCAAACATATCTGCAAGCCATGTAATTGTACTCAAAAGTATTCCACACTGAAATACATGCAGTAGTGTGGTTTTGAGAAGGAACAATCAATTGTACTCTGCATGTAATTGGATCATGTTGTCATACAGAATCAAACAGAACTAATCCAACCCAGAGGGGAAAACATCTTCGTTCTCAGTTACATACATGTATAATTTCACTTCTATCATAACTCTAATTAAGAGCTCAACTGCCACGCCAAACTGGTTTTGCCATGTGAGGTTTTCCGCACATCACAAAAATCCCCCAAGCTTTAATATGCCATGAACAAAAGAAATGAATAACCACAAATACAGACAGTCAGTCTGCCTTCTCTTACTGCTGACAGATGGTTCTCCAAGGACACGGTTTCTTGTATTACTGGCAGACAGGCAGACATCCGATTAATCAGACAAGCTGCTCCTGTTGTTGGCTGTTTCTTGGTGCGATATCTAATACTGGTTCACTCAGTTATAGAATAGTGTGAATGGATGTGGACCAACAGTTTCAGACTTACGGGGAAAGTTCAAAGAAACTCTACTGTGGAAAAAGCAATATTGTTAAACCAGCAGGATGCCTGTTCGTCCACCAAAGGAGAATGTGTGACTTGGGTTTATGTGACTAGAAGACAGTCGCTTTCACTTAGTTTAAATGATTTTCCACTGCAGACATTGCAACACCATAGTGGTAGGCTAGTGTTGATCTTCTAAGACAGGTTACTGAACTACCGTGTTTTCCGGACTATAGAGAGCACCATACTATAAGCCGCACCTATAAATTTTTTTCTTTTTTAAACTAGAAACGTACATATATAAGCCGCACCGGGCAATACGCCGCTGGTATCTCCGCCGCTCTCGGTTTTCCATAAGGACCCAGCAGGAGGCTGCATCCTAATAAATCTGCTGGATATATTAAGGACGCCGCCCTCCCGTCTCCAAAGCTGAGCCATGGTTTCGTTCACGCCGAGCTTATGTGCAGTGGCTCTATTTTCCTCCTGTACAGCTGGATCGATAGCCTTCAACTTTAAAGCTGCATCATATGAGTTTGAAAACATTTCTCCGTCGTGCTTGTTACAAGCATGTGCTTGTTCTAAATGAAAGTTAGCACTTTCTTCTTTGATTTCCAATTTTGACTTCCAAGCCTGGCGGTTGAAGAAAAATCCACAGAAAAGCCGCACCGGGCTATAAGCCGCATGGCTCAAAGCGCAGAAAAAAGTAGCGGCTTATAGTCTGAAAATATGGTAACTTATGGAACAAAAATAAAACAAAAAGTAAAAACTGCTTTCAGAGGATGCTGTGGTGGAGCAGGGGCAAAGCATGACCCACATATAAAGGCCTTAGTCCTTGTGGCGGTGGTCGCACGTTCGATTCCCGGCCTGGCAACATTTGCCGCATGTCTTCCTCCCCCCTCAATACCCTCTTTCCTGTTGAACTGCTTTCAAATAAAGGCCACTAGAGCCAACAAAACCTTTAAAAAACTGCTTTCAGATAACATGTTCTAGCCATGGTCTAAGAAATTTAAGATCATACTTTTTCACGTGTTAAGTAGGGAGTGATATTGAATGTGGGGCAGAATGTGGGGCAAGAACAGTTCATTGAAAAGGTACTCGTGCTCTCAAAGGTTTTCTTAATTTTTCAATGTGACATACCAGCAGAAAGTACAACAGTATGTAGCCGCATTTACACTGATAAAGGTCCAAGTATGGGTCTTCTGCATTAGTGCTTCGTTATAAATAATGCTGTTTCTGTCACAGATTCATAATTGACCAGATGTAAATACTGACAACAAAGTTTTTCCAAAATTTCCTAAGTTTATGACATACTTCAAATGTCTAAAATGTTTCTAAGTTTCTTTTTATTGTAACTTACTCATGGCTTCTGCTCTGTCTTATTTAGAAAGAAAATTTTGCTAAAAAACACAGTTGTACAGTCATCTACAAAGCAATTAAAGAAAATTAGTTCTGGTTAAGACAGAAATCCTGCTTGGAGTTGTATTTGGTAAGACAGAATTGGACAGTAAAAGAGAATATAACTAAAGCAAGCATGTGTTGCACTGAGCTGCGCAGACTTACTGTCAGGGTTAGGAGACTTGCGTCCAGCATGGCTGGGAGAGGAGCAGCGGAAGGTGGTGACGATGGTGTTGTGGTGTGGGTTGGGGTGGTGAGGGTGGTGCACAGCTGGGTGGTGGCCATTGTTCTCTGGGGGAGCTTTAGTGATGTTGATTTCAGGTTTACGCACATCACCAAGACTCAGCGACTCAAACTTGCGAGTGTGATTCTGCTCAGGAGCTCGGATGATCCCGTTGTTGTTATTGTTGCCCTCGTTGCGGCGGATCACTGGGGAATCAGTGAGGGTCTTGGCAAATGTGACCTCCCTCCTGTGGCCCATCTCTGGGGTCCTGGAGTGTCCCAAGACTTCGGGGCGCTTCAGCGCACTGTTACTCACAAAGCGCGAGGAGGCAGGGCTGGTGATGTTGTCCACCTGCTTGCTAGAGGAGGAGATGTCAATGGAGAGCTCAGAACGGCGTGACACAGGTTCAGGGGTCCTGGAGCCACCGCCACCCATGATGGACCGTGGTTGGGAGTAGTTGAGGTTGTTGTTGTTGGTAGCCGGGGCGGCACTGCCAAGGTCACGGTAGTAGATACTGGTGGGAGACATGGCATTACGGTGTGGGGAGTTGGTGGCTCGGCGAGAGCCAGGTGAAGAATGGGACGAAGTGTCAACATCCTCCACCTCAAAGGACCTCTTAAGGGCTGCATGGAGAGAACAAAGAAAAAACCATATAGCAATTGGCATGTAATTTCCTTTTCTTAACATGATCAAATATGCCTGTGACACCTTGTTCAGCATTCAACTCTACAGCTCTCGGTCACTGGATTGAACTCACTTTTAATTAGTGTGTACAGTGTCTTAAGATGCCATTTATTTTAACTGACACTATATAAATAAACTGAACTCAACCTATATCAATTCATTTTCTCTGTTTAAATAAAATTCCTGTTCCTCTTCCTTTTCTAGTGGTGTTTTACAGTGTTGTCAGACAGTGATTATTAAGCTGTCTGTTAAGATAGAATCAGTAATTCTTCCTTTAGCTGCATTTGGCAGGTACAGTATGATATCAGTGAGTTTAAAAGTAAATAAAGTGCTGGGAGACTATCAGCCTGGAGGGAATTCAAGGCTAGCCAGGTGTGGCTGTCAAAGAAAGCATTCCCTGAAATTAGAGCACACGATATTCATATAAGTTTGTTTCTTTTGTTTTGTTTTTTAAAGCTAAAATGTCACCATGAGACCTACAGCAGAGACTTGTTACTGTGGATAACAAGGCTCACACCTCTACAATCAGAAAGAGACAAACACTTTCTTGTGTAATGTTGAAGGAAGAAACCTTTGCTCCCTAACAAAATGCAATTCCAGACTAAAGATTCACAAAGTGAACATAAACAAAGACCAGGGCTTCTGCAGTTTTTTGCACAGATGAGTCCAAAATGGAGAACAGTGGACATATTTTGCTTAAATCAAATATAGCATTCTGGGAAAATAATCTCATAGCAAATATAAAGCATGGCGGTGAGGATGCCATTGTCTGGGGATGCTCTGCTGCAGCAGGACCTACTCAGCTCACCAACGTAGAATCGACCATTAATTTTATTGTTCATCAGAGAGGGGTTTAGGAAATTGTAGGACAATCTCCAGAATTGGAGCATGCAAAATGACATTGATCCAAAATGTCTAATTTGATCCACCAAAGAGTGGATGAAATGGAAAGCCCTGGGTGCATTTCCTTTGAGAAGCTGGGGTGACTTGAAACAGACTGTACATACAAGAAAAAGAGAAAAAGAACAATGCCATAAATAAATAAATAAAAAATATATATTAGGCATCAAAATGTTAATATTTCTTCATCATGAACTAAGTGGTTTCCTATTTTTTTCCACTTGATAGCATTTTCCTATTAGGCATTAGTTAAAATGTCAAATAATTAATATGTGAGGTTTGAAGCTGAAAAGAAACAATAAGCAGAAATAATTAAATCATGCTCTGATTTCATTTCACCCATAAACACATCCAGGCTTTCATTGCATTTTACAGTTTATTCTGTGCATCGTTGTGACATGCACAGAATAAGCTGTGCATGTGTGTGGTGCAATATAATATTTACTTCTACACTTTTACATGGAACAGCTTGAAGTGTTTCCCTCCATGTTCTAATGCCAAATGTCAGCCAAATGTCATCCACCTCCAGTCGTAAGAACAAAGGATTTCCATGACTCTCTGTTTTTACTTTCATGCATCTTCCCTGCTCTTGGTTAATGCGAGGAAATAGCTGCACTGTCCAACTCGCAAACACGGAGGGATGGAATTACCCCCTGGGAAGATTTCATTGGGTTGAAAGTCAGCTTGAATCTGACTTCCATTGAAAAGTAGAGGAGCACAGCCAGTGGCCAAGAGCTGGCATCGTAATTATACACAAGTTAGACCACTCACACACACACCCCCTAAGAAAGTTTCCTTCAGTTCAAAACACAGTGCTGATTATGTGATCTGTTTCTGGCCTGCGGTGCGCCTACAACACATGTGCTCATGTTTACTTGTAGAGTTGCGTTCAAAATGCTTGTGAAAACTATGTATGTATAACGAGAATATGTTTATTTTTAAACCTTTCTACACCCACAGGGAGGGAAGTTTGCCCCAAAAGTGTCTTTGTTGGTTAAGAACTAGACACAATAACATTTCAACTGTCTCCCCACAAATTAATAGGGGAAACTAATCTGATTTTCAGATATGAGACAGTTTTTCCTTTAGTTTTTTTTGAAAAGAATTTACAGTCTACTGCAAGCAATAAAATAATCTAGCTCTCTTTAGACCAGAATACAAACAGCTGCATGAAAAGCACAGTCAACAAAAAATACTACCCAGAAATGAAACAAGTTGGTTTTTTTTTTACAAATATAACTTTATTACATGCACTAATTTGAGAATTTAATGAAGAGAGAGGAGGATGGCCCTGTTGCCTCAGTTAACTCTAAATTGTTGCAGGTTTGAATCTCAGCAGGGGACTCTGCATGGAGTTTACATACACTCGTTAAGTCTCTGTGGGTTTTCTCAGAGTTCTCCAATTACCTCCCATGCTCCAAAAACTGGTCTGCTGAATTTAAATTTTCCTTCGTTGTAATGATGTGGATAAATTTTTTTGTTTGGAATGCAAATTTACCCCACCTTTTGCCCATTGAACACATGAATAACGTCCTGGTCTCAGGATTGGTCAATAATCAAGTGAGATAAGAAAGGTAAAAGAGCAAAATCGTAAAGATGTTGAATTTGAACTCTAATTGCTTTTATTCAGGTTTTAACAGTTTTTGAAAAAAGAAATAAGAATAATTCCAGAGGAATGAGAGATTCCTTTAAAACAGAAAAAAAACAACCAAAAAAAAAAAAACAAGAGTCTAACTTGAAAGCAGAAAAAAGCTACTAAAAGAGACAAGTGAAAATAAAACAAAAACATTTTCTGCCAGCTTGAAATTTAGGATTAGAAATTTGGAGATGAACATCTGAACAAGCCCAAAAGCACTTTTAAAGCAAGCCCTTGAAAACAAGAAACACAGTTTCACAAAGTCTAGTATTTCTACCTCATCCTGTGTTTGACACTCAAGAGATTAAATGAAGTAAACAACAGAGAATAAATGAAGGAGGCTATTTTTAATTTTACAGGGAAGCAGTTACATTTTAAATTTCTTCTAGAAAGCAAGTAACTTTGCATCCAGATTTTACAATAAAGCCTATTTTGTTTCTTTAAATTTAATTTTTTAAAATGTTTATCTCTAATAGCCATTTTTAACTGCAGGACTGTTATGTATATGGAATGAGATTAATATCTGCTGTGTTTGAGTTAAGCACAATCTAAATCATTTTAATCATTTTCTGTTTTGAATGAGTTTAGACTGTATGTGACTTGCTTTCTTTGTTTGATTATACTTTTTTCTTTGGTTTCTGTAATTTATACTCATGTTTGAAATAAACTGAAATTGAAAAAGAAGAGTGTTTCTGATTATGGAATGCCACAAAAAGAGAGTTTTAAGCATTGAATGTCAAGCAGGTTTTGAAGTCCATATTTAAAAATATATATTCATTTCACCGTCTTTGCACTCTTACTTTTTGAAAAGGTCACAACATGTATTGGGAAAGTGAGACATGTCCTTTTACACAATGGTTTTACTAGCATTGCAGGTAAAACCCTTAAAGTGTTACTTATAGGGCGCTGAGTGGCTCAGTTGTTCCTGCACTATGTACAACCTTCAACGTGGTTGTTCTGGGTTCGATTCCTGGTCTCCTCTCTCTACGCCATATTTCCTGTAAATCAACTGTTCAATAAAGTTCCAGAAACATATTTTAGAAAAAAAGAAGTCACTCATGAATACAGTAACGCTCATTTTGTCCCCCTTTAATTTTTTTATTAACTTGAGGGGAATCTGTTCCTTGTCCAAGAACTTTATAATCTTACAATTTCATTTTTATGAAAATGTTGCCAGTTAAGCCTAATAATAAATGTGCAGCTTGTATTTAAGCCCACACTGCCACTGGACTGTGTCTGTCTAACTTGTTGCTTTCCATTTTGCTACATGATTGCTATGGGGGAATCCAAGGTTGTGGCTACATTTAGCTCTCACCAGACAATAAGCTTTTCTGCCAAAATTGGTCAGCAAATTATATAAGATGACTAAGACACTGTAACACGTGAATTAGGCAAAAAATTAGCAATCTGTGGCCACACCAAGCTTAGTTAAAACATGCTTTCCATTAGTTTACCAAAACTTAAAGATATAAACTGGGAGTATGATCTGTTAGAATAATGCAGTATTTCTAATGTAAATATCTAAAGCGATGGCAGAGCAATCTTTGAAAATTAAATAAAAATAATCTTACTCTTTGAATATACATAAAGATTTTATTAAAAATGTGTCATATCTCATTGATTTTAAACAAAACATCCAAACAATGATTATTCCTAGTGCTGCTGCATCGCATATTGGATATAATGTATAACATATTAAAGATAAAGTTATCTTTTCCACCATCAGTGGAAACGAAAATAAGTCTCTATGGCTAAATTTTACATGACAGAAATAAACATATTTAATGTGCATTGGTCCTTTTTTAAATAAATTATAATGATATAGACTTTTCCTAGACTTTTAGACATTTCAAATAAACACCTACTAAATTTTGTAGTAATGTATCAGCAAAAACACAACACTATAATGTTTTGTGATTTTGTGTAACATAGTATAATTTAACTAATATTATCAGGGCAACTCTTGAACCAAGCTGCTCAGGTTGCTAGCCTGCTGTCAGCTGCTTGACAGCCAGAGTGTTCCTGTCATTTTATAAACATAAACTGTATCACAACAACTATGCATATAAATAGTTTGTGTCTCTGTATTGTTGAGACATCAAGATTTTAGTCTGGACCCCGTGAGTCAAGTGCTGAATATGCATTTAAAACAGGAAGCGATTAGGAAACCAGTGATTTTTACAAGAAAATTACAAAAAGCAACGAAGGTCTAAGTGAGAATAAAACCCACAGCTATATCATTAGCTGGAGAAAACATGGGGTCAAGCCACTAATAAACCATGTGAACAACTTACACTATGTTACAGCGCTATTAAACAATTTAACAAAATAACCCTCAGAAAGCCAATTCAGTAGATTATTTAATAAAGAATGTGCATAACAAGCAGCCAATGCAATTTTCCTAAATGGCTGGGTATACTTCACTGCCTAAATCCTTGAGAAAATTTGGTTTTGTAGCCACATGCAATAAGTCAACTGATTAGGACAGTAACTCTGTGTCAAACACCGGTTATATAAAACCGTTTCATGCATAGTGGGGCTTTAGATGCTGTCAGTTCTCACAGAGCAGAAAAATCTGTGGTCACACACAGAAAAACACAACCAGCCCTCGCCACTGACAGGACAAGGCCAAACAATAAACGATGAAGTTTCAAGCTATGGTATTTTTCTGGGTAAGAAAAACCTTAATGGTGCACTGTCAAAAACACTTCCCTCCACTGATGGTGATGGGTGTGAGTGCTGCTCAGGAGCAGCGCAGCTCACTCTGTCAGGTTTACTGCATGATTCCCTACAGGTCTGGGCAATATGAAAGAGTCATAGATATAGGTGTTCAGTGAAGTAATAAAAAAATGCACAAAGAAGAAGCTTGATCAGAGTACGCCCAACACTGAAGAACCTGACAACTAAAAGAAAAACACAGATCCTCTCATGCTAACTTATTCAGGCAGATGTGTTTAGCAGTCTTATTTACTTATTTGCAGCTTTTTATGCCTCCAGTTGCAACAACTTGGTAAACTGTAGCAACAACTGGCAGGAGGTTCTTAAAGAGACAGGCTATGATAATATTTTTGATGTAAGAACTGAAATGAACAGAGTTACTTGGCTGCACTATAAAATGACACAATATGCCTACACCATCCCCCTTTAAGTTTCAGGAAATCTTCAGTCTTTCATTAATATCCAGACATCAAATAAACTTAATTATTTCCTGTAGATGAAACATTTTCCCAACTACTTTTCTGCATCATCATCATCATCATCTTATATGGTTAATATGTATTATAATCTAATTATGGGTGCACCGATTCATCTGTGCTGATTTCCTTAATTTTGGGAGATCAAACTAAATAAATTAGATCATAAGTCACATCATCAAACATTGAAAGTAACAGACACTGCTTAGTTCCAACTAAATGAAAATTAAGTTTCCTTCCAAAACACATACAGCTCTGAAAGAAATTAAGAGACTACTTAAAATGATCAATTTCTCTGATTTTGCTTATTGTAGGTAAATGTTTGAGTAAAATGAACATTGTTCTTTTACTCTATGAACTACTGACAGCATGTCTCTGAAATTCCAAACCAAAATTTTGTATTTATTTGCAGAAAATGAGAAATGATCAAAATAACAAAAAAGATGCAGTGCTTTCAGACCTCAAATAATGCAAATAAAACAAGTTCATATTCATTTAGAAACAACAAAACTTATGTTTTGACTCAGGAAGAAATCAAAAATCAATATTTGGTGGAATAACCAGGAGGTTTTCAGTGGGGTTCAGTGAAGTGGACTCTTAGTTTTTTTCCAGAGCTGTGTATCTAATTTAGTACAACACATTAGAACATTAGTGAACATAAGAGACTTGACTCAATTTCTTTATTTTTTTTTTTACTTTTTGATTAGCATAAAGAAGTAAAGAAGTTAGTCCATTGCTGGAAAATGTACTTGTATTACTTTTCTGTCAATTCATAATGATGCTCCGCTTCGTTTGGTCTGTCATGTTATATTTTGTTTTGTGACAATACATGTAGAAGTTGAAGAGGCACAAATACTTTTGCCAGGTTCTGAGTCAGAGCACTTCTCATTGTTGAACCCTAACCAGCTTTGTGAGTATAGTTCTCGTCATCAAGCCGTGACGTCAAACGCAGCAGGCCGAGCAGCAGCTGGAGGTACTGACAGCAGCAGGAACAGGAAAGGAAGGCTGAGAGAAGGAAGGATGACAGAATACAAGAGGAAAATAGGACAAAGGGAACAGATGCACCAGACAAACAAAGCAGGGAAAAGAGTAGGACAAATGTCTTACGTGCTACATGCAGGTGTTTTAACATGCTGGAGTGAAGGCAAAGCTGTGTTTGTTGCTGTTACTGACGTTACTCTCTAGGATAATCAACAACAGATGACAGGCTGATTTGGCGAGCGTTTACCCACCGCCCTATTTTTGACAGGCTAACAACCAGTCTTGTAAAAACACAAATAAGACACCATACAGACTTGAACCCTGCGAGTTCATACCAAGTGGAAAGATTGTGGACAGTATCTGACAGATGCTGGCGCTCATTATAAAAGGCCAGGATAAACACTGGGATTGAGAAAAATAGAGAAAATAAATGACAAACCTTCAAAATCCGAAATAATTCCCTCCAAGTGCGGGTTTACTCCAGCATCAGACATTTTTTTTTTTTTTTTCCTGGCTTAAACTTTCACAAAAATTGTTTTTTTCCTTGAAGTGGCTCCCTCTTGATTCTGCAGAAACTCAAAAATAGACCCAATACAAAACACGACTTAGCCCACAGCTCTCAGTGAAGGGAACAGCGTTCCCACTAAGTTTGCTCTGTTGCTGCATACGCACGTCAGAGTGAGGGGAAAAGGCGAGCCTCCTCCCTTCTCCTCCTCCCTGTAGCAACACACACACACGCGTCCACACCCCCCCTACATGCACACACACTCCCTTCCTCTAGTGTCCTATGCATGAGTGTGTCCCCCGCCCCCCACACACTCCTACGTGCACACACAGGCATTCATGTAGACAGACGCCCTAATAACCTGAGACTCTTTTCAACGTAACAGGTTTCAGTTCTGATTTCTTTATCAAGCTTTTAAACAGTGAAAGAGCAAAAGCAATTGAAATGAATTACAATCAGAAAAGATATCAGGTTACATGTGTTGATTTTCAGGCGACCGTCGTAGACAATCGAGCTAAACTGATGGAGGAAGAGAATAACTTCTGTCACAGTTGACTCAAAGCAAACAGTCATTTCCCTTTTTAGCAACTGCACAAGTCGAATAAAAACAAAGGGGCAGTAAGGACTGCAAGCAAAGCAATCAGAAGGAGTGTCCATGAATGTTTACAACTGTTCTCATAAAGTGTCATTTCGTAAATAATGCAACTTTTAATGCGCAGTTGCAGTAAAAGTCAATTAAAAGTGTAAATTTGCATTATTTGGTCAATAATTACCCTTTTAATGCAAAGTTCTATTAAAATTTGCATTAAAATTTTCTTAAAAGTGTCAACTTTGCATTAAAAGTGTCATTATTTACCGAATGACACTTCATGACAACAGTTGTAAATATTCATAAAGACTCCTTCATGTTTATGACAGTGTCATGTCAGTCTTATGCACACCCCTTCAATTAAAGTGTAACCGGATTACGTTAACTGAGTAGACTTGAGAAATATATTTACTTACTTCTTCTTCCCACTGGTGCCAGCTTGAAAAGACGCTGGACTGCAGTTGGGGGTAACTGCTTTAACTGGACCGGTTCTAAGGGTCTGCTTAGCGATCATTGTTGGAAGTGAAGGTGATGGACGTTTTTCAGCTCTTTGCAAAATACAAAGTTGGTGTTTTAGCAATTTCAGTCAACCCCTGTCCTCTTCTTTACAAAACGCCTTCATGTGTTTTTTTGTTACGAAACCTGAAACCTACAGTCTCTTCACACCTCAGAAGAAATGTAAACAAAAATAACACTGATATAAACACAAATAGTCTTGCTATTCCTACAAATTAGCCACGCTAAGCAATGCTCCACTCTGCAAACTAGCATCTTTGGTGTTGGATTGTTGTAATCCTGTTAAACGATGAAAATAGCGAAGCAAATAAATAAACTGACTGTGGCATTTTGCTTTTAGAGTGAACTATGCTCATCAAGTACTTCATTAGGTACACCTGGCTAAATATTTGTTGATATAAGCAGTGGCTCAGTCAATCACATGACAGCGTCTCAAAGCATTTAGATAGAAGTGACGAAAGCGACGATGAACCCGAGTGTCTCTATGAAGAAAGAACTGCATCCAAACAACTTTGATCGAGGCATAGTTGTTGGTGCCAGACGGGTCAGACGGAGTAATTCAGAAGCTGCTGACAGTGTCTCATCTAGTTAGTCTGTAGATGATTCTTGCATTAACCTGTCCTCTGTGACTCAGTTAAAAAAGGGGGGAGGATTCTGAGTTTGTCGTGGACATCTGACGATGTAACCCAATACTGCAGCATGTTTTTGGCAGAGACAGCGATGAAAAGCTTGTGCTTGATGTGCCGCCATGATTTCACAGCTCGTCCTTGAAACTGTTTCTGCAGGTTTAATGATAGATTCTTGAAGTGAAAAATGAAACATTGTTAAAACTGTGTTGATAGAATAATTAGTTATGAGATATCAAAAGTTTTCAACAAATCCCAATTTAACATACTGCTATGTTCTTAACCCACACATCAAATGAAGTAGAGGACCAATCACTGAATAGTTTTCCACAACGTCCTGTTTGTCATCAGACATCAGACAAACAGGAGATTTGTGAAGAAAATATATTGATGCTGGGTTACATTTCAATGGTAAAAGTCTTCAAAAAGTGTTTAAAATAAGCCTAAGCCATGTGTGTGCACCACAGGGAACTGATATTTTCCTTTCTACACACTCAACAGACATTTGTAACACAATGGATGTCATGACCCAGATCACATCTAGTTTTTCAGTGTAAACGGCGTCAGCTGGAAAATTCACTGAGAATCCCACCTGAATGAAAAGCTCCGTTCTTAGGGGCATAAACAGAATAGTAAGCACCCCGGAGGCCCCTGACCCTAACACCTCAGAGGTCACTGAGAATACAGAATAATGCTGTGTGTTTCTGAGCCAGTCTGCTTTCCTAATGCAGCTTCTCTGAAGGTGTGTCTTGACAAAGAACAGTGCATGGCACATGGAGCGTACGGGTTCATTAAACCCAGCAAAAATGACTTCACCAAGTCAAATTCTTGACGTCTGTGACCCCTGGGAGATGCTGACGAAGGGTAGATGGTCAAGGAATTTAAACACAGGAGAGCTACCAAAATACTTTGTAAAGTGTGAACAATTTTGGAAACAATGACACCACAGAAGACAGCTTCCAGTATAGTTGCTCATTGACTGATCTGCCTCCCTGTGGGATTTAACATAGCAATTTGCACCATTACATAGACGAGTATTGGACTGAACCTGGGATGTTAAACCAACAACCACAAAACTTCCACACTTCCCTCTTGCACTTCTTGCGCACCATTATTTTTAATAACTATAAACTTCTTCATTCTCTTGGCAGGTTATTGCAGCCAAGAGCTTTACTGATTGTCTATGGTCCCAGCTGCACTACAACAAAATTATTTTTTAAATGGATATCTTTCACTCTGTTTCCTCAGAAGGCTAATATCATCACATTTTACAGCCAGATTACTGAAAGCTCTTGAAAGTATGTGAACTAAATAAATTACAATCATCCTTTCCAAAACAGACAAAACACATTTCTCACAGAGAGAGCCTTAGGTTGTTCTTTTATTCAAAAAAATAAAATAAAATTCTCTGACTTGCAAAAATGAAAAGTAAAGTACAAAATAAAGGAAAATAAAGCTAAAATAATCTTGTCAGTATAATAAAGGTTTAATGTTCCTGACCAGCTTCAATAATATGCTACATTAGGAATAATGTAAATCCTAAGCACAGGCCCTCTCAAGTCTGTCTTTTGCTGCAAGAGCAATGCTGAAATTATTACCTTAGCTTTGGACATAGTAAATAATCCATTTCAGACATGAATTGCAGAGAATCATAAATCTTTGCTCGTGTGGTCATAATGTGCGTCTCCTCCGTCTCCTCCAACCAGAAAACAGAGGACTCTTGTGTTCCTTATTTGTACATTTGAATATATTTTCTTAGGTATTTTTAAGTTTCTTCTTCTTTGAGTCCAAGTTCAGCTCTTTCTGTGTTAATTAGTTTTCTCTCTCAGTTTCCTAGCTTTCCCCAGATGCACCACATTTCTTCTGATTAGTTTATCTTTTGTCACTGCTCACCCTCACCTCATGTATTTAAACTCTGGATTTGTATTATTCAGTGATGGATTCTTCCATTTCAGGCATGTTTCTTATTTCATGCTCCTTATCCTTGTTACCCAATGCAAAGACCTTAACGTATTTTACGTTTTTGAATTACATCTTCTAAAATGAATTTTTCTAGCTGATGTCCATCCTTTTCTCCTGCCAAAGAAAGCATGTCTAATTTCAGAACATCGAGTCCTTTCACATACAATATTGATTTAAAAAAATATTATTTTTTAAAAGCATTTATAAAATGCATGTTGTCAGAAGGTGCAAATGCAGCAAAAGAGAGTTTTGAGAGGGTTTGTGGCTCTTGAACCTTCAGCCAAACGAAGCAGACCGATGTTCTGATGGAGATTTATTTCTCTCAAAATAGAGTTCTTACTCTCTTTTATTCAACTGGGATTGCAAAGACTCAAGAAAATACACATAAAGTATGTTTTTATTTCATGAAATAATTATTTTTTTATGTGTTTCTTTGGAAATGAATTTGATTTAAATCAAATTAAACTCAAGTCTTGGATTGATGTGAATGTGGCTGATTGAATGCAATTAAATCTGAATTAGACCAGTATTACGTCAGGTGCACAGAGATGATTCTATGTTGTCATCTGATTTTAAATAAATTTATCTGAGCTCAACTGAGCCAAAAAAAAAAAATCTGATGCACCACTAAGCACCGAAATGATGTGAACAGTTGTTTCTGTTTGGCCAGCAGATGTCACTGTCAAATTTCTAAACTTTGCAAAACAATAATTATGCAGCAGAGTTGCAGTTATCGTTTTCAAATTAGAAGTTGCTTTAGTCACTTTTTATAATGCAGTGCAGGCTACATTAATTGACCCCTCTTATTTTCTGCCTGTCATGTGTAATCTTTACATATATGACAAACATGCAGATCAAATCCAAATAATTTCATTTTGGAGAGTTTTTGCTGCACACTTTCTACTTAAAGGAACAGAACTTTATGCCTGTGATGTCTACCATATGTTGTGCTTTGTGTTTGATTATATATGCGTATAAGAATGCACCAGAGGGGAGCGCTTTTATTTTCACAAGCCAGTGCAATGTTCTGTAAAACATATGCTTCCATACCACAAGTCTCTGTTGTAGTGAGCTAAAACACAGCCTCTTAGGCATTTGTTCCTGCTTGTGTGTGCGTGGGCATTTACTCTGTGAGTAACTGTACTTTAATGTGAGCCTGTACACATGTGTGGTTTCTTAACTGTGACTGGAAACGGGCGTGTTTGTGTGTCTGTTCCCTTGAAATAGCCCAGTAAACACTGAGGTCTTTGGATTCATTTAAAGGTTACATTTGTTTACCCAGAAACATTCAGAAACAATCAAAGTGTTTTAAAAGTTTTTTTTTTGTTTTTTTTTGTTTTTTTACCTCCAATCTATGGCAACTCTTTCAGGAAATTACTATTAAAATATTTCTGCTCAAGATTCCTAGAAAAAAAAGGTATTGAGTGAACACATTGCAGCGTTCTTTGTATCAGAATGAGTAACTCTCTGGGATCCATGGGAAAAAAGTAAAAACCAAACCAGAATTTTAATTTTTTTTCACTTTTAACATTTTTTAACATTTTACTGCTAAACATGTCTCCTTTTTATTGCATTTTAATGCTACTTTTAATAACAGCAACATACATACAGCGTACATTTTATCCTGAAAAACAGAAAACATACGTTAGTGCAAAACGCAATTATGACAGAAGGTTTTGCAATAATATATTGCATTCATTCTATATTTTATTTATAATTTAAGCTCAGTTTAGATCCCAACATTACGTTTGTTTCCAACTTGTGGTTAGCATTAAAATTTCATTTAGCATATTTAACCAAGAGGTTTAGATTGAAAAGGCAGTTACATGTAACACTCAGTTGAATTTAAGCATATCCTAAAAGATTTACTTAAACAGCCATCAGTGAAGTGCATTTGGGCTGACAATACCACATGATGGCCAATTTAAACTTTTGACTTTGATCCAAACCATTATTTCCATTAGCATTAACATGGACAAATACTGACTATTGAAATTTTTAAAAATAAAATCAGTTGTGTCAGGAACATCAGTGTCCATGTAGACTTTAACAGTTCTTTAATAAATTGTATTTTAATGTTAATTCCAATAAAAAAAAAAGACACTTTATTTTTGCTTTTGTAGCTTTTGCAGATCCAAATATTCCTTTCAGATTGCTGGTACAAGACTTCCAAAACTCATTTAGAAATAAATTGCTGCAATCATCAATGAAGCAATAACTTCATTGATATTTACATCAATGATGATTAGTTATTTTTCCTTTAATTTTATCTTAAAAGTAAAAATTATTACAGAATCATAGGCACTTTCATACCAAACAACTCTAAGGTCTCTCCAAGGACTTTACAAACGGAAAAACTTTGTCTCTTACTTCTTTGTTCTTTTTGTAAAACTGACCATAAGAGCACAATTATGAGCTTTCTCTGCCTCCTCTTGACCGACCTTTGTTTCCAACATCACCTGTCAGTAGCTCTCGCCGGCAGGATGCCTGTAGGTGGAGCTTCCCCTGCCAGCTTCCTTCAGTCACCGCATTGGCTGTTTTACCAGTTCCCTAATTTATCATGACTGAATAATGATCAGAGGAACAATGTGAAGAGAGATATGAGGAGGGCAGTAGAAGGAGGACTATAGGGCGTTTACTCATTGAGGATATCCTGTACACTTCATTTATGGAACATGGAGAGCTGAGTGATTTCCTTAATTTCCTCTGACTTCAGGTTCATGTGTGTTTATCTGTGTGGGTGGGGTTAGGAGGCCAAAAGCTTTAAGGTGTGAGGACCTGAGGCTCAGGGCGGCTACAGCGTATCAACTCTAGCAAAAATTATCTCTGTGAAGTTGTCCTTGGTTTTATTTTCACTTTGGGTTTTAGTATTTTCCCCATTCTGTGTTTCAGTTCAATTTACTACCACTTTTTTCTAATCTGGATTGAGCTGAAAAGTAATTTTTTTTAGTTAGCAGAACCTTCATAAGTGAAATGAGTTTAATTTCTTTTTTTATTATTATTATTTTATGTGAAGATTTTCTTTGCTTTTAATATCCCAGCATGCAGAGTGATTTTCCTCCCATCTGTCTGCAGATTTAATAAATGGTTATTTAAATCCCACCACATTCTCTTCAGGTTTCACTGCTGGCCTTGCAGAATCAGTTCCAGGCAAAGTGCTAACCCAAAAACCATATGAGCTTTACCATTACTATCCGTAAGCCAAGAGAAGAAGAGTGTCTCTCCAATATTTGTGCTTCAATCTTTATATTACCCTTAATGTGAATGAAAAATCATTTATTGCAAAAATCTCAGGTTGCATTTAAAAAAACTTCTGACATGTAAAACCCTTTAAAGGTTTAACATTTTGTTACAGCACAATTAAAATCATCTGTGTATTTTATTGGGATAGACCATTGCAAATTAATTGATCAAATAAAAATATTAGATGTGTTTTATGTATTTTATTTTCAGATGCCTTTTTTACTCTGAAGCCTCCAAATAAAATATAGTGCAACCAATTACCTTCATAATTCACATAATTAGTCAATGCATCTAATTTTTTAATGTTTGGTAAAACATGGTGGAGGCATCATGCTGTGGGGAGACTTTTCTTCAGCAGGGATGGATAGTCGGAGTTAATGGGAAGAAACAAAGACTGGACAAATCTTGAAATCCAATTTTTTACTCATGCAGACATTTTTTGCTTAGACATCCTTATTAATTTATTACTTAAAATATAAATTTCTAAAAATATATTTAAAAGAACACAAGCCTCACTCATTTACAAACTTCTCTACACAAACAGAGATTAGTAAATAACTTGGGGTTAATTGCCTGGCAAAGACAAGGTCTTCTGGCAGGGGAGGATGTTTGATTTGAGCCAACATTTTGCAATTGGAAAATGACTACATTTCCCACTGAGCCACAGCTACGCTGTCCTTGATACTGAGCTGCAATCTAAACAAACAACTGCGGCTGGAATGGTCATAAATGGTCATAAATTGCAGGACAGAAATGCATGAAGGACGCAGGGAGATGAAAATAAGAAAAACTAAACTCTTACAAAACACGAGAGACAAAGGGAAACTGGCCGGTGGCATACAGGATGTTAACAAGTAGATCTGACTGACTGGGACATATTTATGTAAGAAAGTTAATTGCAGAACAAGAAGCTGGTGGTTGATTATACACTGGGTGCAGCTGTGAGGGAAAACAAGTAATTGAAGTTGAACTAAGGAAATGGGAGAAATGGCTGTTAAACGTGGGAAACATGCAAACATCTAAATACACTGACGTAGACGTATCCCTAAACACAAACACACCAGAATCACTACAGGAAGGGTTTAGATCAAAGTCTGTTCATGCGTTTTCAAATGTCCCAGTCAAAGTTCAGACCTAAACTCCCATTGAGAATCCGTGGCAGGTCTAGGAAATTGCTGGTGATAAATTATCTGTTTTAATTCTAAGTGAACTTGAGTTATTTAGCAGAGAGTAATCGAACATTTCAGTGTCTTGGTGCAAACACCATCTTATGTCATGTCTCCAAACAGATGTGAGCTGGTTTGAACTAACTTATTTCCTCCATTGGAATGTATTAATTTGTTTTGAAAATAATAACCAATCTAATTTTAGATCTAACACTGAATCCTGGGTTGAATCATTCCCTCACTTATGTTCAACAGACCGTGCAAATACTGTAATTGCTCTCGTCAATAAGTTCCTGTTTTATTGGCCAGACTTCAAACAACAAATATCCCTCATCTTTTTTATCTTCTGCACTGTCAATAAGCAGTTTCAACAAGTCAATGTGGTGGCCACATGTGACCCCAGTGTCAGAGCATTCGTCGTATTGAATGTATTAAATTAATCTTCAACGGATTTCAAAAGGAAACTGAGAGGAGACTTTGCTTTGGACGGCTGAGGCACAGACACATGCTCAATAAAGGCGTATAATAACCCATTTATACCACACTGTCTTATTTCTTCTGTCTGGAAAACTCCAGATGAGATGAGGCTTCTTCTGTGGCTGTTGTCAAGACAACAGGCTCAAACAGAAGTCCACAACTCAGCCTGAAAAACCAGGAAGAAACCTTGGCCGAGTGTAGCTTCTGCAAATAAAAAGAAGCAAGAGGCGAAACAATGCCTAACTACTGTTTTCTGATGGAGGAAAAAAAATAAAGCTCCATAATTCAGTTCTCCGCCTTCATATCCTATCAGTGTCAGCCTACTACATTCCTCCCCACCCCATAAACAAAAATATCTCTCTGTCTGCAGAATATAAATCATGCACATGGAAATTCCATCGAACGTATAGATAAGGGGCTGCGTGACAGAGGATTGCAACACTGCAACAGTGCCACCCAGTGGAAATAAAAGTGTCTGCAGAGGCTTGGGACAAAGTCACCCAGTAGGCCCAGAGTTCTCACTGGCAGTCAAATAAAGTCAGAATGAAGCCAAGCCTCGATGAACAAACAGTCGATCTGGTTAATACTAAATCAAATACTAAATGGGAATTCCCTAAAAGTACACATGAACACACATGTTACATTGTTTTCTCAAACCAGAAAGGACTTTAATGGTCTCTACAAACACCAGGAACCGTTTGCCTACGATTCGCCCTGATGCACACCATTAAGTTTAATTTAAACTCTACAGTAGCAAGCAGGGGCAGAAAGCTGAGAAATGTCTCACCAAAGTCTGACCTACACCCTAAACCTAAGAAAAGCAACACATGATTTGTGCTGTGAGTGACAAAAAATAGCAAATGCAGGTCTTCAGGTAAAGTCTGATGCTCTCTAACTCAGGAGTTTTGAGCTGGTATAAAATCTCACATGAGCGTCACTCCACTTCTACATAACTTAAAATAACTAAGGCTGGCCAGAAGTAATCTGACAAGTGAAGTCATCATCCCTCTCATCTAAGTGTCCAAGCTTGTGATTATGGAATAAATATTTCATTCTGTGTATCTATCTGTGGACTCCAGCTGTGTGTGGGGGGTCATCTGTGATTTCAAGGCTGACAATCAAAGCGCCACTTTAGCCCTGGGAGATTAGGACTTGTCATTTCGGGAAGTTAACTCTGACAGCACATCACATGAGGTTAGCTCACTGTATCACCCAGAAATATTCTGGGTGATTTTAAAGCTAGCCAACTGTAGCTACGGCTGCCCATTGAATCACACAGAGAGAGAGAAGGATAAACTGATACACATACACATGTCTCAGGACAGCTGCCTCACCACAAAATAAACAAAATATACAAAAAATCACAAAAAGGAAGGCATCTAGAGCTAAGCTTTCAAATGTCTGAGAAGTTGCCTCCTCTGCTGTAAAAGAGCAAAAGAAGTATAGAAAGAGTAAAAACTTACCAGCTATTCTGTCTCGGTCCATAACTCAACGGCTACCTCAGATAGCCACATGTAACCTCTCGCTTTTTCTCTCCTTCCTCCCCTCCCTCTTTTCTTTTTGCAAGAAGACTTCCCCTTTCTCCTGACTTAGTCATTCTGTCCCCGTCTTTCCACCCACCCTTCCTCTCTCCTTCTCCCCTTTCCTCCGTCTGTCTCTGTTGCTCTCCTGTCCTCCAACTTTTAATGTTTTCAGCCTGTCAGAATAAAACAAGTGAACAGATCAGACATCCGCCACCATCTGTGAATCGTATGGCGTCGCTATCTCATTTTTTTTAGTTCCTTCTATACCCCAGCTACTCTCCTTCTCCCCTTTTGCCTCTGCTGCCGTGCTGACAGTGAATTATTTTTTAAAAAGGCTATTTTGGTCAGAGAAGAAACAGACAGCACACTCCAGTGCTATGTTGTAATTGCTCTAATGACTTTATTAAAAGGATCCACAAACCCACATGAAAGCTACATTTCAAACACAGTGAGACTGCTGAAATGGACAAGAGAGAACTCTCTACACGCAGCGGATATAAGTACTTCAGTCTGAGAGTTTCATGCATCAAGTGCATCTCAAGAACACGTCTTCACACCGCTCTAATAATAGGATCACTCACTCTCAAGTGTGTTGATCTCGCGCACATATCTGTGAACTTCTCTCAGCTCAGTGCTTAAAGATTTGACTTAAGTGTATAACTAAATGATGAGAGAGCTTCTTAAACCTTTTACTCAAACACACACATCTTCAGTGCCTTGCAAAAGTATTCCTACTTTTTCACATTTTGTCAAGTTACAATGACACATTTCAATTTGTTTTATTGGAATTTTATCTGAAAGATCAGGAAAAAAAGTATGCATGGTTATATTCAGAAAATCGGAATTGGAGTTTCAAATGACTAAAAATGCCAATTCCTCTCCTTTGTTTTCATTTGTCACATAAAATATTGATAAAGTATTCTGATATTTCTGCTTGGAACGTGTTAAGTTGTGGAAAACTTCAGAGTGTGAACACAAACACACATCCCATCCGACTCCCCACATGCTGCTCTTACAAGGTCAAGGACCACTTAGTGAGCTTCTTGACATGAAAGTCAAAGAGACAATACCCAGACACAAACAGACACACACAGATGCACAAATCTTTCTGTCGGTCCAAGAAAAACAACTCACTGACTTCCTCTTCCTCTTTTTTGCAAAGAACAATCTCTCTCAACACCCTGACCTCAAGATTTACAATTAGCTACCAATTCACTTTGAGCAAAATAAACAGACTCACAGAGTCACGGAATGGTACAGACCTCAAAATATTTATGGACATCAAAGAATCTAAGTGTTTCCCCTGTTAGAACACAAACAAGTTCTGCTGAAGCAGAACCTTTCTGTCCATATTCTGAGCATCACGATAAATAAACATAGTATGGCTGGCAGATCCTACTGCTGAAACCAAGACTGTAGCCCAGCCTTGGAGCCCTCTGTATAATGTCTTACTAGTGCATTGGTTGCACAGTTTTCTGGACATTGCAAACTTTTAATTATCCTATATTGCACACTACATTTCAACTCAAGTGGCTACGGGCAGAATATTATGGTATACCAAGGTTTTACAAAGTTATGCCTTCAAAGCCACAAGCATATTCCCTCATACGTCTCCTATATGGTTAAAAGTGATTTAAATAAAATGCCCGAGAAAGAGCTGAGGGAACCAGAAATTTCTCTGACTGTGTGTAGCAGCAGCACAGTCACTCCCCCACCAGAGGCTGCACACCATCAGCTGGCTGCAAAACAACTGCTGCAACCTCACTTACCAAGACTAATTTGGCCTTTTGGAAACCCTCAGAGATTAATGCAGTGTTAAATCAATAGGTACTACTGAGAGCTCTTATGTTTTTATCATGTAAAGCACTTTGATCCATCTTGTTGCTGAACTGTACTATACAAATAAACTTGACTTGACTATTAATTTAAGATTGTTTTAAAGCTATCAGCACCACATCTACTAGAAGGAAGCCCAATTAATACACCAACTGATATGGATGTATTATTTTATAAAGAGCAGAATGGCAGAAAAAACAACATTTTACCCATCTATCCATTTTCTTACACCCTTATCCCATTGGGGTCAGGTCAGATGCTGGTGCCTATCTCCAGCTGTCAACGGGCGAGAGGTGGGGTACACCCTGGACAGGTCGTCAGTCCATCACAGGCAATATTTTATATGCAAGTTTAATAAAGAACAATGTCCTTAACCAGACTGAAAGTACGAGCTGACTGGGTTTGAATAGTGGCGGGTGGGAAGAAAGGTGGAATGTAGTATGAAGAAGTTCATTTACAAAATGTTTTCACCATGTGTTCTGCAACGGATATTAGAATGTCAGTGTTGTACGACTATATCTTGCAGAAGTAATTGAACAGAACTATCAACAGGTAGATAAACACCTGACCTGCCGCACTGTGAAGTTGTGGTTTCCTTTGGCACCTTCAACAAATCCTAGTAAACTAAATTTAACAGATACATCTCAATGTCTGATTTACGTTTTACAAAGTTGATCAAGGTGTTAAATAATATTTAATCGTTAATATATGAGTTTATTTTACAAAGCTGAGTCACCTTAACATGCACAAGTCTAGAGTTAAAATAACAAATCTTAAATCTTCTGTCCCTGGATTAAAAAACTTGGAGAGTAAGCTGAAAAGAGCACAGGAGAGGAAGTCTGGATAGTATTATCCTGTTGGCAAAAGCGGGTTGTGTAAAGTATTAACAACAGGGGAGCACAGGATATTTTGCAAAAACATAAATGGAAGTACTAAAATCCAACTAATACACTTTAATTCATTTTCATTTTATTTATATAATATTGATTCACAAGGAATGTCTTTAGGAACTTAAAAAAAATACAACTTTAAGTAGAAAACTATTTAGTGAATTCAATCCGGTCATACAGACACAGTTACTTACATTCACATTTAATCCTAGTTGTAAAACTCTGCAGTTCAGTTCCATTTAAAACAGCAGGATTTCTTTTGAAGGAAAACCAAATGATTGCATGGAGTTACTCACTGCAACAACTCATTCTTCATGTCTTTCATTTTGTCCACTGTGCATTTAGCAACAGTGAACAATCACAATGGCATTCTCTAAATTTTTTTAGTGTCTGGTTATGCTGACAAGATTCAAGTTCAATTTATTTTAAAGCATTTTACATATCTTCAGCAGAGGTGACACTTCAGCAGAAGTGTGGAGAAAGCACATCTATGCACATTATGCAGCATAGATAACATTATCTCATAGATAATGAGAGTTTTAGTAAACACCAGATCATTTTTATAATTAAACCATGGAATTAGCAATACTTTCAATTAACAAAACTGTGGTAGTAAATAAAATTTTTTAAAATGAGACTAAGCATCCTGACAATCTTTGCATGTGCAATTTTACAGTTACGCATAACTTATTTGGAGTTAGTCTCATTGGAAAAAATCGGTTCTCATCATCTCCATTTATGTCATCATTTGTTCTGTGATGTATATTTATGCTTTCTTAGAATAGCTATGAAAGAAGCTACAGCAGTTTTCTATAAATTACTTTAAGCTAAATTTAGTCTGTAATGTTGCTATGCTTATAACCAAACAACAGAATAAAACGTATTTTGCTGCTGAGTACATCGTAGGAAAGCAGGAGGTTTACAGGGTGACGTGTCTGCACTTTTAAAAATAGACACGTCTCTTTTGGCCACTGGCTTTTTCTGCCCTGTGATAATTTTCCAGACATATAAGGCAGCAGCTAATCACTGAGTTTAAAAGAACAAACATGAAGCACACAGCATCAGTGCATGTATTAGATGACTCAGTCTCATTTGCATGGCACACAGGAAGACACAGGTTCTTAGCACTACTTGCACTAGATAGCACTAGACCGTTCAATTGTACATATAAAACATATATTGTTTCATGTGTTTTTGTGCATAAAAAGAACTGCTGATTCATTCATTAATCCATTCTCTTCATAACTAATTTCATACAAACTAGTATAGTGGTACCTGCTTAACGCAGGTCATAGTAGCACAATAATACATAATACATAGTAGCACAATATTAAAAAGTCTATTGATTTGAAGAAATAAACATCTACTTGGTTTAAAAATTCTAACAATTCCTTATTACTGCTAATGATAAAAATGATTTTATTTAAAAATTTTAGGATTATGTAGATTATACAGTTCATGTAGTGTGTAGTATACAACAAGACTTGAGGCTGATTTCTCATTTGCATTTCTTTTTTTTTTTTCTTAAATTCAGTTTTCTCAAAAAATTTGAAATCCAGCATCCAGAGATTTGCTCTTGCGACTTCCTGCTGGGTGGTCAATGATGTTTCTGTTAGAAGCAGACGTGACATTTGCAAGTGTGTGAAGGTGGAGTAACTATAATCAATGGTTTTATTAATTTATGTTGGATGCAAATGATTTGGAGTTGATATTTTAAAATTTGCCAATTTCTGTGTATTCAAAAATAAATCGATTCTTTAAAGGTTCTCATTGGCATAAAGATTGGAGCAAATTAAACTAGAAATGAGCTTCTCTGAAAGCAACTTTCCAATGCAAACGCCACAAATAACATAATACTCTTTTTAGATTGGAGATTCTAATTCACTAGAAATCTGCTTTTCTTTCGCTCCACCTCAGCTACAGTCTTCGTGACGACTAATCTGGATTTATACGAATTAAAGATGCCAAGAGAGTTACCACAAATAAAATATTATCTTTCAAAAACCTTTTAAAATAACCTTGTTTTAAAATCCTGCAGCCTCCCCAGAAGTTATAAGGCTGTGGCTCTAATAAGAAAACTGGTTACATCCTGTGGTTTTATGTCATCTGAATCAGAAAATGTTTTTTTTTCCAACACCTTTAATCACTGTAACCTACAACCTACTGCTCAGTTACAGCTGAGCCTTAGAAAAACTCCCACACACAATACAATGGCACAGAGAGGTACAGTAGATACATGCAGCAAGGACAGACGTATCCAAGCTGATTCCACTAATATCAGAGTTCATCCTACACACACACTCAGCCTCCTATTTACCCTACCTTAGATCCACAAATACCAAACACAGTCCATGTTTCCACGCGATGAGGCAGATGCTCATAAGGCTCAGACGGACACGTGTGCTTGTTCACTCATGCGAAACAAACTCGACCCCCATGCTGAGCCAAAACGGAGAAAAAAAAGTCTCCCACATTGACCAGGAGGGGATGGTGTGCCTTGGGGTGAGCATTAATGTAAGCTGTCACTTCAGAGCATGACCTGTGGCAGAGCACGTGACACACACTAGCTAAATTTAGTTGCATAATGGTTGGACAAAGGACTCACCAGCATGCCAGCCAACGCTAAAGAGTTGTCTGCAGGGGAGCGCTGCACAATGATGGAGAATGAGCAGTGTGAGAAAGGATAAGAGACAAAACGAGATTAGAAGGAATGCATGGTGGAGAGGCAGAAAGAGATGCATGAAGGGAAAGACCAAAGGATAAGGTGATGGCTTGAAGCATCCATGCCAACAGAGGTGAAAATATGGCCTAATGTCGAAGAAAACTTTGAAACATCAATTAAGAGCCATTCTACAGGATTGTCCATTGATTTAGTTGTGACTTTTGTGTGCAGCTACATTTAAAAAGAAGAAGAAGAAGAAGAAGAAAGAACTCATAGTTAAATTTTATTGAAATATCCCTGCTGGTGACTTCATGAAAGGCACCTGCAACTATTTCTCAAGCGGGTTTGAGGATAGCTCTAAGTTTTGACACAAGCAATTATCAAAAGACAGGCATTCACACTGCGCTGCAAACACTCACTTGATCTATGTATATATCTATATAAATACTACTCACCAGCATTCCTAACTAAGCACATACAGATGCAGAGTTTCCCTTAAGTCTTTCATCCAAACATAGCAGCAGATATTTAAAAATCCTTTCTACACACATAAGACAGTAGGAGGGGACAACAGGGTGATGTGCTGCAGCAAACCACAGAAAGATGACTTCACCAGAGAGACACGCAGCTCTCATCTTCCTCCGGGTTCCTTGCAATCACACAGAGGATGAGAGGAAGATGCTGTCCGTAACACGGGAGTCTCTTCCTGCAGCTGCAGCACTCAGCACACACAACCTGAGGCATGTACAGAGAAAACGCAGCTCACCCATCATTGAAAGGCACGTTTAAAAGTGGACCACACACACTAATGCTAACACTCCCTTTGTGTGTGTGTGTCGTGTGTCAACGGTGTATGAAGATGCAATGATTTTGTAAAATCCGGTATCAATTTTCTAGACAGCAAAAAAATTTTAAAAACAATTAGAGCACAAACAACCCTGAAGATTTTACATTTAATTTTAATGTTTTACTCTTTTCTTATCAATTTCTTATCCGGTATTCTAAGGAAAGCAGGATCATTCTAATCCTTGCAGACTGAAAGATTTATGGATTTAAAGATGAAGGGTAACAGTGAAAGTTTTCACTTCAGTAATATGCTTTTGAATTGTTTAACGGCTCAAGGATCCAGTTGGGAAAGGGTTAATATAAGTTCAAGCCAAAGAACTTCGGCATTACCTCCTGTTTTTACATCTCTTACATCTCAACTTCCTTGAGACCAGAACTTTCATAAAGTACAGTCACTTTAACTGCGTGTAATAATGAAGCTTTACTGCCCAACCAAGAAAGATTTAATTTATGCAAAGCTCAGAGCATGAACATGTGAAACTATTTTTGGAACAATCCTTCATTTCATCTTCAGTACACGTTTTTCTGTTCCTGAAAATTGCAGATAGAAGAACTTTTCTGCACTTTATTTCTGTGAGAATCTCTCTGCAATCAATCACTCCCTTTTGTGCTGGTAAAAAAAAACAAAAAAAACACAGGCCCTGGTGTGACCCACTAACACCTGCCAGGCGCTTTTAATGAGAATAATAACAGATGGAAATCTTTGACATTTTCAAGCATTTTTCCATGACATAGAGGGGGGAGAAGTGATTTCTGCTCTGCTTGCCTGTCAGAAACCAGGCAAGGTGAAAGTGACATTTCTGCTCAGACAGGAAGTGGGAGAAGCTTGTGCAACTGCCTGCTGTTACAACTGGAAAAGAACATTGGATGATCATAGAAATCTGATCAAGTTAGAGATCTTTCACACAAGGTGTCTGTGAATCAAATTATCGCCAATTAGCTATTTGAGCTCTATAAAGTTAAAAACTGTAAAGCTGTGCAGCTCCATTGTAAAACACGTTTTAAAAACACAATTAGCTTAACCAGAGCGCTGCAAAGCACTAACTAAGTTCCAAAAGACAAATTATAAAATAGAAGGAAAAACAATAAAAATCAGGAATAAAACATGCTTCAAAGACTGGAATAAGTACAATAAAAACAAAAACAAACCAACTCACACTATCAAGAGCCACAGGCAGGCGTTAAACCACACTGTTTATCCAGGATTACAGATATTAGCGGTTAAGATTTTATCAGTGGAAAGAGTTTTTTCTAATATTCATTTGACCTGTTAGGCTGTTTATAGAGCTTTGAACTCTCAGCCCAAGATGTTCAAGCAACTATAGGAGAAAGAAAACAGGCAGTGACACAGCAAATCAACATCTTAAACGTGTGTTCATCTTGTTTTATTTGTTTTTTCCTAAGGAGTTACAACCTATCAACCTCCAAAACAAACATGCTACACTATTGTCAGACCACATTAAGTGGTAAAAGTGGAGTAATTCTGTCTTCTCCCTGTGTTGCAAGAAGCAAAAATAAAGGACGATAATGGAGAAGTTCTTAAACGAGAGTAGTTAAACCACAATGGCCTCCAAATTATAACTTTGCAATTTATAGGTCACAAACTATGCTTTATGTGAATAGGTCATGGTAGACCATTCAAACCAGTATTTTTGACTGTAAAAAAACAATCTGGGGTTGCAGTCTTTACAAAAGAAGATATAAATGTTCTACGAGTTCCTATTTATGCCTCAATTGGATTACAAACAATTCGAGACGAACTGGCCATCTGGCATACTAGACATTTTTCCCGATGGGCAGACACACTGTTTGGGTCCCAACATTTTGTTTCTTTGTACATATTGGTCTGACTGACCAATGAAAGCAGTAGATCAGCGGCCTAATTGACACCGAGTTGGGTCAGTTACATTGTTAGACACCAACTCTTTATGCTTTGGTCCTGCCTGCAAGATGGATTTTGTAAAACAAAGAAAGTCAACACAATACTGTTTTCTTACCACCGTCTCTGGATTATTTTCTTCGCTGACAGAAAATAACCTGTCAGCGTGACACCACCTGTTCTCGTCTTCACTACTGACTTCTGTTAGCGTCGGTGGTTACGGTTAGCTGTGACAGATGTTGCTGAGCTAAAAGATCCCGCTTAACTGCCCTCGTCAATAACGTTCTCTCAGCCTAGCAACAAAGGATTAGCAGAACGATAAGGAACTTTATAAGAGACACAGTGTCTGTGGTGGATTTAGAAGAGGATCTGTTAGAGGATAAAGGATTTATTTAGGAAAAAGTAACAATGTGACAAAGTGAACTAGCTAGGCTGAGACTTGCTATGCTAGGCTATGAATGCTACAAATTAAACCTTTGATTAAGTTCAAAGCCTTATCTCAAAAGGTTGAATGGCAGGACAGATATACTAACTGACCAAAAAATAAAAAGTAAACCTACAATTAAAGAATGACCTATGTAAAGGCTCACAAAATGATCAGAAATTCTAGTGTATACTAGATGTCTCAATGACGATGATAGTTTAAGTTAAAACTTCAGACAGAAGTTTTTACAAAATGATCGATACATGTTCAAACAAAATCTGTCCACAATTCAAAAAACAAATCGTGGGGATTCAGAAGGATTGGCAGCACGTGACACAGTGCTTACACAGTGCTCGTGCGCAGGGAACAACGTGCTTTTCCAGCTTACAAAAAAACCTCATTCATTCAAGCAATAACTCACACAGGCTCCTCTCTTATTTAAATCCCATTCTCGGGTCATTTAGGCTGTCAGAGGCAGTAAAAGTGCTGGTAGTGCAGTCTGTGTGTCTGTCTTTTCCTGCCTCACTGTGGTAACACTGCTGGCTATTTCTTTCTCAGCATAAGGTAAGCATTAGAAGTGAAAGAGGATTGGCAGCAACCTCAATAAAATGGGATATCCTAAAAAGGTTTTAGATGTCTTTCAGGAAATAAGAGGTTTCTTGTTGCAGCTGATAAATAGGTGGATTCTGTGGATATTGCATAAGAAATTCATCATGCAGAGTTACTGTTCAGAATTATTTTAGCAGCCCTGAAAGCACTAATGGGAATGGCCTCTAATATTGTCTACACAAAGATATGCAAGATGTGTTGACCAATAATGAGGTTTGTGTAATACGCCTAATGATCCCTACAAATTATGTACGAATAAGAGTTTTGTGTCCAGTTTCGGATCTCCAATTTTTGAACAGCGATGACAATAATTTAGCCCATTACAATTTATTTTTAAGAACTACAATTGAGGAATGTTAATAGCGGTGATCAATACATATATTGCACTGGCAACATCCATTCATGTGAGAGAGTAGTTGAAAAGGGTTTTAATAATTTAAAGCAAGGACGAAACCTTTGAGAAGTTCACATTATAATCTGTCTTCAGTCTTATATTAGCAATTGGCATAGTTAGCATTAAAAACCATAATCATCCTCATTGTGTAATCAATGGAGAATGTTGATTTTTTTTTTTTTTTTAAAGGCTGTTTCATTACCTTATTCCAGAGGTTGAAGGCTTCAAATAATAAAACAGAGCAAATGTGTTGCAATATGTACAGCTTGTTTAGTCCCTGCTGTATAAGAAACTCAATGTGCTGAAATAACAGAGTTTAGTGACAGATATGAGTCAGGTTGTTGTTCTTTAAAAATTGTGCGGTAAAGAGTTTTTAAAATTGTACATGAGAATGCTGCAGTTTTATTTGCTAGTATCACTAAACCAGTTGTGAAATGGAGGTTCATCTACAGGTTTAAGCTACTTATGCTTTCATGTGTCTGTTTTATGACATTTTGTACTTCAGCTTCCACTGTATGCTAGAAAGGCAAAGTAATTTTTTTTTCCTTCAACAGTTCAACCTGAAATTCAACCTGCCACAGTTCTTGATGTTTCAGCTCTAAACGGCAATCATCCAGTACTGCCTCACATCGTCAATAACTGTCTGGTTTGAGTCCTCCACCTCAAAGAACCGTGCCAAGCTGCAGTGGGTAGAGCGAACAGCAGAGTGGATTACTGGCTCCACTCTTGCTTCTCCGCACTTACAGCTGCAGGGTCATGAAGGATTATGGCAAACTCATAATCATTGACTCTCACCGTGGGCATTACCCTTTAACTTTTTCCGTCCTCTGGAAGGCAAACTGAAAACAGTGACAAACAGTGGTCTATTGCAAACGTCTACACCGTGTTGTATTACATGGATGTTAACATTTTCTGGTAAAGTTGTTCAAAATATCTAAAAGCATCTAAAACTGCCTGTTAGGTTTTCACTGCTCTTAGAATTTCTCTAAGTTTCCTCACCACTACATTAAATCGTTTTACAACAAGTAAGGGAACTATTGCTGGAGGCAATTTCACAGAACCTCACTTCAGCAAATCTAAGCTATTCATTTCTGATTTGTAGTGCTTTCACACTACAAATCAGAATCCCCCATTAACACATCATTTTGAGGACAGGGGGCGAAGTGGGTCCAGCGTCTTACCAAGGACGGGCCATGTGGAGGTTTAGAGTTATTTCCCTTCCTTCTGGTCTAAAGCCAAAGCCAACCCAAACGCAAACCAAAATCCTGCCCATCTAATTGAGGGGAAGCATTACAAAGCATAACGGTGTGATTACTATTGACAATGGCGACTTAAGGAGTGTTTAAACTGAAAGAGAAAGCATTGGCCCTAGAAAAACCTGCAACTCAAAACTTGATCGTTTGATCGTATAATGTAAAAATTAATGACAATATTATTAGATGAGCATTTAAATATTGAATTCTTCTACCAAAGCTAAATGTGAATTATAGAGCTAGAGTTCTACAACACAAGCAGTTTGAACACGAGTTTGAACTTTTGACCAACAAAAGTGGCCACAATGAAGCTGAGTCTGCTCCTTTCACGCTCTGGTCTCCACCGCTCTCTCTTCTTCCCACTCCATCTCATTTATCCACAACTGCATGTATTCAGCTCATCTACAAAGTTGCTATTCATTACAAAAATAAATTTAATCTTATTTCTTAGTCGTCTCGCAAGTACCCACTGTTACTCCAATGGCACATACCACAAAAGAACTCCTCAGTCTCCTCACAATTCAGTGACAAAGCACTCTGTGCGGATCGGCTCCAGTCTTGTTTTATGCAGCAGTAAAACATTACTTGTTTTTAAATAAACTATCCCGTCTCGCATTACTAGAGAGATCTCTCTATTCCAGTGGAACTGCAAGACAAGCGACCTAATAAGCAGTCAGGAAAAGCACTCACCACTCAGGCCAAAGCTGTAATTTCCAGGACGGTGATGCCAAACCACATGAAAATTTATTACATCTCTCTTTTGTCTACATTTCAGCAGTTTGAGTTTTAATATAAAAATCTTAAGGAGAAATAAATTAGTTGTGTTTTTAATTTCTCCCACAAAAAGTGTGACATCCCACTACATGCACGCTCAGTATGAGGGATTGCTGCAAAATGAACGACGTAATGCAAGCGACTGTCCGCTGTCGCTACATGCTCATCCAGGAGGAGAGACTACCGCACAGTCAGAAACAGGAGTGTGACTAAGATTTTTCTCATAATTTTTTCAGAATTATAATTTTCAGCATTATTGTTTACATCCAGATTTACAGTATCTGGTTCTTCATGTCGCAAAATTATGATGCATGTCTCACTTCAGTGACGTAAAAGTCGGATAAAATGTGACATGACTGTTCAGACTGCAGATGCTTTGAAAACAAAATACATCACTGGTGGTTTTTGTGTATTTTCTGGGGTGAAACCACCGCAATGGGGCATTCAGGCTGCCATTTAAAAGTCAGATATGGGTTGCATTTGTCTGCTGTGTGAACATAGCCAAAGTGTTGAACCCTTTCATAAAAACGATATACACTGATGACTGAGGTCTCTTTCAGAAGGATGAAGCTGCTTGGCACAGACATAAAATGGTTCAGCAACCATTTCAGGAACACATCAGTCGAACATTTTGGAAAAACTAATTCCATCCATGGTGGCCCACCTTGCAACTTATAAGACTTCTTGAACCAGCTCCGATTTTCTTGAAGCCAGACACAAATGTCTCAAATACCTCAAAGGTTTCATTTGCAGCAGCGACAAATAAAATTAGAACACAAACACTACTGCTTGTCCTACATCTGATATCAAGCTTGTATCACAGTGACGCTCTAGTTACAGTGACCTTATGCTTTTCAGATGGCATCTGCTCCAACATCAGGTGTTTCCTAAATGAACATGAGGCCAAATCATTTACAGCTGACTTGCTGCTCATCACGATAAGCAGCAGTGACATGGCTCGAGTTCGCCCTTGTTGTTCACAGGGGGTTTTGTTAAGCATAACATCATCACCGTCATCAACGGCCGCCTCTATTTATAACCAAACTCTTACACAGTGGCAGATGATGTCATGCTCACATGCGTGGATGTGCATACACAAATGCACGGGGTATATGAGACAGCTCATCAGCGGGAGAGAGGTCTCCTTTGTTGGAGCGTGCATTATGGAGGTATGGGTCAGCGTTTCAGAGCCCTGAGCTACGCTTACTCAGATCGGAATCACAGCTGTGAGGACAGATAACCGGGAGACACGACCCCGAGAGACAGAACAGAAACCATATGTCGTTTCACCAGTAATGGGAGGGAACGCATTAGGCTATTAGCTTATCTCAGAGCAGAAAGTCAACTGGGAGAAAAACTTTAGCTGAGTAGTTGGGTTCTAATGCAGCCCTGGGGGGCCAACAGACTCAGCTTTTCTTCTTAGCACCTAAGACTGATAAAAGAGGTTTCAAACTTAAGCTCGAGGTCTTTGGGGAGATAAGGGTCATAATATGCAGCGAGCCGCTCTGCACTGAGGTGATGAAAAAAATAGACAATGAACGACAGTTTCTCTATCACAGGGGGTTGTAGAGAATGAACTGGCAGACCGGGCCAGAGTGTGACTCAGACATAAGGGAATCCAGCTTAGCTATCACTGAAGAGGCATTGTTAAGCAGAAATAAAGAGCAGTATTGACTCCCCTCATCTGCTCGTTCTCTTGAGGACGCGATGGTGAGATTTAGTGGGAGGATGAATGATGAGCCTCGGACTACAGTTATAAGGTTTGATGCATTTATACAAAGTTTTTGATACTGTACCAAGACATTCTTCAAAGTAAGTTGGAATATATTGGTCATCATAGCATTTAATGTCAAATGACTCCGAAACAAATCTTTCAAACAGATTGTTACTAAATATTTTATTTTGCTGTGCAAATAGAGATTTAAAATATTAGGTTTTCTGCTGTGGGACAAACAGGAGAAAGACTCTTTCAGTCTTTTGCAACTTCTAATTTGTCCCCAATGGATGATGATGCCGTCACCATGTGTCACTAGCCGCATTTGTACTGACCATTTAGCTGTGCAATTTGACTTCTAAAAAATACATTTGCTTAATGTAAAAATGGCAATTTACAAAAAAAGATGGTTAAAACAGGACTGTAGGATGAAGTGGTCTTCTGGCTGTATCAAAATCGGTTTATTTCGCAAAACTGCAATGCAAATAATGTTTGTTTCGCACCATGAGTCTCACGATCAACAACCGGATGTTGCCACTGGCTCAAACCACAAAGAAGACAACAGGAAGTAGGTGGAAGATCACGGTATGGCATTTTTTTTCCCGATGACTTATCGCGTGAACACTCATGTATGATTTTAATTGATTTCTTAATTGACACCACAATTGTGAAATTGTGTTTTTTCGACATTAGCGGAATAGTGACAAAGTTTCCACACATTTGTAATGCAAATGCAGCTACTGTGGGGCTGGGCTGTTTAGGGTGATGTATAGTGACAGTTTTCTGAAATACATAAAGTGAATAAATGACACACTTGTATGCTCTATTTACTTTTGAAAAAGGCTATTATTTATTTAGGGGAATAAGGGAAGTAGGGATCAGAATACAAATACATGTTAGATTTTTAAGATTTTATTGGGAAAGCAAATTTAAACACTGCTTCAGGTTGGTAACAAAAAAGTTCAAGGGGTATAAACACTTTTGCAAGACACTCTATAACATAAAGTGTGCCGCTTCACATGAAATCCTCCAGGCTCAGTCGTGGCCGTTATTCTTTCACCGCTCTAAAATGTTTAGTCCAAACTAAAGTAAGAAATTAGGGTCTTAAAAAAGGCAATGCTAAATTGAGACAAAATAAATTTAAACTCAGACTAATAAGAACAAGCGGCACCAGAGAAGCCTGTTCCAGCTGAGGACAAGCCTGCTTTAGAAAAAATGAAAAGCCAAACAAGAAAATATATAGCGCAGCTCACTGAAATCTTTCATGCGTAGGAAGGAAAGAGGGACTAAAGGCAGGAAAGTAAGAGTGCATTTACTCCCCTGGGTCTGCCTGCTCATGCTCTTTACTCGAGGGTTACATTACATGAAACTGCACAAGAACATGGAAGCATCCAGTTCATTAAGTCCAACAGACTTCAGGTCTCTGTGGACTTTGCTGCATAAAAACAGCAAATAATTGTTAGAGGTAAAAGGTAAAAATAAGACTTCTTCCACATTCAGATGGTCCTGCTAGTTTCTGGTCAGATATATGACATTTCAAACAGAGACTAACCATATTTTCAGGATACTACTGAAACAACGCATTGTCTCATTGCCAGTTTTAGGTGAGTTACCCAAACCTTTACTGTTTGGTGAATGAATTAAATTGACTGTTTTCTTTAGTTTATCTACTTTTCTTTTTGCAAATTCGTAGCTGATTTACTGTTATTCCAAATTCAATCCAACTTTTTACATCTGTAAACTCCACACTGATCAAATCTTTTTCTTGGGGTAAGCCAGTTCAATCATTAAACAAAAAATAAAATAACAAAAAACCACTTTAAATTGAGTTCTTTCTCAGTTCAGCTATGAAATTCACCAGCTTGACCAATAATGTGACACCTTGAGGTCATAAAGCCTCCTGGACAATGTTTCTCAACTGCAATCTGTGGAAGGCAGCATGTGGTTGCCAGGTCTTATGCTTTCTCCCCCACAAAGAATAGATCAAAAAGCAGAGTGGCCTCTCAGTTCAAACATTTGCTTTATCCAGTGAAGCAAGATACCCATCCTGCTGGAAACGTGTGTAGATGTGGGCAGTTTTCTGGGGGAAAATTCTTGAAAAACATCAAGACAGAAAACCGCTCTCATCATGCATCAGATGTGATGCGGCAGTCAGACCACCCACATGGCTAACAACTCAAGAGTGAGAAAAAAAAATCTCAGACTCTGTGAGAGTGTTTGTACGGTGATGCTTTGTCATGGCAGGTGTTGCAGTGAAACTCTCCAGAGACAGAAACTGGAAGTTGGTGATAAGACACCGTAACGAGGCCAGCATGCTACCTTTGCTGACCGCTACCAAACTTATTTTCCCAAAATGGGAAAATATCCAAGCTCTAACTTTAGGGAAATGCTTTGAGAAATATGAAATTGCAACAACATACACAACTCTCACTTACAGACGTGCAGGTACTCACCAGAACTACTTGCTTTAGGACAATGGACATCGTTTATGTTGATTTGAACTTACCTCATTTGAAAATTAAAATTTGTCTTTTGTTCTTATCTTGTTGGTTGCTTTATTATTAGCGGTGGAAGGGTTTTAATACTGGAAATGTGTCTCTTTATCCAGGGCAGCATGGCCATAATGTCTCCATTCAACAACAAAAAAAAGGTTGTGAGATTTTATTTTCTCTTAATATTTACAAATATACCAAAAAAATGTTTGTGTGTTTTCAAATGACCTCTGCTGGGGGTTAGAACTTCTGCTTTATGTGAAATAAATCCAAAGGTTGACATGAGAAGACAGTTTTTGGGGGCATAATCTTGACTACATGCTCAAGCCTATTTTAGCTTACTGCTAGGATTATTCTGCAGAATTAGAAAGCCTAAGTGCAACATTTTGTTTGTGTGACCCACATTTATGTGTTTGCATGTCCCCAGAACCAGAAATAGAGCTGTCACTGCTGCTGTGTGAAAAGGTCTGTTGAGCCTGCAAGGATTTATTCTCACATCATGTGAATATTTTTGTGCTTTCCAAACGTACACATACACTGTGCATTTATTTTATTTGATTTATCCTGTCCGATTCCTGGTCTGTTGAAGAGATCCAGCACTGTTATAACACTTAAAAAAAACTGAATTAGATTCAGTTTCCTTATATTTCTTCTCTGTGGCTGAACCCTGTCTGCCTGGTGAAATTACGTCACAATGAACAGTTTTATTTCCAAAGCCATAAGAATGAGGCTAACTCAAAAGTAAAGACAGGTGAGATGATAGTCTAAGTTAGCATTTATTTTAGATGGATTTGTTTGTTAAATAAATCGAATAAGAAACAATTAAGGTTTGGTCATTTTTCTCTCATTGTGATTTTTTTTTGTTTGTCAAAAAGTGGAGCAGCAAAGAGGTAACTTGACCCACAGTTTCAACGTAAGGAGCCGCAGCTTCACTTCCCCCCTGTGATCCCTAATATTCACAGTAGTGTGTGAAAGCTTTTAAAGCTCAGACGTTTCACCTGGTTGCTTTAATAAATCCCATGCACTCATCTGGCTGTCACAAAAACATAAGAGGAGCATATTTTCTAATTAAGACTTGAAACTTTGCTACTACAGCATTTCTGGGGACCAACAGATGCCACTTTTACAAGGGTCTGATCTGGTTATTTTTAAAGGAATCACACACAGAGAAGCATCCCTTGATTTATGGAAAATTGGCAACAAGAAAGTCAATGGAGGAAAAAAAAGCCGTAAGAAGTCCCATTTTCAACTTGTCAAAAGGCGTCCTTATGCGAGTTCAAGACTCTGCTCTGGTCTAATCAAACAGAATTAAGTTTCGGGTTCCCACTGTGAAACATGGTGGCGGTAGCATCATGCAGTGGGTGCTTTTCTTCGGCAGGGAAGCTGGTCCAAGCTGATGGGGCAAAATACAGGGCAAGGCTTGAGACTGGTTCACCTTCCATCCAGACAATGACCCTGGATGTACAGGAATGGATTAAATCAAAGTATATTTATATGTTAGAATACTCCAGAATTAAATCCAATTAATAAACTGCAGCTGCTCATCTAATCTGACTGAGTTTGACCTATTTTGAAAAGAAGAATCTGCAAGACATCTTGAGATGTGCAAATTGCAAAGCATATAGTGCAGTGCAGTGAAAATGTGGTTCAAAGCTCTGATACAGGAAGGCTCAACACAAATGCATACCGATTTTTATTTTATATTTTTTGTCTCTGAAAAATGCAAACCATGAATCCTTCCTACACACTACAACATATAGACGCCTGTGGTTGTAATGTGTCAAAATGAGGAAATCTTTATGGCTCATGAATGCTTTTGCAAGGCACTTCCAACTCCAGAACTCTCACAATGCTGCTCGAATAATATCCATGTAACCTGATATTATGAGAAATCAGACATTTAAAAAGTGAAGCCAAACGGACACACAGGCACGCATCATGACTCAAGACAGAGAGCGCAGCCCGAAGGAGTCGATGCGTTCAAACAGAAGGTCAGGAAGAAAAGGATAGAAGTTGATGATGATGATGATGACACTCAGGATGGCACATAAGACCGCAGAAGCCAAGAGACCCAGAAGGGGTTTCCTGAGGGTCATACACTCATCTGCAAAACAAATTAGCCCAAAACAACAGAGGTTATGACGTCTAAAAGAGTGTGACAAGTTGGAACCAAGAAACAGAACAGCTCAAGAGAAGAAAAAAATAAAGGTTAAGAAGAGCGTCAGCAGTAATTTGTACATACATTGCATATTATGAGTTTTCATAGACATCTCCTATGTGATGTACATTATTTTACTTGGAGTATTATTTACAATGCATTTTATCCAATCTTATATCAGATCTGCTGTATTATCAGAAGATTAAAAGCAAATTGAGTCATAATCATTCCTGTACCAATATACATCAATTAACAAACATAAATACATGAAGGCACATAATGAATGACTTTCTGCTATATGTTATCACTAAGCAAGATGAAACGTTTCTGATCATATTTGTACCTGAATTGGCGGTCTTCTTCATGTTTCTGGTGAGTTAACTTCTCGTAGTCGTCTGAAAAAGCGGCGTCTTTGTCTCCAGAGGAAAACTTTGGACTGTCCCTTTCCTCCGGTTCCTTCAAACCAAAAGCCAGGAGGACTTCACTGTTATACTTCTCTGTTCTGGCTCAGCTGATCCGAGTGCGTAATGACGTCCTTCGACTGCAGGCTAACGCAGATGTAAATATGATGCGTACTTCAGAGTGAAGCTGACCGTTTTGGGACCGCGATGAAAGGAAATCAGAGCGCATGACGGGGAGAGGGAGAGGGAGGCAGAGCGCAGCTGACGCGCTTTTACGCACGGATCGCAGCTCTGGTGCGGAGCTGCTGAAAAATGCTTCCATGGTCACTCCTGTACATACATGCTGAATTATAACTAAACGCTAAATGTGCGTGTCACATTTACCGTTTTACGTTTACCAGTAAAATAAATCCATCTTTCATTCCGGCTGCACTCTGAATATCGAACTTTTTAAAATATTTTTTTCAGTTTTGTGGAGGCATATTTCTCCTCTTTGGCAACACGTGTTTTATCATTGGCTCTCTAATTATTCCACCACTTTTATTGCTTTGAAAACCAACATTTCACCTACTGCTAGACAGTTTAGAAGATAGAGAGAATGATCTTTGAATCTTCTTATTTTTATTACATCCGCTTGGTTTCTCTTCTGCAGTCTTCCTTTGAATCTGATTTTATTGACATAGGACTATGTACACTGATTTCACAAAAGGTAGCGCCGACATCTGCACCAGATTTAGCTACTGGTTAATTTCTATTTTCAATCATTAAGGCAAACCTAACAGAAACTATGTATACAATATACATATAATATAAAATCATAAAAATCGCAAACATCTAACTCACATACTGCAAAAATATATTAAGTTGTCGTATGCAATGCGGATTCAGTTTTATTTTTCAGTTTTATAAAAATCTTAGATAAAAAATTTTTTCTTAGATAAAGAAAATCTAAGATTTTTTTCTGCAGAACATTCAGTACAATCAAGAGTTACTTACAACAGTCAACCAATCTTCATAAACAGAAAAGGTATGAAATGGAAACAGTTTTCCTTCCTTACTGGCCCAGACAGAGCTCACATGGTGTCTCTACATGCTTTAGATCAGGGGTGTCAAACTCCAGTCCTCGAGGGCCGCAGTCCTGCAACTTTTAGATGTGCCTCTGCTGCACCACACCTGAATAGAATAATTAGGTCATTAGCAAGGCTCTGGAGAACTGATCTGCACAAGGACGAGGTAATTAAGCCATTTCATTCCAGCGTTTTGTACCTGTGGCACATCTAAAAACTGTAGGACGGCGGCCCTTGAGGACTGGAGTTTGTGACCCCTGCTTTAGATCTGTGGGCTGAGATGGCCATGGAAATGGATTATTTTCATGCCTAATTAACCAATTCTGTGCTGATTTGGTTTGACAATTTGGATTTTAAAAAACAATAATGAAAAAATATTTCCAGTTTTTAGAGAAACATACTTTAATTTATTCCAAACCTGGTATTTCAAATAGTTCATGATGCTATGTAATCTAACAAAGTTTGCAGAACAAACAGGCCCACAGCACCACAGATCCTCCATTATGCCTATAGCAGGCATGCAGGGATTTTCCACATATTTTTGCCTTAATTCAAACTAAACCTACTGGGAGTGTTTTACTGTAAAGCTTAATCTGTGTCCCATGACATGATAGCACATGGCTCCAGTTGGTCCTGGTTGGGTTGAGAAAATTCCCCACTTACACTTTTAATTTGGGTACATTTTTACATTTCCTAAGGAAGGTGGAATCTACTGCCAAATCAAAATTAAGATGGTTAGTTTAAAAAATGTGGGGGATTTTTTTGTTTGTTTGTTTTAAACATATATTTCTTCTCTCCCCTACTGAATCCTCTTAGGGTAGGTTATTTACAATTTCCAGTGTAAGATTATGCTGCTGAATTAAAGATGGATTCATTTTAAGACTTTTTACACATTTTTGCCATGTGGGGTGTGGCATCCACATTTTTAAAGTAAAGTCTCAGATTTACAGACTTGCATGTCGATTGGGAAACGTGTTCCACAATCGTTTTCACCAGTGTCTGATTTATGAATGAATGTGTTGCTGTGGAATAACTGCGAAATGCTGCCCTCTTCTGGTTGAAATTGAAATGTGTTTAGACTGTACTTAACTGGCTCTTATCTCAAGCAAAACTCAAATGGAACCTCAAATAAATCTCAGATTGATCTTTTGGTTTGGTTTGGTTGTTTTTTTCCCTTTTTTTCTACTCTTGTTTTCAAAGACTTTCGAATTACAGAGTGTATGTGGTTCGTCATTACAAGAACTGTTAAAGTGATCTCTTTCATAAAAACATTGTTTTATTCAAAACTTTTATTTAATACGACATAGAAATTAAATGAATACAACAAACATCATCTTCTCAAGTTCTGCACGCTTCAATAGTCTGTCCTTGTTCAAGCTGTCAACAGCAGAGATGAAGATAAGATCAACAAAACGATGTTAGCAGGTCATTTTGTGGGAAGGTAAAAACATGCAAAGGAAAATTTAGTGATTTTATCTGATTCATTTTCGTAGTTACCTCAACTGGGTGGAAATTGAAATCATTATAAACTGAGGCAGTAAAGTTAGTCAGTCTCAAAACTTTTGTCCATGACTGTAGTACTTGCTTTAGGTCAGTGACTTGCAGTCAGAGAGCGCAGGTGAGGCAGTGTCTCTTCTGTTATCATGGTGAGTAAAATGCAAACACTGTAAAGAGAAAATCAATTTGTCCACTTGACTGTTCTATAAATGCGTTACCCATAAGATGGTCAAAATCAATGAATTTACACTTTGTGCTCTGACTGGAGTTATAACAGAAATAAGTCAAGTTGCTGTATAACTTCAAGTTTTGTCATGGTGGCTGTTTGTTCAGTACTTTAGTGGGCTGATTAGATAATCTAACAGCACATAAACGGCTGTGTTCTTTTCATAGATGGTTGTAATCATTGAGGTGTCGTCACCATCACCTTTATTCATAAAGAGCTTCAACACCAGCCTGAAAAAGATCAGACATAAGACAAAAATCAGCTAAATAAAATGAAAAAAACCAAACACACAACAATGTAAATGAAATAAAAAAACTCAAGTAAAAACAGATAAAATAAATACCAACAAAAGTTGAGTAAAATCAAGTGTCAGTTGGGTTGAAGACCAGTGAGTAAAAATAGATTTTTAGATGGGGTTTTTAAAAAATGAACAGGTATTGACTTTGTCGACTCTTTACTGTCACATGAAATCAGTCGATCTGTCAGGCTGAAAGGTTAAAGTGTCTTGCAGAAGAGGTAGAATGACAAGATGCAGCTTTCTGCTGGCATGGATCTGCTTTAGACTATAACCTTGACATTTTGTGGCAGAGTGTACATCAAAAAGAAAGGAAACCTACTTCTCAACTGGAGCAAGCAGCAAGCTCAGTCAGTGACATTTTATATGGAGCACTTAACCCAATCTTTAACCACAAGACATAACCTCATATACAAGAAACTAACTTCACAATAAGAGTGGTGTAAATATACTCACAAACATCTGCTTTCATAATCTTGACTGGTGCAAGTTTTAGACAGTAAGAGCGAATGCAGAAAGGAAACGTCTCTGCTGCCGTAAATTTGTTTTATTACTTTAAATATGTTAATAATTTGTTGTTCAAAGCTTAAAGTAATCAATGCATAGAAAGAAACCAAAACAAATGAGTTCAGAAATTAAGTTATGTGTAATAATGCAAAATGACAAATCAAAAATGCTGAAAGGGAGGTGGGGAAAGCCAAGATTCAGCTGAAATCTATCAAATCGGTGGTAAATAGTCTGTACTTGTATAGTACTTTATCATGTTCAGAGTCATTCATTCACACACACATTCACACGTTGATGTCAGTTAAAAATTAGGTGTTCAATACTTATTCCTACTTAGACATCACCAATGCCTGAATTTGGGAAAGTACATGATTTTGAAACACAAAATGAAAACGACAAATTGAACTAAAATAAATCTGAAATAATCTAGCATCCATCAGTTTTTTTTGTTTTTTTTTACTTAATCCTGGTAAGGGTTAGGCAGTGAAGGTCTTCAGTAGCCTGTCTGCACCACTTAGTGGGCTTGAAGTTGGGCAAGTCCTGTACAGGTCATCAGTCCATCACATGTCCCACATTTAACCATTTGCATACATCCACAACGGGGAGCGTACAATGTTTGTTTTTCCCATCAAAAGCTACCAAAACAAGGTCATAAACATCTCAACTAGTAAATCTTTTAACCTCTAGTTGATTTGTTTTGAGTGTATGCAAACAGTGATGAACAGTTTACTTAGACAAATTCAATTATGTCAGCAAACAGATGCCATGAAATAACCAGCTTCATTTTTAACTCCGTTCAAAATTACAACCATGTGAATGTTTCACAATTTCAACTAGTGAATCTCCACCCTAAATTATCCAGGTCAACAATACAGCTAACTCTGGAGTTTTAAAGAAGATGTATTATGTATTTTACAGGCACCTGGTGTCATTTTATAGGACAAACCAAGTCACTATATTACCTTGAGTTGTAAAAATTCTGTGTATATCAAACATAACTGAAAAGAAATCGGACTTAAAAATCTGACACTTTAAAAATTGCCTCGGTCTCTTTGAGAAGCTCCTGCTCCGACACTCTGCTTTCAGCATGTTATCACAGCTATGCTCCTCCAGCATACCATTTACAACTGTTCTTAACAGTGTTAGATGGAAGAGAAGTTTGTATCATGAGCTTAGCAGATTATCAGTTCCACCAGGCATTTGCTAATTGCTGCTGTCGCTAGTCTGGAGGAGCAGAGTGGGGGATGCCAGGAGTTGCTCTGTGAGGTGGAAGGTCGGCTGGAGACTGCAGCTCCAAGGTGAAGATTTCTGTAACTAGACAGCACTTTGTGTGAGCAGGTGCCTAGGCACTCCCAAATGATTGCGTGGGAGATTCAAGAATTTCTCACACACTCCAGGTATGCTTTTGATGAGGGAAAATCATTATAATGTGACATAAAGCTGCCCTCCACTGCGTAAAGCTCACAAAACATTGTGATTGGTTGTTGTTCTCCATGTGGGTTATCTCCCAGCTTCTGATGAAAGTAGTTCTTTATTCTGGCCCAGAAAACAGCAGATAGTATCAGGGAAGCATCATTTCTCTGTGCCACAGTCCGTGCTTACTTTAACACTGGAACTGTTTTGGTGTAAAAACAGTTAGAGTTTCCAATTTATCTAACCTGCCTATTTCTGGACTGTGAGAGAAAATCAGAGCACAGAGGGAGAACACTCATGCATGCAGATTGTATGCAAACTCCACACAGAAAGACCCTGAATGGCACTCAACTCATTCAAGGTTCATAGTCACAAAAAAAACAATAAAGAAAGACACCACAAACCTCAAGAGGGTAACTCTCAGAGCAGTGGTTTGGTGAAGTTAAACAGCTGAACAAACAGGCTCTATTAATAAAATGTTTATTTTTTTTTTAGGTTATTGCATTTCATGTCCTCCAGAGATTCTAACACACCTAATAACAGTAAGTAGTCAAAGTAATCATACAGTGTATTCTGGTCTCTAAGGTAAAAACATTTACAAATGGGCAAAAAGAAAATATTTTGTTTCATAAAAATGAAATGCTAGAAATGAGAAATAAAAAGTTGTGTGTGTTGCATACAAAGACAGTGAAGTTGCTTCACTGCATGGTTCAGTGCCACCAAACGGTCTCTACTGGTGAGAAAAACATGCCTTTATGATCGCAGTTTAGCAATGCTTGTGGTTTCCTTCTGTTCACATCTGATAAACTCATTACCAGACCCAGAATGGACCTTTAAATACCACAGAAAATTCTTCTTTCGTCGTTTACTTGTGCCGATTTTCTAATTAAATTTTGGCATAAAGCCAAAAATAGCTACATGACGATAATAATTTTCTACATATCTGACATTTTAACAGCAGACATGTAAACCACTATTACATCTAGCAGTTAGATCTGCCGTGTCAATATGTGGGACACAACACCATCTGGTCTCGTTATTGTGTCTGACTCTTGTTCTCTCTTACTTGTACTGTAGATCACATAGATTTGACACTTAGTTTTGAAAAAAAAAAAAAAAAAACATTTAAAATTTCTTTTGAGTACTAACAGATGCGAACTGAAGGAAATACAGAATAAAATGTCCAAGTAGGCCCTGTGTGGGATCTTTAGATTGAATTTTTCTGCTTTATTTTTTTTTTTTAGAAAACTCAAACGTTTACAAGTTAAACAGTTGAAAACAAGACATAGTATATAGTTCAGTTGTCAGCTTGGCCTCGTGCGTTCCCGCTCATGATTTCATACACATTATCAGTGGCGACATTCTGGTCGCCTCCCGTTCTTCTCCTTATGCACCATTGTTTCACCTGTAAGCAAACAATTCACAGAGGAAACCTTCTTTATTATACTATCATTGTTGCGGATGTAAAAAAAATAATCAAAGAGTTATCAAAATGCAACTTAATTGAGGGACACATTTTGAATGAATGGGAATAGAAATGTTCACTTTGAAGTAAAAAAAAAAGTATTAATACAGTTTAACCTTTCCTCTTTTGTCTCATTATAACATCAACTTCAATGGGTTTTGTAGACTTTATGTAATAAACTTACACAAAGTAGTATTTAGCTCTGAAGTAAGGGGAAAATAATATGTATTTTTCACAATGCATGAAATAAAACAGTCTTTTACCGCCCAGAGCTGCTGCCTAGAGGATGGATGGGAACGAACAGCATTAAGTTCGAGGTGGAAGTACAGTACAGACCAAAAGTTTGGACACACCTTTCTAATTCAATGGGTTTTCTTTATTTTCATGACTATTTATAAGGTAAGAAATCCCACTTATTAACCTGACAGGGCACACCTATGAAGTGAAAACCATTTCAGGTGACTACCTCTTGACGCTCATCAAGAAAATGCAGAGTGTGTGCAAAGTAGTAATCACAGCAAAAGGTTGCTACTTTGAAGAAACTAGAATATAAGGGGTATTTTCAGTTGTTCTACACTTTTTTGTTTAGTGCATATTTCCACATGTGTTATTCATAGTTTTGATGCCTTCAGTGTGAATCTACAATGTCAATAGTCATGAAAATAAAGGAAACTCATTGAATTAAAAGGTGTGTCCAAACTTTTGGTCTGTACAGTATTTATACAGGTGGAGCGGACAGCTTGATCACAGCGGGCTGCTGCAGCCGATGCTCAGTTTAGCTTTATGGACAAACCAGACAATAAATTTACCGCCATCCTGGTAGCAACAAATGGGTGGTGGAGCGCATCATGGGGGCACATAGCTGGCAGATGTTTATTTGTGTGGGATGCAAGTTCCCAATTCCGTCGCTAACATGGACACAAAAGTTATAGTCGGGCAAAGAGTTCATCTATTAAATTGACTGACAAATACATGAACTAAAAAATGGTGCAGAGACATTTTAGAAGCATCTCTGTGAACCTGCTGCTTTATTATTAAAGGGAATATAATTTCAGATTTTTTATGTATAATTTTTCCCAGGTTAACTTAAAAAATGAGCCAATATTGTTAAGAGGGTCATTTTCTAAACTACAGAAAAGTCATTGTAGGTGTACACAAATATGAAAATTTGGGCCAATGCTGAAATCTGATACTGCTGTTACTAATATTTTACTTTATTAAGTGTTTTTATTAAATTATTTAATTAATTGCCAGAATAATCGCTGGATTACTCGATTTTAAAAATAATTGTTCACAACAATCCTGTTGTTCAGATTATCATCTTTTTTTAATTAAAAGAAAATTGAAAAATGTCTCTTTTTGTTTCCCCACTTCAGAATTATTCACACTAATGTTTTATCTATCTCATGCAACTACATTTGTTGGGGTTGTATGACAAAATGTGAAAATGTTAAAGGGCTAAAAGACTGTCGCAAGCGGATACAAATTAGTGGTACTTTTATTGTGGGGGCTGTACTTTGATACGTAATGTCACATAGAACTGAAAGCAGCGCACGCAAGACGGACAGAAATGGAAAAAAAAAAATTGCCAGAGTAAAGTCAGAGGAAGCCACAGGCGCATTTTCAATGTAAACAGAACAGTGGTGGTTTAGACGTTATCTGTATTTGAGTTTGGGGGTGCTTGCTGTGTTCCCAGCATTGAGATGGTTTCACTCTAACCCATTTCTGCTTCAGAAATGGGTTAGAGTGATCATATCCGCTGATAAACATTTAGAATCACTGTTGCATTTTAAAGGTTGCAGAGACTGATCAGCCACAAAGTGTTGAGCAAAGAGGTAAATTTACCCTTGGAATGATCAGCAAGAAGAAGATCCACATGGCCAGCACACTGATGACGCAGATTAAAATTATAAATAACATCAGGGTTGTCCTTGGCTCAATGCAGGTGGAACATTTGGTGGGAGGCATCATGGGACATGACATTGTTTCTGTGTGAAATAGAGACAGAAATTAGCAACAGAAACCATTAAATTCTCTTGAATATTTAATTTCACTCGCTGATACTGAACTACCACTCCAACTAGAACTGGAAAATAATGTAAATCGTCTTCTTTTGTGTTTTTACTGCATTTCTAATTTTGATGCGTTAGCAACAAGTGTTTTTTAGTAGATATAGATGGTTTTATTTTTTTTTAAAGTGACTTGAATAACCTGCAGATAATATTTTTCCTTCCATTTGTCCTCGTCTTTATTGGAAATTTTTATATGGGTAATTCTGTCAAGCTTGAGATGTTTATTAAAGAGCAGCAACTTCTTTGTAATAACTTTTACTTTGGGGAGGGGGGGTACAAGATCAGAAAATATAAAACAAGACGAAATTCTCCCACCATCTAGATAAATGTTATCTGCTTAGTTCTGGGAAAGTTATAAAGTATTTCATCAGAGTAAGCCTGATGCTCCACATCAGCTTGAAGTTGCAAAGTATCCATAAAAGTTATGAGGTGATCAGTTTGTTCACTTGTCTAAAAATTGTAGAAAATAAATGCAGTTCTGCTGCTTCTGAGACTTTCTGCCAGTGTTGCAACATTTTCATAGAGGAGCTGCTATGTTGCAGCTCTGGTTGGAAATTACTATTTACACAAAGAAAAAATGACAGGAGTCTGCACTGACCGCTTAATGAGATTTCAAATTAAATGCTTATGGTTTCCATCTTCTTCTAAAGGATAATATGTCATCTGATTAAACACGAGTCTTTATTCTTTTACTTTCAATTAAGCAGAAATACGGAGCACTTCCCCAAAAAAGTTACTGGAAAAACTGTGAAAACAGTTTATAGTATTAAATCAAGTTTTTCTAGAGTTTCAGTTTGTGTTTTCTGTCATTTTGATGTTTTTCTGTTCTTCATTTAAACTCTTGGTTGGTCTAATCTATAGCCTGGATTTATCCTCATAAATCCGAGATACAGAAGCATGTATGCAGATACATGCATGCATGTAAATACATTTCTTACTTCTGTGTAGGAGTATTAGTCACAACATTGTATTTGCCATTTATGTGTTACATTTATGCCATTTTTTTCCTATTAGATTATTATTTTTTGTTTTCAATTTTGGACTCCATGTTCCTTACAACTGTAGCTTTTGGAAATTGTCTTGTATCTGCAAAATGACAATAAAACCATCTCATGTTACTTGTAAGCTCAATGCTTTAATCTATGTTAAAGACTGTTGCTCTGTGGGCTGATGGGTAGAGGACAAGGAATATGAACTGAAACTGTATTCATCAGCATAAAATTAACACATTGGAATTTGTTTCACATTTAGACCAGAGGTGTAAATGCAAATACACCACTTTAAAATTACTCTGTACATCTATCCATCCATCCATTTTCTGTTCACCCTTGTCCCTAATGGGGTCGGGAGGGTTGCTGGTGCCCATCTCCAGCTACGTTCCAGGCGGGAGGCGGGGTTCACCCTGGACAGGTCGCCAGTCTGTCGCAGGGCAACACAGAGACATACAGGACAAACAACCATTCACACACACTCTCACCCCTAGGGAGAATTTAGATAGACCAATTAACCTAACAGTCATGTTTTTGGACTGTGGGAGGAAGCCGGAGTACCCGGAGAGAACCCATGCATGCACAGGGAGAACATGCAAACTCCATGCAGAAAGACCCGGGCTGGGAATCGAACCCAGGACCTTCTTGCTGCAAGGCAACAGTGCTACCAACTGCACCACTGTGCAGCCCTACTCTGTACATAAAACCTAAATAGAAAAGAGAAAAAACAAACCTGTTATAAAAACTCCATAGATGCCGCAATTGACAAAGACTTTATCCGATTTTTTGTAGACACATTTGTAGATACCCTCGTCATTCACGGTCAGGTTGCTAATAGTAAAGGTCATGATAGATCTGTGTGTCTGGATCCTGCGTTTATACTTTCCTCTTGGCACAGCCACACTCTGAGATGTGAAAGGAAAGAACAGGACCTCGTCCTTCTCATGGTACAGATACAGATAATTGTATCCGTCGATTTTGTCTGGACATTCATCAGAGGAGCATGTCAAATTGATGCTTCCACCTGGCTCTTTGGAAATAACAGTGCTTTCTACCATGAAACAGAAAAATTGTCTCATTAGATGGTCAGAAATATACAGACATAATGGCTGTTCTAACACTGAAAGCTGCTAAAACGCACTTGAAAATAAAAGCCAAACCTACCTGAATAAGCAGAAAGACAGACCAACAGTATAGTGTAAGCCAGTAGCGTCATTGTGGACCAGCACTTGGTTTTACTGCAACTCCTTCACAAGCCGTTGTATATAAACCGCTCCACTGCAGCAAACAGCACTTCCCCTATAGTTTGATGTGGGCAGAGGTTGCACATCTTGTCACTGAAAATATTTTGCATGCCGGCATCATCATGCATTACATTTACCAGAGGGGACTTTGTGTCACAAAGGATCAACAAGGGGTATAAGGTCATACAAACATTTGGAATAAGCATATTCTGTTATTAGAAAATTATTACTGGGACCTTCAGTAATCCATTGAGCAATTTTAGAAATTAAAATAATGTCTAAATGCTTTAAATGTATATTTGCTATGTATTTAGTTTAAAAGTCAAAACTAAATTTAGACCTGTTTTTACCAAGATTTATTACCTCAAAAAATAAAGCATGTTAAAAAGCAGCCTTGATGTAAGGAATACAGAATGAATAATTCTGTATTCTGTAAAAATTATTCTGTATTCTGTAAAAAAGAAAAAGAGCCTTTTACTGCGTCCAGAAACACACAATATCACACTCATTCACCCACGAATTCGTCGTTATTGCCTCTGTTCTCTTCATCTCACGTTTTCTACGATTCAGGTTTCTTGGTTGAGATGATCATCGGTGAAGGTTGATTTTGTGTCTAGTTAACCGTTTCCGTGGTGATTTGATATGTTTTGGATCACCATCTTGTTGAAAGATGATCCATTTTCGGTCCACTGCTGGCTCCACCAAATCTGATTAAAAATGCGTTTGGTTTGAAAAAGTTAATAATCATGTGTACAGTGTGCGTCCACTTGCATGGGGACTTTGTTAGTGTATATTAACAAGGTTTCCAGCATCTCTGAAGGAGACACAGGCCTGAAGCATTGGAGATCTTCCATCATACTTAACGGCTCTCAAACAACTGGTTAGTTGTTTTTCATCCTTTCACCTCCCTGCTCACTGTGGATGCTGGCTAGATAAACACAGGTCCTCATGCAGCTAATGATAAATGGCTAAAAGAAATGGGATTTGTGCATCATATTTGTACCTGGAAAAACGGAAGGTCAAAGCGGGTAAAATCCAAATACTCTCAATAGTTTGCATACCAATTTGTTCACATTTAATCCAAGTTGCTGCTTAATCTCTAATTGGAGTAACAAGTCCAAAACCTCACCACTTTAAAGCAGCTGTTTCTTCTTTCCAAAATTAATGTCTGGTCTACCACAGCATCCACATCATCTGCATCTTTAATTTGATGTGATTCCTTACTTCTATTTACATAGAAATAAGGAACTTACTTCTATTTACATAGAAGTAAGGAATCATAGCTATATAGTCTAAGGCCATTTTATGTAACACTGCCATCTGGTGAGGTTTTTTAGTAATAGCATTTATTTAAAACAATTTTACAACACTTTCAGTGAAATACCAAACACTCAGTACCAGTTTTAGAAAAGTACAGAGAGATTTGAGAGGTTTCTATGCATCAGGTGCTGAAAACCTAAAACTCCCCTTTTCACCTTACCAGTTCAGTTTTTACTTTAGTTGAATAAACTAGCTAATACTGTAGTGATCCACACTTGTGATCAGTGATCACAAAGAAGAAAAAGAAAAATGTAAGACATTTTAAACAACAAAATTCAATGAGAGTTTCATTAAAACCAAACTGGGTATGTTTTTGTACTCTGAAAGTCATCGCCATAAAAAGGAAAGCTAAACATGTGTGCTATATATTAATAAATAAAGCACTACAAAATATCTGTAATGCCTGTAGGCTAAGGTTGACCTAAGTGCAGAGAGGTTGTGGATGATATAGACATTTAATGACATTCAATGACAAAATGAAGCAAAGGAAACGTACATGTACCCTTCTGCAGGGCCACCTGCAGAATATTTTTGGAGGGTTCACACAAAACTCACTGCATCTAACCCACATGAGCACAACCCCATGTCCAACATGCATCACGTGCATGTGGCACAAAACCAGCACAAACCTCACCCACACAAATAAAAATACATGCGACACCATACAAGGCCCAATGCGCATAACATAACACGCTCACACACACTTGAATGGCCTACTTTTAAAAAATAAACAATTTACACTAACAGATAAAGATAGGTAAGGAAAGCCTACCCACGTGATAAACAGGAGGTGGAGGATAGAGATTCCCAGATTCAGATGGTGTGCCTGAGACTTCCAGAGGAGGATGAGGTGAAGTAACAATGTTTGCTTAATTTCTACTCTTTTTGGCAAAGTTTTGACTAGCTTTAACAGTTTAACCCTGCAGCAGTTTTAGCTCGACACTTAGGAAGAGCCTGGCAGATGTCATGGTCGGTCAACCGGGTGACCCGTCAGCTCTTCAGCTCCCGAAACAAAAAGAAAAGTAAACCGACCAATAACATTTAGGTTAAGAACATGCATGTGCGCACTCCCACAGACGCACAAAGATGTGGGTTATATACAGGATGTTTGACAAAAACACCTTTTTTCTCACCACATTTTCTTTGATGCAACAAAAATACATCATCTGGTTGAGGTATAGAGCCGTGCTTCCCATGGAGACAGGCAGAAAATTGGACCAATCTCAGGTCACTGATTTTAGGGTGCAAAGATAGAACAACATGCAAACATACAACCATAGGGTAACATTGGAGAATCCCTTGGAATATTTGGAAGGACAGAAAAATGTTTATACCCAACTTGTATAAACTTGCTGTAGCTTTTCTTTTTTTTTTTTTTGAACTTTATTTTTTTTTATTTTTTACAACACATGTTGAAGGTTACATTCTTCCGTCTCTTACTGACATTTGTCATCTGCATTACAACTTGGCAACAGGAGATGAGACAGTAGGTGTTCTTAACAAATGTAATAATGATTACAGAACAACAAAACGAAATCAACAGACAGATAACAGCAAAATAAAAAAAAATACAAAACATACGATTAAATCCTCCCTGAGTTAAAGTGGTTCCCACCATGGTATTTTAGACCGACCCAAGAGAACACACAAGTGCAAAAGGGCAATCCTGTTATTGTGTCACTGAAATAATAACGGTATGACAGAGCTCCACCTTATATTAACAACTGTTTTTTGAAGCCTTAAGGAATATGTGATTTCTTCCATCAAATGAATGTCCCAAACTTTTTGTATCCATGTGTTATATGTAGGAGGTCCTGGCTTCAGCCATCTGATAGTTATGCATTTCAATGCTGCTGTAAGCAAGATTCTTAGAAGATATCTATCATCCTTCCTGTCCAATCCATCGGGTATTACTCCCAAAATTGCCACAAAGGGGGTTTTTGGAACATTTCTTCTAAAAATTACCTTGAGAGCTTCAAAAATGTCCTCCCAGAATACACTTAGTTTAGGACAAGCCCAAAAGATATGAGTATGATTTGCATTCTGCGTCCCACAGTTTCTCCAGCATGGACTGGGTTGTGTTGGGTTCATTTTACTGGTTATTGCTGGTGTTCTGAAAAACCGGACTATTACTTTCCATTTGAATTCTCTCCATGTATTAGAATTTGTTGTTAATTGTGCTTCAGTACATATTTCTTCCCATCTGTCTCCTGCTATTGACTCCTGCAATTCAGTCTCCCATTTATGCTTTATGTTTGTGGAATCGTGCACATTTATGGACAGAAACAGGTCATATATTTTACTAATTACTTTATCATTTCCCTTTCCCCTTTGTATGTCCATTAGGAAATTTTCTATAGGTGTAGATTCAAGAAGTTTAGTCCAATTGTTGTGTGTCGTCACAAAGGTTCTAAGTTGTAAGTATCTATAGAAGTCCGTCTTAGGGAGGCCAAATTCACTTTTTATCTGTTCAAAGGTTTTGAAATTCCCCTTATTAATTAATTGGTGGATATGAGATAGCCCATATTGCTGTAGCTTTTCTGACAAACCTCACCAGCTTCATCTGCGCTCTTTGAAAGGGTATTCTCTATAGTAGGCAGTGGCAGCTGGTAGGGCTTTTTCCTAACTCCAAAATAAACACATCAAATAATAGTAATAATAACATATACTCACAACAGTGCATTTACATAAATGAATAAATTTTACATGAATGAAAACAACATTATAATGTCATGTATGTTTTTGTTCATAAACTTCACCCCATCATTGAGAGAAGAATATTTCTCAAAGACTGTGGTTGAAGTCAGGGATGGTTTTGACAAGATTCTTCTCCATAGAAAGCATGAGACGATCCATTTCATAGCAACAATGCAAACTCACACAGCATCTACAAAAACTATTATACACATGGCCTCTTTTAAGGCGTGTTCTCAATATAGCACTGATTAAAAACACTGTAAAAGACCGACACCGCATATTTAGCTTCTATCTCACCTGATCAGCCATACCTGTCTTAATCCATGCTGGGTCAGATGATCCTGATGGAGGCAGGCAGCCCCGGCTCCAAACGAGTTTAACAGAGCAAAATGAATCTACATGGCTGATCGTAGACAACAACATCAGTAGCCTACAGGCTACTAGTTAACAAGCTTAAGGTGCTGTATTATTAGTTAGTCATCTTTTAGCTAACATTACCTGCATCCAACCGCATTACTCAACTCAGTCGGTTAGTTTTGGGGGGAAAACTGTGCAAAGTTCTTTGCGTTTTGCTGGTTTGCTGCCATGATTATAACACAAACCTGAGTAGCTCTGCACCTGTGCAGCAGCAGGTCTCCTTCGCTGCTGCACAGGTGTAAACCCAGCGCGAGAGTCGTAGGGCACATGTTGCGTTTAAAGGCGGCTCGGAAAAACAGGTTACGACGTGTTAACAATGGATTAATCCAGGGGTCTCAAACTCCAGTTCTCGGGGGGGCCGCAGTCCTGCAACTTTTAGATGTGCCTTTGCTGCACCACACCTGAACAGAATAATTAGGTCATTAAGGCTCTGGAAAACTGATCTACACAAGGAGGAGGTCATTAAGTCATTTCATTCCAGTGTTTTGTACCTGTGGCACATCTAAA